>NC_090646.1:229776935-230115863 GCF_040937935.1 Hyperolius riggenbachi | reverse complement strand
TAAGGGGCCCAAAGTCCAATGAGTACCTTTAGGATTTCACAGGTCATTTTGAGACATTTGGGTTCAAGACTACTCCTCACGGTTTAGGGCCCCTAAAATGCCAGGGCAGTATTGGAACCCCACAAATGACCCCATTCTAGAAAGAAGACACCCCAAGGTATTCTGTTAGGTGTATGATGAGTTCATAGAAGATTTTATTTTTTGTCAAAAGTTAGCGGAAATTGGATTTTTATTGTTTTTTTCACAAAGTGTCATTTTTCACTAACTTGTGACAAAAAATAAAATCTTCTATGAACTCACCATACCCCTAACGGAATACCTTGGGGTGTCTTCTTTCTAAAATGGGGTCACTTGTGGGGTTCCTATACTGCCCTGGCATTTTAGGGGCCCTAAACCGTGGGGAGTAGTCTAGAAAACAAATGCCTCAAAATGACCTGTGAATAGGACGTTGGGCCCCTTAGCGCACCTAGAATGCAAAAAAGTGTCACACATGTAGTATCGCCATACTCAGGAGAAGTAGTATAATGTGTTTTGTGGTGTATTTTTACACATACCCATGCTGGGTGGGAGAAATCTCTCTGTAAATGGACAATTGTGTGTAAAAAAAAATCAAAAATGTGTCATTTACAGAGATATTTCTCCCACCCAGCATGGTTATATGTAAAAATACACCACAAAACACATTATACTACTTCTTCTGAGTACGGCGATACCACATGTGTGACACTTTTTTGCAGCCTAACTGTGCTAAGGGGCCCAAAGTCCAATGAGTACCTTTAGGATTTCACAGGTCATTTTGAGACATTTGGGTTCAAGACTACTCCTCACGGTTTAGGGCCCCTAAAATGCCAGGGCAGTATTGGAACCCCACAAATGACCCCATTCTAGAAAGAAGACACCCCAAGGTATTCTGTTAGGTGTATGATGAGTTCATAGAAGATTTTATTTTTTGTCAAAAGTTAGCGGAAATTGGATTTTTATTGTTTTTTTCACAAAGTGTCATTTTTCACTAACTTGTGACAAAAAATAAAATCTTCTATGAACTCACCATACCCCTAACGGAATACCTTGGAGTGTCTTCTTTCTAAAATGGGGTCACTTGTGGGGTTCCTATACTGCCCTGGCATTTTAGGGGCCCTAAACCGTGAGGAGTAGTCTAGAATCCAAATGCCTCAAAATGACCTGTGAATAGGACGTTAGGCCCCTTAGCGCACCTAGGTTGCAAAAAAGTGTCACACATGTGGTATCGCCGTACTCAGAAGAAGTAGTATAATGTGTTTTGGGGTGTATTTTTATACATACCCATGCTGGGTGGGAGAAATCTCTCTGTAAATGGACAATTGTGTGTAAAAAAAATCAAATAATTGTCATTTACAGAGATATTTCTCCCACCTAGCATCTGTATGTGTAAAAATACACCCCAAAACACATTATACTACTTCTCCTGAGTACGGCGGTACCACTTGTGTGGCACTTTTTTGCACCCTAAGTGCGCTAAGGGACACAAAGTCCAATGAGTACCTTTAGGATTTCACAGGTCATTTTGCGACATTTGGTTTCAAGACTACTCCTCACGGTTTAGGGCCCCTAAAATGCCAGGGCAGTATAGGAACCCCACAAGTGACCCCATTTTAGAAAGAAGACACCCCAAGGTATTCCGTTAGGAGTATGGTGAGTTCATAGAAGATTTTATTTTTGTCACAAGTTAGCGGAAAATGACACTTTGTGAAAAAAAACAATTAAAATCAATTTCCGCTAACTTGTGACAAAAAAAAAAAATCTTCTATGAACTCACCATACTCCTAATGGAATACCTTGGGGTGTCTTCGTTCTAAAATGGGGTAATTTGTGGGATTCCTATACTGTCCTGGCATTTTAGGGGCCCTAAACCGTGAGGAGCAGTCTTGAAACGAAATTTCTCAAAATGACCTGTGAAATCCTAAAGGTACTCATTGGACTTTGGGCCCCTTAGCGCAGTTAGGGTGCAAAAAAGTGCCACACATGTGGTATCGCCGTACTCAGGAGAAGTAGTATAATGTGTTTTGGGGTGTATTTTTCCACATACCCATGCTGAGTGGGAGAAATATCTCTATAAATTGACAATTGTGTGTAAAAAAAATAAAAAAAATTGTCATTTACGGAGATATTTCTCCCACCCAGCATGGGTATGTGTAAAAATACACCCCAAAACACATTATACTACTTCTCCTGAGTACGGCAATACCACATGTGTGGCACTTTTTTGCAGCCTAACTGCGCTAAGGGGCCCAAAGTCCAATGAGCATCTTTAGGCTTTACAGGGGTGCTTACAATTAGGCACCCCCCAAAATGCCAGGACAGTGAACACACCCCACAAATGACCCCATTTTGGAAAGTAGACACTTCAAGGTATTCAGAGAAGAGCATAGTGAGTCCGTGGCAGATTTCATTTTTTTTGTCGCAAGTTAGAAGAAATGGAAACTTTTTTTTTTTTTTTTTTCTGTCACAAACTGTCATTTTCTGCTAACTTGTGACAAAAAATAAAATCTTCAATGAACTCACCATGCCTCTCACTGAATACTTTGGGATGTCTTCTTTCCAAAATGGGGTCATTTGGGGGGTATTTGTACTATCCTGGAATTTTAGCCCCTCATGAAACCTGACAGGTGCGCAGAAAAGTCAGAGATGCTTGAAAATGGGAAAATTCACTTTTTGCACCATAGTTTGTAAACGCTATAACTTTTACCCAATCCAATAAATATACACTGAATGGTTTTTTTTTTTATCAAAGACATGTAGCAGAATAACTTTCGCGCTCAAATGTATAGGAAATTTTATTTTATTTGAAAAATGTCAGCACAGAAAGTTAAAAAAGTCATTTTTTTGACAAAATTCATGTCTTTTTTGATGAATATAATAAAAAGTAAAACTCACAGCAGCAATCAAATAGCACCAAAAGAAAGCTGTATTAGTGACAAGAAAAGGAGGTAAAATTCATTTAGGTGGTAGGTTGTATGACTGAGCAATAAACCGTGAAAGCTGCAGTGGTCCGAATGGAAAAAAAGGCTCTGGTCCTTAAGGGGTTTTATGACTGCAGTCCTTAAGTGGTTAAGGCTGCTTTCACAGTGGGACGTTACAGGCGTAGGTTAGAGCAGCCTGTAACGCAGCCCAACTCACAGTAATGAAAAATCAATGGGCTGTTTACAGTGCCCACGTTGCGTTACAGTGTAACGCTGCACGCAGAGCCAGATCTTCAACCAGGAAAACTAATCAACTGCTTATGGGCCCCAGGAGGTCAAAAGGGCCCCATAAAGATGTCTTGCCTCTGTTCATGTAGTCCTTTAGTAACTCTTTCAGTCTTTAAAAACAAGATCTCTGCAGCAATTCTCTACTACAAAGATAAGAAGCAGGCGCACACAGAGTTACACCCCCCCCCCCCCCCGCCCCCTTAGCTCAGAGCTGTCAGACACAGACTGGGTGCTGGAATGTGATCTCTTCATACAGGAGCAGCTTGCTAGCTTAGCTAGAGAAACTTGATGTGGCAAAAACATCTGTAGTTAAACTTTTTTTCATAGTAGCATCATAATTTGCTCAAAAGCCTATGACTTATGTTCGTAATGTTTACATTTAGTTCCGGTCTTTGCTGAACTTATTAGCCTTAATTTTATCTCCCACATAAGAGGCACATAAAAATGTATTGTCTGTCTCTGTCCTGTTTATTGTCTCTGTTCAACTCTTTCAGTCTTTAGATCTCTGCAGCAATGCTCCACTACAGAGATAAGAGTTCTGCTGGTGATGTTCACAGTTGGTTCCTGTCATTGCTGAACTTGACCTTAATTGTATCACCCTAGTTGGCCAAAAAATATCTAAAGCTGGCTATGCACACATCCATTTTGAACACTGATTGAATCTTCCAGTAATCTATTGCTCATACATATCCAATCGATTAGCTTTTAAGCAATATTTTGCTGTTTATCAATCTCTGTGGTATGGGGGCAGGACAGGAGTGGTTGGGGATCGATGGTACATAACTTTGCTCTGCATTGAGCAGTACAGCACTTGCAGCTTGATTGAAGCTTGATACAGTTCTGCTGAAGCCTATTAGAATTAAACTTGCTGTGATAGAGGTTGATCACTAAACAATTGAATGGAATAATGATCAATTGGCTAGACATATTGAGGCATTATTGACCTGTGTATGACTAGTGAGAATGAGGGAGCAAAACTGACTAATGTGGTCTTGCAGTGAATAAACTCCAATATTGCTTTACGAGATCCTCACAACTCGAATGCCTGGTACACACCATGCAATTTCCTGTCAGATAGATAGGTCAAATGGATTATTTCTGACAGATCCGATCGTGATCCGATTCTGATTTCCGATCGATTTTCTGATCAATTTTGTATAGAAGTGTTTGGAAAATGATAAGAAAAATGATTGGAAATCCATTCTGACTTTTCAGAAATAACTGATTCAACTCATCTATCTATTGAATGGTGTGTACAAGACATTACAGTCACATTTGCCACGTGGCAGGCTTAGGCAACAATAAAGAAGTACAAGGGGCCATCACATTTTCGGTGTAAAAAATCATGAAGTTGATCTTAAAGAGAACCAGAGATCAATGAAAAAAAGATTTTATACATACCTGCGGCTTCCTCCAGCCCCATCAGCATGGATCGCTCCCACACCACTGTCCTCCGCTGCCTCTATCCCCTGGTACCAGGTCCCTTCTCTTCAGCCAGTCAGGCACGCACAGTGCACTCCCTCCATACTGCACAGGCACATGCGTAAGGCAGGCGCCGGCGAGATGGAGGGAGCCCCTGTGCATGCATACAACCGGCCGCGTCCTGCGGAAGTGACGGGACCCGGTACGGGCGATAGAGGCAGCGGAGGACAGCGGCGTGGGAGTGATCCATGCTGATGGGGCTGGAGGAAGCCCCAGGTATGTATAAAATCTTTTTTTAATTTTTCAAGTTCCTTCATCTCTGGTTCCCTTTAAATCTGCCTCGCTGTATTCACTTTTGTTGCCAGTGGCATAGACATTCAAGGACAACTGTAGTGAGAAGTATGTGGAGGCTGCCATATGTATTTTCTTTTAAACTATACCAGTTTCCTGGCAGCCCTGCTGATCTATTTGGCTGCAGTAGTGTTTGAATCGCACCAGAAACAAGCATGCAGCTAATGCCAGGTCTGACAATAATGTCACCTGATCTGCTGCATGCTTGTTGAGGAAGTGTGGCTAAATATATTCGAGACAGAAGATCAACAGGATAGCCAGGAAACTGGTATTGCTTAAAAGTAAATAAATATGGTAGCCTCCACATACGGTTGTCCTTTAATGGCTGTCTGACTATCTGACGTCTGGCTATCTGACGTCCAACTTCAACACCACCATGCGTTGCTTTAGGGGCACGTTATGCTACCTTAACGTCTCCTAAAACGCAACGTCTTGGTGTGAAAGAGGCCTAAAAAACACAATGAAAATCGCATGCATTGCGTTTTTCAAGCGCAGCAATTAAAAAGTGCAGCATTCACGCGACTGTGACGCATCGCACTACTGTGTACATGTCATAACAATTTTCATGATTTTTCAAAAGACGATGTTTCATTTTTCACTGTAATGACCCCCCTCCCCATGCCTAACCTTGAAAAAAGAAAAACAAGGCTTTCAGCTGTATTCCCGTAAAAATTAATTTAATGGGAAGAAGATGGAAACTTGGGGCCCTACTGTATGCCAAAGGGTGCAGGATGTCAAAAACTGCTGCCATGGTTGCAAAAATGTTAGTTTTGTTTTTTCAGCCAAATTTATAAAATCAGAGCTGGCTCAAAACTGGAATAAAGAATCTTTTTTTTTTTTTTTAAGTCAAACAAAATTAAAGAGTAATTAAAGAGACACTGAAGCGAAAAAAAATATGATATAGTGAATTGGTTCTGTACTATGAATAATTACTAGAAGATTAGCAGCAAAGAAAATATTCTCATAGGCCTAGTGCACACCGGAGCGTTTCCGCTGCGGTTTGCGATCTGCTTGCGGGTGCGGATCCGCTAGGGTAATGTATTTCAATGGGCTGGTGCACACCAGAGCGGGAGGCGTTTTGCAGAAACGCATACTCCCGGGCTGCTGCAGATTTTGGATTGCGGATGCGTTTCTGCTTCAATGTTAAGTATAGGAAAAACGCAAACCGCTCTGAAAAACGGCACTTCAGAGCGGTTTGCCAGGCGTTTTTTGTTACAGTAGCTGTTCAGTAACAGCTTTACTGTAACAATACATGAAATCTACTATACCAAAACCGCTACACAAAACCGCAAAACGCTAGCTGAAACGCTGCAGAAAAATAAGAAAAAGCGTTTCAAAATCTGCTAGCATTTTGCGGATCTGCTAGTGGTTTTTGGTGTGCACTAGGCCATACTTTTATTTTCAGGTATATAGTGTTTTTTCTAACATTGCATCATTCTATATTATGTGCAGATTACACAACACTCAGCATTCAAAATGAGTCTTTCAGAGCAGTCTGTGAAGTAATGACCTCTCCTCTAGCAGAGGAAAAGTAAACAGTTCACTTACAGTTGAGATAATAAAAGTCAGATAACAGCCCTCTCCACGACTAATGGCCCATACTCACGGGCAACTTTTTGGCATGTCGCTAGCACACAGGAGCGTGTGCGCGACATGCTGGCGACAGCTCGTAGCCAGGTCCCTCCGCATACACACGGCGGAGGGACCTGGCAACTGATGCGGCGGAAGCTGTCGCTGTTGTCCCTCCCCCGCCGGAAGCGCCGTCTATTTACAATTATGTTGCTGTCGCTAGTCCGCGTACTCACGCGGACTAGCGACAGTTGCGGCGGAGTTGCGATGGCGACTGTCGCCAGGCGATTGACCGCGCCAATCGCCTGGCGACATCAGCGGCGAGCGACAGTTCGGGGTGCGCGCCGCGTACTCACGGGTGACCTGTCGCCGCAACACACGCGCGCCGCATGTTGCGGCGACAATTGTAGCCCGTGAGTATGGGCCATAAGACTTAGTCGGAGAGCTTAATGGCTTGTTTGCATAGAGATAACAACTGGAGTTTCTCAACTCTTCCTGTACTGGAAACAATTAGACTGATGTATCTGATCTTAATGTTTTATTTCTTAGCTGTACTACACATACAAATCATAATATCATAATTTTGTTTCGCTTCAGTGTCTCTTTAAATAATTTAAGTAATGACAGTATATGTTAAACCATTTTGTTGAAACTGGAATTACAGTTTAATTCTGTATATAATAATTTATCTTCTCACCCAAG
The DNA here is from genome assembly GCF_040937935.1 of Hyperolius riggenbachi. NCBI lineage: Eukaryota > Metazoa > Chordata > Amphibia > Anura > Hyperoliidae > Hyperolius > Hyperolius riggenbachi. The sequence goes on along the minus strand of NC_090646.1, from coordinate 230,108,592 downwards.
AACATATTGCAGCCAGTCAGCTGCCGTTGGTTGCCTAAAGTGTCTAATAATATGCAAAAAGACAGGAAAGGACACATTTAAGGTAGCCATTAACCACTTCACCACTGAGGGGTTTTACCCCCTGACCACCAGAGCAATTTTCACCTTTCAGCGCGCCTTCCATTCATTCGTCTATAACTTTATTATTACTTATCCCAATGAAATGAACTATATCTTGTTTTTTTCGCCACCAATTAGGCTTTCTTTAGGTGGGACATTATGCCAAGAATTATTTTATTCTAAATGTGTTTTAATGGGGAAATAGGAAAAAATGTGGGAAAAAATTATTATTTTTCAGTTTTCGGCCATTATAGTTTTTAAATAAAGCATGCTACTGTAATTAAAACCCATGAAATGTATTAACCCATTTGTCCCGGTTATAAAACCATTTAAATTATGTCCCTATAACAATGTTTGGCGACAATATTTTATTTGGAAATAAAGGTGCATTTTTTTCAGTTTTGCGTCCATCCCTAATTACAAGCCCGCAGTTTATAAAGTAACAGTGTTATACCCTCTTGACATAAATATTTAAAAAGTTCAGTCCCTAAGGTAACTATTTATGTTTTTTTTTTATTGTATTTTTTTTTTTTTTTAAATTACAAAAAAAAATAAAAAATTGGGGAGTGTGGGAGGTAATGAGTTAATTTATTGTGTAAATGTAATTTTTGTATATGTAAAATGCTTTTAGGGTGTAGTTTACTATTTGGCCACAAGATGGCCACAGAGTGTTTGTTTACGTGCGACCTGTAAGCGTCCGGAAGGACGCTTACAGGAAGCAGTAGGAGGCTGGCCAAATCACAATGATCTCGCTGTTTCTGAAAGAAGCAGCAGATCATTGCGGGGGCTTAGATCAACGAACGGGAATGGAATTTCCCGTTCATTGATCTCCGGGCGAGCGGGCGGCGGCGTGCACGAGCGGCGGGTGCGCGCGCACGAGCGGCGGGAGCGCGAACAGCGGCGGTAGCGCGGAAGGTACGGATTTCTCCGTCTCTGGTTTTTTAGGAGGGAAAAAAGGGGCGGAGAAATCCGTACGCGTGGGGGTAAAGTGGTTAACGGCCCAATTTTTAGTGAAGAATCGTCAGAGCAATCAGATAATCATGATCGGATTGGCAGAAAAAAAACTCCATTGAAGTCCCCAACTGACCGCAAACGATTCTAAAAATGTTCACTTAACGCTCATTTTGACAATCAGAAAAACACTTTTTTTTGTAAGTGGTTATGATGGATAGGCAATACAGGAAGTACAGGAAGCTCAGTGACAGGGGAATAAAGGATGGAGTGGGAAGCTTCTATAGGATCCAGAGGCTTCCCTCATCTTAGGTAATTATATCTTTTTTAATATGAGGTTCACCTCAGTTACACTTTAACCCTTACCTATACTCAGAAGCAGAGTCATTTATTTTGCCAAGCACAGGTGTGTGTGTGTGTGCAAGGGGGGGGGGGGGGGTTAGTATGGGGGGAGGGATTTGTACCTGTAGTTAGCTTTGGCTTATACAGGTTCTAGAAGGAGGGGGAGAGTTGCAGGTGAGAGTGAGGAGGAAAAATGTCCGAAAGCCAAGACCTGAGGCTGCCATACTCACCTTTTCATGTCTGGTTTAGTTTTCTCCCCTAGCGCCCAGTCCATTAGCACTTCACTAGAATTTCTGGTTGAACAAGGCTTCGGTGCCTAGTTCGTTGGTGCTCAAACCAGCAGTGGTTTTACCAAAGACAATAGTGTATCTGAAAACCAGTGTTCCACCCCACTGGACTGAATGCGTTGGCTGTCTGGTTGAACGTACCTGTTATTTGCTGATAGGTGAGTGAAGGAGATGTGGCAGGCAGTGCTTTGCAGTAAAACACATTAGTCACAATTTTTACAGTGGCGTAGTGGAAAGCACTCTCACTGTGCAGCACTGGACCCCCAGTGTCCTCCCAAAAACATGCAAATAAGTTAATTGGCTTCCCCCTAAATGGGCCTAAACTAAAATGGACTGTAGTAGTGATTAGATTATGAGCCCCCTCTGAGTTACAGTTAATGACATGCCTTTTACTCTGTAAAGCCCTGCAAAAGATGCCAGCACTTTATAAACACTAAATAATAATGGCTAGCGTCAGCATAACTGTGTGGGCAATAGCTGTTCATACATGTGACTGCCACTTAATTGCACCATAAACAATCATGCTAGTCAATGGTTTGATATCTGTATGGGCCATCCTATGTAATGGTTGGATGTGTACATAGGATGGCTAAAACCTGATGGCGAAACATAGCTTAGTAGGCAAGATGTAACCATAAAGAAAGCCCAGACAGAACTGGAAGCATGGTGCTGCTGGTCTGGATCTGGGCCTGATGAAAGTATTTTTGTTGTCTAATATATATACTATTTACACAACACATCTATGCAGTAATGGAGACTTACATGCATTTGGCTAAGTTGAGTTTTTCAATACAAGAACAAGAAAAACTAGAAGCGTTGCTGAGGGCAGCCAATCAGGTTCTAATAATGAAGGAAACAAGAATTTTGATTAGTTCTCTGGACAATCACTTCCCTTTTTGTCCAGTTTTCTTTGCACCTGTCTTGACATATGAAAATGACTATTATTAACACCTAAAGCTGACCGGAATAAATATGCTGTTATACTTCTATAGCAGAAATGTGTCTCATATTTTAATGGTGTTACATACATCACTATTCTGTGTATTTAATTATGGGTCATCTGGCGGCAGTGAATATTCACTTTACACTGTGGAATTTACCAATCGTCTTCGTCCGCAGCTCTGAAATACTTTCTTCATCTACTCTCTGAAGCAATGAATCAACTCTGACTATGGTGAACGGCTAAAATCCCTAATGCTGTGTCCCCTCCTTTGCTTCCTAACAGATGTGTGATTGTTACACAATTTTATTTTTATGATCTTATGAGCAATTGAGGGGATAATAAATCTTACATAAGTTCAGCTGCACACGTCAAACAGGTGTTCATAGCTTCCCCTAAAACTCTGGATGTCAACAACAGCAGACTCCTACAGTTGTTAAAACAGCCCTTCTCTGCAGAGGACTCAATTAGCTGTTTTCTAACATCGTTTAAACGGTCATTTCTAAAATTAAAATTCACTATAGATATAATTCCATTTAAAGTTAATTCTATAAAAATAACTATGCAGTTCAATGTTATGCTATATATACAAATTATTGGTTCACTGTTTAAAGAGAAGGCATTAAATATGTAAATACATCTAAGTCAGACTTGCAATATCTGATCTATTTAAACTGTACACTGTTAAGATTAACCTGCAGTGAAAAAGAGCCCAAGTGGCATACTTACCTCAGTATAAACCAGTGGCTTCCCCCGCCCCCGCCACCTCACCATTCCAGTGCTAGGACTCCCCCAAATCTTGTCAACAAGGGATTGTCAACATAGCATGACTGCAAAATGCAGCCACAGATGGCTTGCAAAGAAGCATGGAGCTGACAGGCTCTGCTTTTTTTCCTTTGAGCCCCGGTGGTGCCTCCGTGTTACTGTCCAGGGTTGAGCCGTCCTGCACCTGTGCAGTGTGGCCACACTCGTTCCCTTATGGGAGTGCGGCCGTGAGCTTCCAGGGAGTTCTGGCATCCAGTGGTGGTCTCCAGGAGGACGTAGGAGGTCTCTGGAGGATCTAGAGACTTCCCTCTACTGAGTTAAGTATCTTTTGCCTCAACTAAAGTTACAGGCTTATTTTAAAGAGGAACTCCAGTGAAAATAATGTAATTAAAAAAAGTGCTTCATTTTTACAATAATTATGTATACATGATTTAGTCAGTGTTTGCTCATTGTAAAATCTTTCCTCTCCCAGATTCACATTCTGACATGTATTACATGGTGACATTTTTACTGTGGGCAGATTATGTAGCTATTTCTAGATGTTCTGGCCTTGCAGACAGCTCTAAGCAGCCATTTCCTGTCTGTGAACATTGTTACATTGTGGCAGTTTGCCCAGAGTACCGTACGGTACCAGAGCCTCTTGTGGGAGGGGTTTCAGCACAAAATCAGTCATACAGCGCCCCCTGATGGTCTGTTCGTGAAATGCAATAGATTTGTCATGTAAAAGGGGATATCAGCTACTGATTGGGATAAAGTTAAATTCTTGGTCGGAGTTTCTCTTTAAGGTGTGTATATATATATATATATATATATATATATATATATATATATATATATATATATATATATATATATATATATATATATATATATATATATATATATGCAAAATATTATTACCCGTAAGGATTGTGACTCGATCCCTCGGGCAACATTTGAATTCTGTGCAGTTACATTGCTAGTCTGCCGGCTAGCTATGCTTTGTATTGCTATGGAGGGGGGTGGAAGGACAACAGTGCAGAGCATGATAGAACTACACAGAATGGGAGGTTAGTAGGTGAACCACTTCATTTTTAGTCACTTGGACATATGCGGAAGAGAGAGTGCTTTGCCAGCTGACTCCAGGCCTCTCTGCCTATCATATCTTCACAATGACTTGGAGAAGGAAAGGGGAGTGAGCAGCCAGCTGGTAATTGCTATTTTATTGTCAAAGAATGTATATTTTTAATAGAGTCATATAAAACAATATTCTATTGAGTGCACATAAAAGCTGTTCCTGGGCTTGGATTTAACTTCAATCTAGATAGCCTATTCGTCAAATGGATGAATATTATAATCACATTGGACGAAGAATAAAATGTAATTGGTTTATAGGTACTATATTTCAAAATATACCTGTAAAAAGTTATCATTATCTGAATAAGTCTGGAGATAACCAGAGAGACAGTAGTTCCATTAAAGCTATAAGGGCAACTGGATTATTTCTAGGACAATAAAAGCTTATCATTGTCAAGACAGTAAAGGCATGTACAAACGCCGTACTTTCGCAAACGACGGTTCCGTCAGACCCTCCCGTGGGGTGGTCGTTCTGCTGACAGTTGCACGTGAGTACCATCTGTCGGCACAGCTTGTACTCATGTGCAACTGTTGGCAGAACGACCGCCCCGCGGGAGGGTCTGACGGACCCGTCGTTTGCTAAAGTACGACGTGTGTACGCGCCTTTAAAGATGTAAATAAACAATGTTAAAGGGCTATTTTCCACTGTAAAGCACGATTGAAAGCACAATCACACAGTATTGCGATTGCACAACCTACAATTTCCACTCACCACGTTTGCGCTGTGAAGTTGTTGGGAATGTAGCGCTATCAATGGCGTAGCTAGGGTGTTTGACACCCGGTGCGGATAATTCACCGACCCCCCCCCCCCCCAAAAAAGCGAAGCACGCAGCAGTGGACATGACATGGGTGGCAGTGGGCTAATATAGGTAGCCAGAATAGTTGCCCCCAGCATAGGTTAGATAGGTAGGTGCCCCCAGTATAGGTTAGTTAGGTAGGTGCCTCCGATATAGGTAGCCAGTATAGTTGCCACCAGTATAGGCTAGGTAGGTAGGTAGGTGCCCCCAATACAGGTTACATAGGTAGGTGTCCCAGTATAGATTACATAGGTAGCTGCCCCCAGTATAGGTTAGATTAGGTAGGTGCCCCCCAGTATAGGTTAGATAGGTAGCTGCCCCCCAGTATAGGTTAGATAGGTAGCTGCCCCCCAGTATAGGTTAGATAGGTAGCTGCCCCCCAGTATAGGTTAGATAGGTAGCTGCCCCCCATTATAGGTTAGATTAGGTAGGTGCCCCCCAGTATAGGTTAGATTAGGTAGGTGCCCCCAGTATAGGTTAGATAGGTAGGTACCCCCCAGTATAGGTTAGATTAGGTAGGTGCCCCCCAGTAAAGGTTAGATAGGTAGGTAGGTGCCCCCAGTATAGGTTAGATAGGTAGCTGCCCCCCAGTATAGGTTAGATAGGTAGCTGCCCCCCCAGTATAGGTTAGATAGGTAGGTGCCCCCCAGTATAGGGTAGATTAGGTAGGTGCCCCCCAGTATAGGTTAGATTAGGTAGGTGCCCCCCAGTATAGGTTAGATTAGGTAGGTGCCCCCCAGTATAGGTTAGATTAGGTAGGTGCCCCCCAGTATAGGTTAGATTAGGTAGGTGCCCCCCAGTATAGGTTAGATAGGTAGGTGCCTCCCAGTATAGGTTAGATAGGTAGCTGCCCCCCAGTATAGGTTAGATAGGAAGGTGCCCCCCCCCAGTATAGGTTAGATAGGTAGCTACCCCCCAGTATAGGTTAGATTAGGTAGGTGCCCCCCAGTATAGGTTAGATTAGGTAGGTGCCCCCAGTATAGGTTAGATAGGTAGGTGCCCCCCAGTATAGGTTAGATTAGGTAGGTGCCCCTCAGTATAGGATAGGTAGGTAGGTGCCCCCCAGTATAGGTTAGATAGGTAGGTGTCCCCCCTAATGGAGGCGAGAGCCGCAGCCACGGGGAGGGCAGCCCGACCTCTCCCTCCCTCTCCCAGGGCTGCCCTCCGTGCTCCCCCCTCCAGAATTCATAGAGCAATGCGCAGGGGAGCCTGTGTACTAAACGACTCACCTCCCTGCATTCCCATCGCCGCTCAGTCGCCGCTGGTCTTCTCCTCTCTGCATACACTGTTACACACACTGCTTCCTGTTTAGCCGGAAGCAGTGTGTGTAACAGCGTATGCAGAGAGGAGAAGACCAGCGGCGACTGAGTGGCGATGGGAACGCAAGGAGGTGAGTTGTTTAGTACACAGGCTCCCCTGCGCATTGCTCTATGAATTCTGGAGGGGGGAGCACGGAGGGCAGCCCTGGGAGAGGGAGGGAGAGGTCGGGCTGCCCTCCCCGCGGCTGCGGCTCTCCCCTCCATGCAGCGCACCCCCTCTAGGGCGGCTGGGGTCACCCCACCTGGTGCGGGTCGCACCCCCCGCACCCCCGTCACAACGCCAGTGAGCGCTATTACACTGAGAATCATGCAGGCCAGCGATTGCATATCGGCAAAAAAGGAATCCCGCTCGTGGAAAATGATGGATCTACAGTGGTGTGAAAAACTATTTGCCCCCTTCCTGATTTCTTATTCTTTTGCATGTTTGTCACACTTCAATGTTTCTGCTCATCAAAAACCGTTAACTATTAGTCAAAGATAACATCATTGAACACAAAATGCAGTTTTAAATAATGGTTTTTATTATTTAGTGAGAAAAAAAAACTCCAAATCTACATAGCCCTGTGTGAAAAAGTGATTGCCCCCCTTGTTAAAAAATAACTTAACTGTGGTTTATCACACCTGAGTTCAATTTCTGTAGTCACCCCCAGGCCTGATTACTGCCACACCTGTTTCAATCAAGAAATCACTTAAATAGGAGCTATCTGACACAGAGAAGTAGACCAAAAGCACCTCAAAAGCTAGACATCATGCCAAGATCCAAAGAAATTCAGGAACAAATGAGAACAAAAGTACTGTAATTGAGATCTATCAGTCTGGTAAAGGTTATAAAGCCATTTCTAAAGCTTTGGGACTCCAGCGAACCACAGTGAGAGCCATTATCCACAAATGGCAAAAACATGGAACAGTGATGAACCTTCCCAGGAGTGGCCGACCTACCAAAATTACCCCAAGAGCGCAGAGAAAACTCATCCGAGAGGCCACAAAAGACCCCAGGACAACATCTAAAGAACTGCAGGCCTCACTTGCCTCTATTAAGGTCAGTGTTTACAACTCATACAACCATAAGAAAGAGACTGGGCAAAAACGGCCTGCATGGCAGATATCCAAGGCGCAAACCACTTTTAAGCAAAAAGAACATTAAGGCTCATCTCAGTTTTGCTTAAAAAAACATCTCAGTGATTGCCAAGGCTTTTGGGAAAATACCTTGTGGACCGACGAGACAAAAGTTGAACTTTTTGGAAGGTGCGAGTCCTGTTACATCTGGCATAGAAGTAACACAGCATTTCAGCAAAAGAACATCATACCAACAGTAAAATATGGTGGTGGTAGTGTGATGGTCTGGGGTTGTTTTGCTGCTTCAGGTCCTGGAAGGCTTGCTGTGATAGATGGAACCATGAATTCTACTGTCTACCAAAAATACCTGAAGGAGAATGTCCGGCCATCTGTTTGTCAACTCAAGCTGAAGCGATCTTGGGTGCTGCAGCAGGACAATAACTCAAAACACACCAGCAAATCTACCTCTGAATGGCTGAAGAAAAACAAAATGAAGACTTTGGAGTGGCCTAGTCAAAGTCCTGACCTGAATCCTATTGAGATGTTGTGGTATGACCTTAAAAAGGTGGTTCATGCTAGAAAACCCTCAAATAAAGCTGAATTACAACAATTCTGCAAAGATGAGTGGGCCAAAATTCCTCCAGAGCGCTGTAAAAGACTTGTTGCAAGTTATCGCAAACGCTTGATTGCAGTTATTGCTGCTAAGGGTGGCCCAACCAGTTATTAGGTTCAGGGGGCAATTTCTTTTTCACACAGGGCCATGTAGGTTTTGAGTTTTTTTTCTCACTAAATAATACAAACCATCATTTAAAACTGCATTTTGTGTTCAATTATGTTATCTTTGACTAATAGTTAACGGTTTTTGATGAGCAGAAACATTGAAGTGTGACAAACATGCAAAAGAATAAGAAATCAGGAAGGGGCAAATAGTTTTTCACACCACTGTACCTCTGGCTACATATACTGGGGACTACTATACTCATGGCTACTTATACTGGGGACACCTATAGACCTGGCTACCTATGCTGGGGGTACCTATTTTGGGGGAACTACTGTCAGATTATCTGCATTTTTGTGGAACCGCTGTTATGTATTTTAGGGAATTGGCTGCCAGATTATGTGTATGTTAGGGGAACGGCTGCTGCCAGATTACGTGTATTTTGGGGAACAGCTGCCAGATTGTGTGTATGTTACGGGAACGGCTGCTGCCTGATTATGCGTATTTTGGGGAAATGCTTCCAGATTGTGTATGTTTGGGGGACCACTGCTGCCAGATTATATGTATTTTGGGTGTTCCGCTGCCAGGTTTCGCATATTTTGGGGAACTGCTTCCAAGTTGTGTATGTTGGGGGAACTGCTGCTGCCACATTATCTATTTTGGGGCAACCACTGCCATATTATCTGTATTTTGGAGGAACTTCTACCAGATTATGTGTCTTTTTGGTGAAATGCTGTCAGATTACATCTATTTTGGGGGGATACACTACGGCAGAGCTCAAACTTCCACGGCAGACCTTTTCCTTTTACATCACTGCTAAGGTCATGTATATTTGGCCCCACCCATGACCATGCCCACAGTATGTTTGACCACGCCCATTTTTTAGCGCCACGCTACGCGCGGCGCATGGGTTTTCTAGGTGAGTCCACTCACTTCTTTTCCCAGGACTAGACCCCTGCATGCAGCTAATCCAGTCAGACTTCAGTCAGAGCACCTGATGTGCATCCATGCAGATTATCAGCAGGGGAGCCAGACAATGTGCATTGTTTAAAATAATATATTTCAGATATGTCAGCATGCATTTTCTTCTCACTTCAGGTGCGCTTTAAAGAATGCCTGAAGCAAAAAGGAATATTTTTTAATTTTTTTAAACGCAGTTGCCTTGCTGTCATGCTGATCTTTTGGTTTCTGTAACAAACATGTAGCCAGTGGAATTAGGGGTGGGATTGGAGCCCCTGTTATATTCTCTTTGGCATAGTGGCTGAGAAAGCAATCAGCAATATCACCTCTGATATTTCTACCACTTCAAGTTTCCTTTGCTCTGCGCAGGAGCCACTTAGCAAAACACTGCCTGTCATAAAAAAATCCAAACTTTAATAAGATTTCAAAACAATTTAAGCAGCCGGAGGAATTCAGAAGATGACCCCTTGGAACGTTTTACTTTATGATTTTTACTACCACTTGGAGCAAGCAACTGAGCTAAGCAGCAAAACATCTGCACTAACAGCTTACATTACATGCCACTTGTAAAATCTCTGTATCCAGATCTGGAAGAGCCAGGCAGTCTCAGTATATTTACCCCTGATAGCTCTAATTGTGTATGATCTAGATGTGTTACAACTGATGTAGAACACAATTCCTGTCTCATCTGTTAGCACAGTTACAATCAATGCATGTGTATTGGCTACAGCAGTTAGCCGGCACACATTACTTGTGTGTGGCTAAATAGTGTACTGGTTGAGGGAGTTCAGGGTTTGAATCCTGGCTAGGGTCAGTATCTATTCAGTAAGGAGTTCAAGGTAAGACTCCCTAACACTAAAGGGTGGCCTCTTGATTACGCCCAGTGGCTGCAGCTCTTGAGCGCTTTGAGTCAGGCAGGAGACAAGCTCTATACAAATGTTCGTATTATTGTTATTATTACTTAATCTTGTCATACACTGGGTACGTTTATGCCGATAATGACATCTTGCTAGTGAGATTACTGTATTTTACGCCATATACGACACTCTGAAATATAAGACGCACCTAGATTTAGAGGACAAAAATATGAGAAAAAAAATATATATACTAAAGCTGGTGCATCCATGTTCCAGAAGCTTGTATATGTTGTCCCCCTCCATGTAGCCTCCTGTGTCCTCCATGTGTAGAAATGTTGCGAACATAGAATTTTCTGTTCGCGAACACCGAACTCAAATTTCCGCAAATGTTCGTGAACTACCATAGACTTTAATCGGCAGGCGAATTTTAAAACCTACAAAGACTGTTTCTGGCCAGAAAAGTGATGGAAAAGTTGTTTCAAGAGGTCTGACACCGGGACTGTGGCATGCCGGAGGGGGATCCATGCCGAAAGTCCCACCAAAAATTACGGAGTTGATGCAAAGTTAGGGTTTAAACCCTAGAGGGCAGAAATCACATTACATTCCTACAAATAATGCACTTGAGTGGTACTGTGAGTGCAACTTAACCCATTCAGGTTCCGTGGTTTTCACGAGAGAAATGTTCACCTCCCATTCATTAGCCTATAACTTTATCACTACTTATCACAATGAACTGATCTATATCTTGTTTTTTCCGCCACCAATTAGGCTTTCTTTGGGGGGTACATTTTGCTAAGAGCCACTTTACTGTAAACGCATTTTAACAGGAAGAATAAGAAAAAAATGAAAAAATTCATTATTTCTCAGTTTTCAGCCATTATAGTTTTAAAATAATACATGCCTCCATAATTAAAACTCACGTATTGTATATGCCCATATGTCCCGGTTATTACACCGTTAAAATTATGTCCCTATCGCAATGTATGGCGACAATATTTTATTTGGAAATAAAGGTGCATTTTTTCCATTTTGCAGCCATCACTATTAACAAGTTTAAAATAAAAAAAATATAGAAATATTTCATTTTTACATTGATATTTAAAAAGTTTAGACCCTTAGGTAAATATTTACACGTTTTTTTTTTTTAATTGTAATGGTTTTTTTTATTTATAGTAAACATTTTATTTAGGTAGTTTTGGGAGGGTGGGGGGTAAACAATAGATGTATAATGTAAATGTGTGTTGATTTTAATTTATTTTCATTTTCAGGTGTAGTATTACTTTTTGGCCACAAGATGGCGGCCATGAGTTTGTTTACATGACGTCACTCTAAGCGTAACACACGCTTAGAGTGGCGCATCAGGAAGGGAACGGCCAGAAAAGGCGCAGCTTCCGAGAGAAGCTGTCGCTTTTTCAGCGGGGGAGAGGAATCAGTGATCGGGCTTCATAGCCCGATATATTGATTCCCTGACTACCGAATCCGCGGCCGGGAGTGCGCGTGCACGCGCGCGATCGGCCGCGGGGGCGCGCGGTAGCGCACATGGTTTCTGGACGTAGTTTCTACGTCCAGAAACCAAAATAGGTTAATGTAGCAACAATACTGTAGCGGTAGTGTCTACAGCTCTGGGTGTCAGTGGGTTGTGGAGTGTCACACACAGAGAAATGCAATAGTACTATCAGAAATGCAATAGTACTATCCCTATGTGCCCTCCTGTGTCCCCAATGTGTCCCCCTGTATTCCTATGTGCCCTCCTGTGTCCCCAATGTGTCCCCCTGTATCCCTATGTGCCCTCCTGTGTCCCCAATGTGTCCTCCTGTATCCCTATGTGCTCTCCTGTGTCCCCAATGTGCCATCCTGTGTCCCTATGTGCCCTCCTGTGTCCCCAATGTGCCCTCCTGTATCCCTATGTGTCCTCCTGTGTCCTCAATGTGTCCTCCTATATCCCCCATGTGTCCTCCTGTATGCCTCATGTGCCCTCCCATGTCGGTCACTAGGCGATAGGCCAACATTTAGCCTCCTTGCTGCTAACTGTAGCTAGTGCGATTGAGCAGAAAAGAGCAGAATGCAAAACATTACATGCAGGGCCGTAGCAATAGCCATAGCAGCCACAGCAACTGCTATGGGGCCCTGGAGCAGAGGCTGCCCAAGTGGTAAATGATGTGTACAATATTAATTTCCATGCGTATCTCCAACCTCTGACTTTATCTCCATGCCCATAGACTGTATGCAGAATACACTGCATAGGAACACACTTTGCCCTGTCAACTCATATCTCTTAGGGTAGGGGTAGGTGGCATTGGTCAACACTGCCTAGATCTGATGGCCCCATTCAAATTCTGCTATGGGGCCCTATAATCTCTAGCTATGCCTCTGATTACATGCAATGCATTACATCCTACTCATTGTGCAGTAACACGTTATCCTGCCGAACGCTGTTTAGTGCGAACACCTCTATGTGTCATTAGAGTTCATTTAGCATTAGTTAAAGGGAACCTTAACCGGCGGGGAAAAAAAATGCACTTACCTGGGGGCTTTCCCAAGCCTCCTGCAGCCGTCCTGTGCCCGCGCCGGTCCTTCGGTGCCCTCCGGTCTCCCTCCGCCGCTAAGTTTCGTTTTCGGACGGCTGCCAGTCGTCCTCGGGCAAAGCGTCCTCTTCTTCCGGATTCCCCGTCGTAAAGAGCCGTAAAGCGCGTCCGCATGACGCGTTTGGCATCATGCGGACGCGCTTTACGGCTCTTTGCGATGGGGAATGCGGAAGAAGAGGACGCTTTGCCCGAGGACGACTGGCAGTCGTCCGAAAACGAAACTTAGCGGCGGAGGGAGACCGGAGGGCACCGAAGGACCGGCGCGGGCACAGGACGGCTGCAGGAGGCTTGGGAAAGCCCCCAGGTAAGTGAATTTTTTTTCCCCGCCGGTTAAGGTTCCCTTTAAAGCTCTTATTCAAGCTTGTATTTTCCCTGCATGTGTGATATATGGTTTATTATGCTTTACAGTGCACAACATTTTGGGCATTCTACATAATTATTTTTACTTTTTACTACCTGGCTTAATGGGTTTGTAAATCTGACTTCCTATGTAAATGACAGATTGCTCATCGTTTAAATGTATTTACATGAATTGTTAGGATTATTCCCTCCTCTTCTCTCTGTTATTACTGAGTATTAAAAAGGGTTTCTAATTGGAAACATAGTAAAGGAAAACACAAGTCTCTTCACAGTCAGAAAGTGACACGAGGAGCTCTGTTCTGAATAGGAAATTTGGCAATCCACAGGAGAAAGGGAGTAATATTGTTATGACATATTATTTCAAAAAACAGAGTTCAGCAGTGTAGTCAATTAAAAGAGGAGGTCACTTCTTGATTTCTCCTGACAAGCAAGATCAGGGAGCATAATTGCACAACTTTACTCAGATTGTCTTTGAATCTCTGTAGGCTCTGGCACTGGTGGTAGGCATGAGTTTTCCCAGGGTGCCACTGATTTTCAGCAAGGCATTTTTCAAGGGTTGATTGGCTGCTACACTTAATGGACAATAAACAACTTTGCTAATGACTAACGGGTTTTGACCCCCTGGGATTCCCCCACCTGAGACAGTGAAAGCTGGTGAGTCTACTATTGGGACTAGATGATGCAGAATGTCGATGCTGCTGGATAGTGAGTTTAGTTGTGGACAAGCCAGAAGTAAAGATAGACCGCAAACATATATGGAGAGACACGTGAGAGGTCAGGGCAGGTAACAATTAAACATAAATGGCAGATGAGCAGAAGGCTGAGACAGGGAGCAGACAGCTGGTGGTAGAGACAACAAGGTGATCCACAGACTAGCAGCAATCAGAGGTATAAGCAAACCATACAAAGTTTAGGAAAAAGATAAGGAGAACAACTAAGATCAGGATAGCATGGTCACCAATGGACCAGAAAGAGAGCAAGAAGCTGCAGTCCCCAGGAGGCCTATATACCACTCTTGACTATCAGGAATCACCCAACACAGGGAAAAATGTGCTTGTGCAGATGTCATGGCTAATGAGGATGCACCTGTGAATACGTATCATCACAAAGGTCAATATGAGGTCTGTTCACCATAGATGTAAGCAATTCTGAGCTGGTCAAGAAGGAGAAAAGTTAATTTCAGATTCCATTCCTTTAAGTGCTTTGTGAACTGATGCATTTATGTTTTAAAGGAAATAGCACATGGTTAAAGTGAATGTTTACCTATTTAAAAACCAAAAAGTCAGATACTCGCCTAAGGAGAGGGAAGGCTTGGTCCTAATGAGCCTTCCCTCTCCTCTCCGGGGCCCGGTCCCACGCAGGATCCCCCGTGGCAGTATTCGACCAGTTCGGTCAAATACTGCCACTTCCGCATGCCGAAGAGAGCTTTCGGAAGCCTTCGGGAGCACTCGGGCTCCCGAAGACGGGCCGCTCCATACTACGCATGTGCGAGCGCCCTCTATGACGCACTCGCACGTGCGTACAGGGCCGGCCTTAGGTTTCACAGTGCCCTGAGCGAAACCGGATTTTGTTGCCCCCCCATAAGTAGCATAGTTGTCCCTATATAGGTAGCATAGTTGCCCCCAGTGTAGGTAGTATAGTTGCCCCATATAGGTAGCATAGCTGCCCTCAGTGTAGCTAGTACAGTTTCCCCCAGTGTAGTAGCATGGTTGCCCCCAGTGTAGGTAGTTTGCCCCAGTATGCCCCCAGTGTAGGTAGTTTGCCTCCAGCGTAGGTAGCTTGCCCCAGTATGCCCCCAGCGTAGGTAGCTTGCCCCCAGCGTAGGTAGCTTGCCCCAGTATGCCCCCAGCGAAGGTAGCTTGCCCCAGTATGCCCCCAGCGTAGGTAGCTTGCCCCAGTATTCCCCCAGCGAAGATAGCTTGCCCCCAGAGTAGGTAGCTTGCCCCCAGCGTAGGTAGCTTGCCCCAGTATGCCCCCAGTGTAGGTAGCTTGCCCCCAGCGTAGGTAGCTTGCCCCAGTATGCCCCCAGTGTAGGTAGCTTGCCCCAGTATGCCCCCAGTGTAGGTAGCTTGCCCCAGTATGCCCCCAGCGTAGGTAGCTTGCCCCAGCGTAGGTAGCTTGCCCCCAGTGTAGATAGCTTGCCCCCAGCGTAGGTAGCTTGCCCCAGTATGCCCCCAGCATAGGTAGCTTGCCCCAGTATGCCCCCAGTGTAGGTAGCTTGCCCCCAGCGTAGGTAGCTTGCCCCAGTATGCCCCCAGTGTAGGTAGCTTGCCCCTAGTGTAGGTAGCTTGCCCCAGTATGCCCCCAGTGTAGGTAGCTTGCCCCAGTATGCCCCCAGCGTAGGTAGCTTGCCCCCAGCGTAGGTAGCTTGCCCCAGTATGCCCCCAGCGTAGGTAGCTTGCCCCCAGCGTAGGTAGCTTGCCCCCAGCGTAGGTAGCTTGCCCCATTATGCCCCCAGTGTAGGTCGCTTGCCCCCAGCGTAGGTAGCTTGCCCCAGTATGCCCCCAGTGTAGGTAGCTTGCCCCCAGTGTAGGTAGCTTGCCCCAGTATGCCCCAAGTGTAGGTAGTTTGCCCCAGTATGCCCCCAGCGTAGGTAGCTTGCCCCAGTATGCCCCCAGCGTAGGTAGCTTGCCTCATTATGCCCCCAGTGTAGGTAGCTTGCCCCCAGCGTAGGTAGCTTGCCCCAGTATGCCCCCAGTGTAGGTAGCTTGCCCCAGTATGCCCCCAGTGTAGGTAGCTTGCCTCAGTATGCCCCCAGCGTAGGTAGCTTGCCCCAGTATGCCCCCAGTGTAGGTAGCTTGCCCCAGCGTAGGTAGCTTGCCCCAGTATGCCCCCAGTGTAGGTAGCTTGCCCCAGTATGCCCCCAGCGTAGGTAGCTTGCCCCCAGCGTAGGTAGCTTGCCCCCAGCGTAGGTAGCTTGCCCCATTATGCCCCCAGTGTAGGTCGCTTGCCCCCAGCGTAGGTAGCTTGCCCCAGTATGCCCCCAGTGTAGGTAGCTTGCCCCCAGTGTAGGTAGCTTGCCCCAGTATGCCCCAAGTGTAGGTAGTTTGCCCCAGTATGCCCCCAGCGTAGGTAGCTTGCCCCAGTATGCCCCCAGCGTAGGTAGCTTGCCTCATTATGCCCCCAGTGTAGGTAGCTTGCCCCCAGCGTAGGTAGCTTGCCCCAGTATGCCCCCAGTGTAGGTAGCTTGCCCCAGTATGCCCCCAGTGTAGGTAGCTTGCCTCAGTATGCCCCCAGCGTAGGTAGCTTGCCCCAGTATGCTCCCAGTGTAGGTAGCTTGCCCCAGCGTAGGTAGCTTGCCCCAGCATGCCCCCAGTGTAGGTAGCTTGCCCCAGGGTAGGTAGCTTGCCCCAGTATGCCCCCCCCCCTTCATGTGGCAGAGACAGACTCACCTGACATCCAGCTCCAGCGCCGACGTCACTCTTCTCTCCCCGCCTCCGCTCCATCTGTAGTTAGAGCAGGCTACAAGAAAATGGCCGCCGTTTGTCTGCATTTGTGGACATCGGCGGCCATTTTCTTGTAGTCCTGCTCTAAATATAGACTGAGAGGACACCGGGAGACAGCGGGGCGGCAAGGGGCGACAGGGCACATGTGCCCTTGAGAGCACGGCGCCCTGAGTGACCGCACAGGTCGCTCATAGCAAAGGCCGGCCCTGCGTGCGTAGTATGGAGCGGCCCGTCTTCGGAAGCCCGAGTGCTCCCAAAGACCTCCGGAGTCCCTGCGGCGGCGGACGCGAACGGGGGAGCCAGCGCAGCACCGAGGGCACCGGGAGAGGAGAGGGAAGGCTCATTAGGACCGAGCCTTCCCTCTCATTAGGTGAGTATCTGACTTTTTGGTTTTTAAATAGGTAACCACTGGCTTTAACTCTCATAGAGGAACTCTATTTTAACTGTATGATGGCTAGGCATGGCAATGCACATGAGGACTCATGGAGAAGCATGTGATCAGTTTGATCAGCTGAAAGATTTGTAAGGTTCTGATTTGCTGGTCATGATCATGTGCCAAACTGACCACATGCGTTTTCATGAGTTCTAAGCACTGCTATCCCTAATGATGGTCTGTTGCTTCTATTAGCAATATTGGAAAACAAGACTTTTGGGGGATTTAGGCAAACTTAAGATCTAGATTAGTTGTATAGGGAGTTTTATTGACTTATCGATTTGCTGATTTTTGTTCTTGAATTTTGTAACATTAGACTTTTTCCTCTGGAGAGGTTCACGTTTTAGGAACTGCTTCATGTTTTGGTATATTTCACATGAGACAGTGACAGGCTAGCGATGGGTGGGGAGTTGGGGGGTAAGTGTGGGGGGAGGGAAGGTTGTGGGATTAGGTCTCCTGGGAGCAATGTTTATCAGGGTTATATGTGAAGTGTTTTTCCATTGTATACTCTGTAGTTAAAGGACTTGCCATTGACTCCCATGAGATGGTTGTTAACTCTACTGAAAGTCAATAAAATAAACAAATGTAATAATAATTATAAATAGCATGAAGCTCAAAGGTCTATGAAAGTACATCAAGGCATGACGATAAAAATGTATGATCTTTCCCTGGAAACATGATTAACCACTTTACCCCCGCGCGTACGGATTTCTCCGCCCCTTTTTCCATCCTTTCACCCCCAGGGACGGAGAAATCCGTACTTTGCGCACTCCCGCCGCTGTCCGCGCTCCCGCTCGTAAACACGCCACCCGCCGCTAGTAAACACGCCGCCGCCCGCTCGCCCAGAGATCAACGAACGGGAAAATCCATTCCCGTTCGTTGATCTAAGCCCCGCAATGATCTGCTGCCGCTCGGCTGAGCAGCGCGATCATTGTGAAAAAATAACAAAGTCCCAGCCTCTTTCTACTTCCTGCAAGCGTCCGGAAGGACGCTTGCAGGTCGCATAAAAACAAATTGATAATGTTGCCATCTTGTGGCCAAATAGTAAAACTACACCCTAACCATTTTTTACACACAAATAAACTTGTTTTACACAAAAAATTAACTCCTTACCTCCCACACTCCCCAAATTTTTATTTTTTTTTTGTAATTAAAAAAAAAAAAAAAATTTACAATTTAAAAAAAATACATAAATAGTTACCGTAGGGACTGAACTTTTTAAATATTTATGTCAAGAGGGTATAACACTGTTACTTTATAAACTATGGGCTTGTAATTAGGGATGGACGCAAAACTGAAAAAAATGCACCTTTATTTCCAACTAAAATATTGGCGGCAAACATTGTGATAGGGACATAATTTAAACGGTTTTATAACTGGGATAAATAGGCATATACATTTAATGAATTTTAATTACAGTAGCATGCATTATTTAAAAACTATAAAGGCCAAAAACTGAAAAATAATAAATTTTTTCCCACATTTTTTTCCTATTTTCCCATTAAAACACATTTAGAATAAAATTATTCTTGGCATAATGTCCCACCTAAAGAAAGCCTAATTGGTGGCGAAAAAAACAAGATATAGTTCATTTCATTGCGATAAGTAATGATAAAATTATAGACGAATGAATGGAAGGAGCGCTGAAAGGTGAAAATTGCTCTGGTGGTCAGGGGGTAAAACCCCTCAGTTGGGAAGTGGTTAAGAAAACCAATAAAAATTAATGTCTAGAGGAACTGTAAAGAAAATAATATAATGGGTAAAATTGCTTTTTTTTTTTTTTTCATTTATAAATTAGTCAGCATTTGCCCACTGTAAAAACTTTGGAGGGCAGGGCTAAATACCAATATAAAGCAATAAATAGATATAGGAAGTGTTTCTGATGCTGAAACCAGGATATTTTATGTGAAAGTGGGTATCCTGAATAATTTACTGAATTATTCTATATGTCACTGCAGTGCCTCTTAAATATACCTGGTACATGTCTAAATCTGTCATTGCTACACAAATGCATAATAATGATAATTTGTGTATTGCTGGTGCGTCATGAGATTAACAAATGTACCCTGTGAGTACACTGTCTGTGGGTTAACAGGCTGAAAAGTCTGTCACAATTAAGCCAGGTCCCTCAGGCCTCTTCAACATCAGGGTCGTTTCTGTGCGCTTTTCACAGCGCACTGCCCTGTGCGATCAGCAAGGTATTAATTTTCCCATGTAACTAAATGTAGCTGGTTCACATCTATGCGATGCGCTGAGCAGCGTTACAAAAACGAAGGGTTGCATGCATTTCTGTGCGTTGAGCTGTAAAGCGCACATCAATGCAAGTGAATGGGTACGCTTTTTTAGCGCATACAAGCGCATACAAGCGCATAGAAGCGCATGCGTTTTTTACCATTATTTGGGAAAAAAATACATTTACATAGAAAAACAAAGTTTTATTGACAACTGCTACCGCTACAATGAGCAAAACATGCTTTAAAGAAGCGCAGCGCAACGCACAGAAACGTGCACTAAAGCACGCACAAACGCATGCATTTTTTACCACGCGCTTTCACGCGTTTTTCAGCACAGCAGATGTGAGCGAGGCCTCAAAGGCCACATACTAATTTTAAATACAGGGCATAGTTAATCTAGCTCACTAACATTCTGTATATGGTAGGATATAAAGGCTTGCCTAGACCTCACTAGATATTTTCTTGAAATACTGGCAGTAAGAAAATAGCTTTTACAGTATTCATTCCTTATTTTCTGACACGGGACAATTTATTGAATTAGCTGAAACCAACTTGTTACTGATTGTGGGCATCTTCCAGCAGCGGTAGATGTTGGTCAGTGTCTCCCATTGAAGCATGTGCAATGTGTCCCTGTTTTTTTATAGTTCTCAGGAGAAGAATGCATTGAAGGTGCTAGCCAGTGCCTGAATGAAATCTATCCCTTTGCCCTTTCATCATTGGCAAAATCATGTTTTAGACCAGAACACCTCTTAGATTTCCTCTTTTTTTCCCCAATGACTTATTTTTCCCCTTGTTAGCCCTGAAGTAAAATACCTGATCCTGATAGTTTTAAATGTCACATCTAGACTCACTTTTCACTGATGTATTTATATCAAGGAGAATGACAGTGCAGTGTACTTTTTGGAGAATAGGCTCTCATGGGAATGTCCCTTAACTGTAATGACATTTCAACAAGTGAAACAATTAATATAGTATTTCTTCACCTAACAATAGTATGAAGCTCCTATGAGAACAAAATGAAAACAAAGCCTGTAGTTTGAGATTCACACTTTTCTTCCACTCTAGATGTGTCATCCTAATCAATGCAATATGACACCATCACAGCAATTGTTTGACAACAGTGTCTCTGGTATTTACATGTTATAGCAACAGCACGGAGGAGACTTGCACTAACTATGTTAACCACTTTAGCCCTCAGTCGTTTTCACTTTATGCATCCGAGCATTGTTCACCTCCCATTCATTAGCCTATAACTTTATCACTATTTATCACAATGAACTGATATACATCTTGTTTTTTCCGCCACCAATTAGGATTTCTTTGGGTGGTACATTTTGCTATGAGCTACCTTACTGTAATGCATTTTAACAGTAAGAATAAGAAAAAAAATGGAAAAAATGCATTATTTCTCAGTTTTCGGCCATTATAGTTTTAAAATAATACATGCCTCCATAATTAAAACCCATGTATTGTATTTGCCCATTTGTCCCGGTTATTATACCGTTTAAATTATGTTCCTATCACAATGTATGGCGACAATATTTTATTTGGAAATAAAAGTGCATTTTTTCCGTTTTGCATCCACCACTATTTACAAGCTTATAATAAAAAAAATAGAAATATTTCATCTTTACATAGATATTTAAAAAGTTCAGACTCTTAGGTAAATAGTTATGTGTTTTTTTTTTTTTTTATTGTAATTTTTTTTAAATTATTATTAAACATTTTATTTGGGTATTTTTGGGCGGGTGGGATGTAAACAGGAATTTTTTCAATGTAAATATATGTTTATTTTTTATTTTTTTTTTCATGTAGATGTAGTTTTACTTTTTGGCCACAAGATGGCAACCTTAGGTTTGTTTACATGACGTCACTCTAAGTGTAACATGTACACTTAGAGGGACGTGGGGGGGCGTAGGAGGCAGAAAAAGCGAGGCTTCCGAGAGAAGCTGTCGCTTTTTCTGCGGGGGAGAGGAATCAGTGATCGGGCACCATGGCCCGATTAATTGATTCCTGGGCTAACGATCTGGGGCCGGGAGCAGGTGTGCACGTGCGCGATCGGCCGCGGGATCGCACATGGCCTCCTGGACGTAGCTCTACGTCCAGTAGGAGAAAGTGGTTAAACTCAACTTAATTGCAATTTACTGCAATCTAATTGATCTACACTACAGCAATTACCATATCAGTTACACAAGGAACAGGTAAAAAGGGTATCGTTGTGATAATGTACAGAACCAAAATTAGAAAAAAAGTGGTCTCTGTCCAAATATTTATGGACTTAACTCTATAAAGCCCAGATTATACTAGCCTGACACGCCTCATCTAGACATACTGTATACCTATGAAACAGATGTACTATAGATATTTATTGTACACCACACAATTAGTCACTACACATATCAGTTTTATCTAAAGCAGCATAAAATGCAATGACTGAAGAAAATGTATATTTTTTTGAAAAAAGAGCAGCCTAGTACAAATTGAAGGCACAAATAGAATGTTTTACCAAAGATCTTATTTATTTTATTCAGTATCAGTATCAAAATACAAAGTATCAAAAATAATTTGGTTTTGAGACATGTGAAGTAATACACATGAATATTTCCTATTTACCACTTGCAATTAGCAAGCTCCAGCAATACCAGCAAGATTAAGGCTGGATCCACACTATAAGCGCTTTCGTGAGCGCTTGCGTTTGATTAGCGCTTGCTGAGCCCTTGTTAAAAAATTGATCCCATTCACTTTTATTAAAATCACTGTCAAAATTGTGTAAAAATCACCGTGATCGATTATTACCGTGATTCTAAAAAAAGTAAATAGGAGCGATTTTTTAACAATCGCTAATCATAAGCAAGCGCTCACAAAAGCGCTTATAGTGTGGATCCGGCCAGTGATGGAACAGCTGCTCTTCACAGAAGAGTAAAGAGAGCGACTCCACAGACTAGTCACCCAGGAGGGAAGCTTCCCTTTTCCTCCACTCACTGCAAGTCAATTGCTCATCTGTGCTGTCTCTGCATCAATGCATGGTGTCGCCAAGCATGCACTTTATTCTTAAGGTGGCAATACACTTTAGATGGGCTGTCGATCTTTCACTGCTCCCAACCCAGCACTACCTATTTTCTTTGCAATAAAAGTATGTGGTATTTATTTTCCAGAATCAAACAGTCTTGAAAATGATGTGCTTGAGACCTTCCCTTGCCCTACATAACCAATAGAGTGGCCTTCACCTAGGTCAGTAATCAAAACTATCCTGACATCAGTGGAGTACATCCCTGGTTCACAATAACTCATGTATTTCAAACTAAATAGGTGTCATCACTGACATAAACAGAATACACATGTATGTGCAATCTTTGTATCAACATCACAGATATGATCAAGCTGGACTAACTATCCCATATGTTGCTCATTTATTGTAAGCACTGATTTGATTTGCATATACCACTAATTTCAGAGGTCTCCTATTAAACCCTGACATGCCCAAATAAAGATCACATACATAATCTGTTTTGATTTGTGAGTTGATTTGCCTAACTCTACTGCAAAGGCAATTGACTCAGAGACAAATGACATAAAAGCCATAGTCACTGTAAAGCTATCTGGCATATGGATAAATAAACCATTAAGGAAATAGTTACACAGAACAGTTTTACATAACTAAATCACTGGACATGCAAATGCATGACCCTGGTTACATTTCCTATTATAAGTTGTTCAGTGTTACCCCATAAACATAAATGAGACTGTATCATAATCAGCCTAAAAAACAGTACAGTATTGCATTGTTACAACTAATTGTTGATCATCACTTCCAGCATGTCTTCAAAAAGTTAAACCATAATGCATCACTTCTGAACAGTGAGCCATTCATTCCTCTCCTCACACTCCTAAAGTGTTGCATCGAGGTCCTGCGTTTTGGACATGAAGTAGTAATGACTTCTATTTACATTGGGCTGGATTCACTAACAGGAGTAACCTCCTGTTAAGCTATTCGCGCTACACTGCACTACAGCAGCGTAGTGTGCGCTTCTGTCACTGGGGTTAATTACACGTGCTATGCTGCCACCAGCGCACATAGTGTGGAGACTGATTAAATTAAGGCATGCTTATGAAATAGTGCTAGTAACAGGAGGTTACTCCCGCTATGTCTGTTAGTGGATCAACCCCCTTGTATTTTAATAATCCTGTACTGTGGAGTACTTTCAGTGGAGGCTTTTTAGGTGAGGAGGAGTGTGAATTGTACAGCATAGGAGGAGTCTAGGTTGTACACCGTAGTAGGAGTCTGAGTTGTATGGTTCAGGAAGAGTCTGAGTTGTACAGCATGGGAAGAGTCTGAGTTGTATGACATAGAAAGAGTCTGAGTTGTATGACATAGAAAGAGACTGAGTTGTATGACATAGAAAGAGACTGAGTTGTATGACATAGAAAGAGTCTGAGTTGTACTGCATGGGAAGAGTCTGAGTTGTATGACATAGAAAGAGTCTGAGTTGTACTGCATAGGAATAGTCTGAGTTGTATGACATAGAAAGAGTCTGAGTTGTACTGCATAGGAATAGTCTGAGTTGTACAGCACAAGAAGAGTCTGAGTTGTACTGCCTAGGAATAGTCTGAGTTGTACAGCATAAGAAGAGTCTGAGTTGTACTGCCTAGGAATAGTCTGAGTTGTACAGCATAAGAAGAGTCTGAGTTGTACTGCCTAGGAATAGTCTGAGTTGTACAGCACAAGAAGAGTCTGAGTTGTACTGCCTAGGAATAGTCTGAGTTGTACAGCATAAGAAGAGTCTGAGTTGTACTGCCTAGGAATAGTCTGAGTTGTAGAGCATAAGAAGAGTCTGAGTTGTACTGCCTAGGAATAGTCTGAGTTGTACAGCATAAGAAGAGTTTGAGTTGTACTGCCTAGGAATAGTCTGAGTTGTACAGCATAAGAAGAGTCTGAATTGTATGGCATAGGAAGTGTCTGAGTTTGGCGGCATAGGAAGTGTCTGGGTTTGACGGCATAGGAAGAGTCTGGGTTGTAATGCATAGGAAGAGTCTGAGTTGTATGGCGTAGGAAGAGTCTGAGTTGTATGGTGTAGAAGGAGTCTGAGTTGTGCGGTGTAGAAGGAGTTTGAGTTGTACAGCATAGAAAGAGTCTGAGTTGTACATACTACCGTCTTTCCCCTAAAGTAAAACATCCTCTGATTATAAGGCCTAGCTGCAATTTCATGCCTTCTCTGAATATAAGGCATCCTCCGAATATAAGACCTAGCCCCAAAGCCACACATTCCCAGCCGCAGAACACATCATATTCCGCCCCCCAGACTGTCTCTCCCCTCCCCTGTTTTAAGTGTCCCCCCCCCCCTTCCGACCCGTGTGGCCGCTCTGTCCCGCTTCCTTGTCTGGGTCTCTGCTCCCCGTGCATTGTGTCCCCCCTCCCTTCCAACCCCTGTGGCTGCTCTGTTCCGCCCCCTTGTCGGTGTCCCCCACTCCCCGTGCACACTAAATGTAATGGCAGCCAGCGTGTCTTACTGTAGCCATGCTGCCCGGAGATCTCTGGCGTCCTGTCTTCTTCCCTCTAGTAACCGGCGCTTGTGTCAATGACGTCATCTACACAAGCGCCGGTTACTAGAGGGAACAAGACAGGATGCCAGAGATCTCCGGGCAGCATGGCTACAGTAAGACATGCTGGCTGCCATTACATTTAGTGTGCACGGGGAGCGGGGGACACCGACAAGGGGGCGGGACAGAGCGGCCACAGGGGTCGGAAGGGAGGGGGACATGATGCAGGGGAGCAGAGACCCAGACAAGGAGGCGGAACAGACCGGCCACAGGGGACGGAAGGGAGGGGAACATGATGCAGGGGAGCAGAGACCCAGACAAGGAGGTGGGACAGAGCGGCCACAGGGGTCAGAAGGGAGGGGGACATAATGCAGGGGCGCAGAGACACAGGCTAAGGGGCTGGAGCAGCCACACTGAGAACAGAACGGGACACATCGTGCAGTGCCGATCAGGCACTTGTCATGTCATCCTTGCACACAGCAGGTTTATCATCTGTGTGCAGGGATGACATGACAGGTGCCTGATTGGCAGTGTGACATTACGATGAGCAGCAATAAGAGGTGGCCAGCATGGGATATATCATGCAGTGCCAATATAAGACATCCCCTGAAAATAAGCCCTAGCACACTTTTTGGAGCAAACATTTATATAAGAAAGTGTCTTATTTTCGGGGAAACACGGTAGGAAGAGTCTGAGTTGTACAGTGTAGAAGGAGTCTGAGTTGTACAATGTAGAAGGAGTCGGAGTTGTACGGTTTAGGAGGAGTCTGAGTTTTATGGCATGGAAGAAGCAGTCCTGTTTAAAGTGGTCTGAAGCTTTGACATAACATTCAATAAAAATGTGTTTTTCTACTTTGTATTATTCATACAGTTATCATATTTGCTTTTGTGCACAAATAATATTGTCTGTCTACAAATTACAAGTTTCCATAGTGTAGTTTATCTTACCCTGAAAACTGTCATTGCATTTTATTCCAACTGCTTTTTATAATATATTAAAATCTTCTCATTAATTGTTCTGAGCTCTGTGTGTGTCTGAAGCAGAGACAGATTCTCAGAAACTGTTTTTTACTTGTTACACACACATTTATTAACATTGGAATGTAAACAAAGATACTGTTATCTCCAGTTTGGATGCAGATTTGAAGCTGAATAGCAGGACAAAGTGCTTTGTTTAACTATTTCAGTGATGTTCTGAAAAAAAATGTCTGGGATAGTAGCTTTAAAGCTGTGGGGAATCTTTTAGAGCAAAGTAGTAATGTTGACTTTCAGACCACTTTAAGATACAGAAGTTGTGCAGCACTATTTTACACACTGTCCCACACCAAAATACAAAGTCATATTTTATCTAAAATATCACAGTTTTGAAGAAAAGCAAATTACTTTTGACTGGATCAGCATAGTTTACACAGAACTGTCCAGAAACTGGAACATACCAAAGAGACAAGTAACCACTCATATTTACTGTTGTTTGTTACAGTTACTGGGGTCACCGGTAACTTGGACATACTGTAGTTCACAATATTCAATTGAACAGCACATACACACATTAGTTTAATTAGATGGCATCCCTGTGCACATTCTACCCATTTTCATATTTTCCTGTCTGTAAATACTGAAGACGCCTGCTTGTGATTCTGCATTATACTAAGCCACACAACCCAGTATATTAATACTTGGTGACATTGGCCTATACCTGTTTTGCTGCCAGAAGCCAAGTCCACTACTGCAGTGTAAGCTTAGTAAATATTTCAGTTTAAGTTTTTCACTTTCATGGTTTCCAGACATTGCAGCTATACCATCCACAAAGCTAGAGCAGTAAGCAGGACCATTACCCATCCATTTGGTGATCCAGGCTCAACATCTCGGGACCTCACCTTACACACACACACACACACACACACACACACACACACACACACACACACACACACACACACACACACACACACACACACACACACACACACACACACACACACACACACACACACACACACACACACAGGGCTAGGTCTGTCTCCACGCACCTGCAGCGCGCATGTGCGGACCCGCCTGCTGCGCACTCACACACACGGCCATCCCCTCCTCCCCTTCAGTGTCTCTGTGCCCCTCCCTGCACATGCGCAGTGCTACAAAACACACACACAGGGACATGGGACGCAGAGAAACTTGGGTTTTATTATAGAGGATGAACAGTGGCGTAACTACAATTCATGGGCTCCCCCAGCAAAACTTTGATGGGGCCCCCAATGTTCACACCCCTTTCCTTGCCATCCCTTGGTGCCCTTCATGACCCTGAGGCCCATCTCACAAGGGTCATAAAACAAGGCCATGATTTTCACACCTATAGCAAGTG
The DNA here is from genome assembly GCF_040937935.1 of Hyperolius riggenbachi. Classification (NCBI taxonomy): domain Eukaryota; kingdom Metazoa; phylum Chordata; class Amphibia; order Anura; family Hyperoliidae; genus Hyperolius; species Hyperolius riggenbachi. The sequence goes on along the minus strand of NC_090646.1, from coordinate 230,081,431 downwards.
TAGCCACAAAACACCTGATCTGAAGCCCAAAGTTAATATACTGTACCAGAGGAAAGGAAGGCTAGTAGTTGGGGGAACAAAACAGCTTTGGGCTGCTCCCCTCCTGATCCCATGAGGACACTAGAAAGCTGCAAGACATCACATGGGTGCAGAACAAGCAGGAATATAGACTGCTATACACTGCGCACTGCCCAAAGCAGAATTTCAGTAATGCGGAAGATGCAATATTGTGCCCTGTACGGTAGGGGGCAGAACAGGCCATTGAAGACCTGTGTCCAGAAACAATCCTCCCCCATGGCTACAGAGCCTGCTCCCCTGATAGTTAAGACTAAGGTATTAAAATTTCATAACTCGTAACTTATTTGGAACGTGATCGCATAAATAGTAGTAGTAGTATATTAATAAGCTTATAACAAAAGGATTAGAATGCTTCATAACACACCAAGGATTGCTTTGAACCAAAAATACCCGGCAGGTCTTATTTACTATTCCCGCTGTAGCAGTGTTAACACATAGTTGGAAAAACATCCAAATAATGCATTTGTTAAATAAAACAGGCCGTGCAAGCGACCCATGATGGCACCTCAGGGATTCACTATTTGACTCTCGGCCATCACTATGCAGTGACTGCCAGCTAACATGTTTTTATGTTTCTTGACTTGAACAATGTTTAAAACCTCTCTGAAGCTGAAAAAAATATAATGTTTAAATTTGGATTTAATAAATAAAAAGCAGCCAAACCCACAAACCCTGAATCCCTTCATCAACCATGCCACTTAAGTGACCAGGAAGGCAAAGAAAGTCAAGTGGGTCCCTGCCTTGTGTCTCCTGGAATCTTCACCATGCCCCAATGTTAACTGCTTCTGGACCCATGGCTGCACGGCGACAGGATGTAGATTTCAACTTCTTTGTCACACATACCCATCGCTAACAATGTTCCCGCCACACTGCAGCCACCGCAAGCCCTTCTCTCTGCCATCTCTTTGAGCTAGTCAGCAGCCGATTTCATTGGCTTTTGACCTCATGATCACTATGAGCCAATCACATTGGCTCACATTGATAGACAGGGTCAGGAGCCAATGTAAGAGGCTCCTGACCAGTGCACAGAGTTCTGCCGTCATAGCAACGGCAGAGAGAAAGGCCTGTGGCCAGGGGTCTAGTCCTGGGAAAAGAGGTGAGTGGACTCACCTGGAAAACCCCTGCGCTGCGCACAGCGTGGCGCGCCAAAAATGGGCGTGGTCAAGCATAATGTAAACGTGGTCATGGGTGGGGCCAAATATACATGACCTTAGCAGTGATGTAAAAGGTCTGCCAGGGAAGTTTGAGCTCTGCCGTAGTGTATCCCCCAAAAATAGATTTAATCTGACAGCATTTCACCAAAAGACATAATCTGGTAGAAGTTTCTCCAAAATACAGATAATATGGCAGTGGTTCCCCCAAAATAGACAATGTGGCAGCAGCAGTTCCCCCAACATACACATAATTTGGAAGCAGTTCCCCAAAATATGCGAAACCTGGCAGCGGATCACCCAAAATACGTGTAACACCCAAAATACATATAATCTGGCAGCAGTGGTCCCCCAAATACACACAATCTGGCAGAAGTTCCCCAAAATACACGTAATCTGGCAGCAGCCGTTCCCCTAACATAAACATAATCTGGCAGCTGTTCCCCAAAATACATAACAGCGGTTCCACAAAAATGCAGATAATCTGACAGCAGTTCCCTCAAAATAGGTAACCCCAGCATAGGTAGCCAGGTCTATAGGTGTCCCCAGTATAAGTAGCCATGAGTATAGTAGTCCCCAGTATATGTAGCCAGAGGTATAGTTGCCCAGTATATGTAGCCAGGGGTATATGTGCCCAGTATATGTAGCCAGGGGTATATGTGTCCAGTATATGTAGCCAGGGGTATATGTGCACAGTATATGTTGCCAGGGGTATATGTGCCCAGTATATGTAGTCAGGAGTATATGTGCCCAGTATTTGTAGTCAGGGGTATATGTGCCCAGTATATGTAGTCAGGGGTATATGTGCCCAGTATATGTAGTCAGGGGTATATGTGCCCAGTATATGTAGTCAGGGGTATATGTGCCCAGTATATGTAGCCAGGGGTATATGTCCCAGTATAAGTAGCCAGGGGTATATGTGGGGTATATGTGCCCAGTATATGTAGCCAGAGGTATGTGCCCAGTATATGTAGCCAGAAGTATATGTCCCCAGTATATGTAGTCAGGGGTATATATGCCCAGTATATGTAGCCAGGGGTATATGTGCCCAGTATATGTAGTCAGGGGTATTTGTCCCAGTATATGTAGGCAGGGGTATATGTCCCAGTATATGTAGGCAGGGGTATATGTCCCCAGGATAGGTAGTCAGGTGTCCCCCCAGCAGGAGGGGAGCAGCGCAGTGGAAGGAGAGCTGTGGGCACAGTGGGGAAGGGGGGCCATCCCCCCCTTACCTCACCTTGGGGCTCTCCATCCCCCGCTCTCTCCTCCAGAACTAACGTGCGGGCGGCTGGCAGCAGGCGGGACTTACCTCTTCTCGTTCGGTGCGGGCACTCCACTGCCGCTAGTCTGGTCTGGTCCAGACCAGAGCAGCGGCACGCAGATCCGGCGCCGGAACGAGAAGAGGTAAGACCCGCCCACTGCCATCCGCCGGCACGTTAGTTCTGGAGGGGAGAGCGGGGGATGGAGAGCCCCAAGGTGAGGGAAGGAGGGGGGAGATGGCCCTCCTTCCCCACCGCTGCTCACAGCTCTCCTTCCACTGCACTGCTCCCCTCCACAAATGCGTCCACTCTCTGAAAAAAGCAAGTGGACGTCGTCCACCTGCGTCCACGCACCACTCGTCCTCTGCCTGTGGCAATGGGAGAATGGCATGACCGGTGAGAGTGGCAGGTATGTGCAGCGATTCCGCAGTAAGTTCAGTTTTATGGTACAGCAGTCTCTAGTCCTTAAGGGGCCAGAAGCGGCTGGTACACAAGGGGTTAAGTATGATTCTATCAGTGTCCTTTACATTATATGTTGTATGTTTATACTGTGTGTCTACATATCTACAGCGATTTCATAAGTAATTGAAATTGCTATCACAAGGGGATGGTTATATATATGTAACAGTGAAAAGAGTGAGGTCTGAGTAATACTACATGCAATCTTGCTATACTGTATTTTCCGATCACATGCAAACCGCAAAACACAAAGACATCAGCAAAATAATAACCCTTTTATACTAGTGCAATGCAATTTTGCCTGATCACAAAAGAATTTTCTTCTGTATTTTCTCCTTTTGTTCGCAGCATCCGGTGATAACTGCATCAAAACCGCATTGCAAAATTACAACAAAATCACATTGTTGAGAAGATGCCACCCTGCCTGTTAAATGCATTGGGGCCACACCTTGGCACCTCTACCCCTGCTTTCCAAACAACCAGACAGTATCCTTCTCACATTGTACCCTGTTCTTGTAACCAGAAAAGGGAGAAGCTGACTGGGTGTCAGAACAGAGTAGACAATGTAAAATCTAACACCTTGTACAGGAGGCTGCAAAGTGCTGGTCCTAGTATCCCCTGACTGTTTCAGTCTAAAAGACTTAGGCTAGGTTCACAGTGCTCAGTTACGTTGCAGAAATTTCTGCATGTCAGCTTACTGCCCATACAATCCTATGGACCTATTCACAGTAACAGATTACATTATTCTAACTCGCTGCATGCAGGCTTTGCATTAAAGTCCATGTCCAGTCTCCATTGCAGTTCACACTCTTTTTAACACGTGCGCTATCCAACTGACCACTGTGAATCCAGCCTTAAAGAACTGCCGCTGCTATAAACCTGTTTGCTTTAAAAGTTTGCCTTCATATTCAAGCAAATAACTAAATTATGTAAATGAACGTCAAGAGAGAGCAAAATCAGGCTCTGGTTAAACACACATATAATTAAATACAATTCTGATGACAGATTCCTTTTAAAGCATGGCCCCATAAACTTGGACTCAGTCCAAAATAGTCTCATACTAGACATTAAACTGAACAAGTCTGAAAAAACTCAAAAATGATGTACAAACAGCAATGATGCTTTGCAAAGAATAACCTATGGCAACTAGTCAGGTTTCATATTGCAATAAATTAGCATAAGCATAAAAGTTATACAAATTACTGGTGCTATATTTTTCACAATTCAATGTAACACATATGGATTATCTGATTTATCAGATGATCAAGTCTTTAACTTCTTTTCACCTCTTCATGGCTATGGTTATTTTGTGTTTTTGTGATCAGGATGATTATATTCTAAGATGATGATGATGATTATTGTTTGCTTATTTGTGTTTGTTTTGTTTTCTTTTCTTTGCAACAATGTGCTTTAGTCCACGTGCAATAGAAGACAGTCTATGTTTTGGTAACATAGATCTTAAAGGACCACTATCGAGAAAACGGTAACATTCTAAATACATGTAAACACATACAAATAAGAAATATGTTTCTTCCAGAGTAAAATGAGCCATAAATTACTTTTCTACTATGTTGCTGTCTCTTACAGTAGGTAGTAGAAATCTGACAGAATCGGTTTTGGACTACCTCATCTCCTCATAGAGGGTTCATAGGGTTCTCTTTATTTTCAAAAGCACTGTCAGTTGCTCCGTCCAACTGCCAAAAAAATTGTGCAGCAAGCAGGGAGACTGGCAAGCATCTTTGTTTAAATCCTTTTCAGGGAGTGTCTTAAAAAACAATAAAGGCCATGCCAGGGGCGGACTGACCATTAGGGCACTCGGGCACGGACCGAGGGCCCGTGGTCAGGGGGGGCCCGCCACCCGCCAGAGAAGCCTGACCAGGAGGGGAGACAGCCAGTGAAGGAGGGCGATGGGCATAGCAGCGGAGAAGGGGGGAAGTCCCCCCCCCTTCTCTCACCTTGGGGCCCCCCTTCCTGGCTGTCCCCTCCGTAATCTGTAATGTGTCGGACAGCTGGAAGCGGCTGACAGCGGGCGGAGACGCTGTTCAGCCACCGGAGGGATCGCTGATCTGTGTGCAGCTAGTGTGGGCTTGAGAAGCCCAGACTAGCTGCACACAGATCAGCGATGCCTCCGGTGGCTGAACAGCGGTAAGTCTCCGCCTGCTGTCAGCCGCTTCCAGCTGTCCGACACATTACAGATTACGGAGGGGACAGCCAGGAAGGGGGGCCCCAAGGTGAGAGAAGGGGGGGGAACTTCCCCCCTTCTCCGCTGCTATGCCCATCGCCCTCCTTCACTGGCTGTCTCCCCTCCTGGAGACACCTACAAGCCTGGCTGCTTATACTGGGGGCACTTATAGACCTAGCTACATATACTGAGGGCACCTATAGACCTGGCTATACTGGGGAGACCTATACACCTGGCTGCATATACTGGGGAGACCTATACACCTGGTTGCATATACTGGGGGCACTTATACACCTGACTACATATACTGGGGGCACTTATAGACCTAGCTACATATACTGGGGGCACCTATAAACCTGGCTATACTGGGGACACCTATACACCTGGCTGCATATACTGGGGAGACCTATACACCTGGCTACATATACTGGGGGCACTTACAGACCTGGCTATACTGGGGAGACCTATACACCTGGCTGCATATACTGGGGAGACCTATACACCTGGCTGCATATACTGGGGGCACTTACAGACCTGGCTATACTGGGGAGACCTATACACCTGGCTGCATATACTGGGGAGACCTATACACCTGGCTGCATATACTGAGGGCACTTATACACCTGACTACATATACTGGGGGCACTTATAGACCTAGCTACATATACTGGGGGCACCTATAAACCTGGCTATACTGGGGACACCTATACACCTGGCTGCATATACTGGGGAGACCTATACACCTGGCTATACTGGGGAGATCTATACACCTGGCTATACTGGGGAGACCTATACATCTGACTGCATATACTGGGGGCACCTATACACCTGGCTGCATATACTGGGGGCACCTATACACCTGGCTGCATATACTGGGGGCACCTATAGACCTGGCTATACTGGGGACACCTATACACCTGGCTACATATACTGGGGACACCTAAAGACCTGGCTATCTATACAGGAGACACCTATAGACCTGGCTATCTTAACTGGGAACATCTATAGACCTGGCTATCTTAAATGGGGACATCTATAGACCTGGTTATCTATTCTGGGGACACCTGTAGATTAGGCTACTTATACTGGGGACACCTATAGACCTGGATACCTGCACTGGGAAAACCTATAGACCTGGATACTTCCACTGGGGATACCTTTTGACCTGGTTACCTATAGTGGGGGCACCTATTTTGGCGGAACTGCTGCCAGATTAACTATTTTTGGGGAACTGCTGCTCTCAGATTAAGTGTATTTTGAGAAACAGCTGCCAGATTATGTGTATTTTTGGGGAACCGCTGCCAGATTGTGTATAATGGGGGAACTGCTGCTTCCAGATTCTGTGTATTTTGGGGGAACCACTGCTGCTACATGTATTTTGGGTGATCCGCTGCCAAATTATGTGTATTTGGGGGAACCGCTGCTGCCAGATAACGTCTATTTTTGGGGGAAAAAAATTTCACCCTTGTCTCCTATCTACGTAGTTCTCTGTCCTATCAACATCTTCATAGGGTGAGCCTGAGGGCTGTGATCTGGGAGTTCTCAGCAGGAAAAAATCTGTAGGCCATTAGGATTACTGGTTTATTATATGTTATACCAGGTGCTCAGGTAAATACTGAGGGGTTCCTTAGACTTTGCATCCTGAGGGAGACTATGCTGATAACTGTTCAGAGACTTACAATCCTCTCCATGCCCCCATTGTCTTTGGTGTACAATGTATAATGGGGGAACTGCTGCTTCCAGATTCTGTGTATTTTGGGGGAACCACTGCTGCTACATGTATTTTGGGTGATCCGCTGCCAAATTATGTGTATTTGGGGGAACCGCTGCTGCCAGATAACGCCTATTTTGGGGGAACGACTGCCATATTATCTGTATTTTGGAGAAACCTCTGCCAAATTGCATGGATTTTTGGTGAAATGCTGTCAGATTACATGTATTTTGTGGGGAAACACTATGGCAGAGTTCAGACTTCCCCGGCAGACCTTTTACACCACTGCTAAGGTCATGTATATTTTGCCCCACTCATGACCACGCCCACATTCTGTTGTGTTACCACACCCATGTTTACGATATCTCAATATAACATATTTGCTGTTGTCAATAAATGATTATATCTTAGTCTGTAAAAATATAACGTGAAAGGTGGGAAACACTGGTATGGGGGCCCCCATAATCTCCTATTGCCCGGGGGCCCCATGAGTTGTCAGTCCGCCCCTGGGCCATGCTGAGAATCCCCCATGAAGAGATGGACTAGTCCAAAACCTGTCAGTTCTGTCTGATTACAACTGCTTACTGCAAGTCACAACAACATACGAGAAAAGTAATTTATGGCTCATTTTACTCTGGAAGAAACGTACTACTTATTTGTATATGTTTACATGTATTTTACATTTTACAATTTTTCGCAATATTGATCCTTTAATGCTACATGAAAAAGAAATAATAAATAACTGCACTTCATAATCAAACCAAGACCTGATACAATGACATGAGGGACTACAATAGTAAAAGTATTCATTTACCCATGTCATCAGGGATTGTTGTATAAGCGATCAGACTGCACAGGACTAGTACATTATTTGCATTCTCAAGTTATTCAAAGCAGAAAATGGGGCGTAGGTTCATGTAAGATTGGCAGTTTCCTACTATGACCCAAACTGACCCAAGAACCCCTCTTCTTGTTTTCAGCTATGAGTAGGCTCCTAACAATAACTGATGGCAATGGCAAGCTTATTCCGGGGGACTCCATGTAAAAATCATAGATTTAACTATACTAGCACATTATGGCTGGTGGACTTTTATAAAGTGCAAACAAAAAACACTTTAATTTTATTAGGGAATGTTTAGTGGTCAGAGCAAGATTTCCCTTCAGGCAACACACTTATCTGTCTATACTGCTATTGGTGCTCACCTCACACCACTGTTAAAGTGAACCCTAGACTGATAAGATAAACAATTGTATTCATCCTCCTATAAATAGATATCCCATGGTTTTATTTTATATTTAATCATTAACAAAGTAAATTGTATGGTTTATTGTCTCTGCTCAATGGCAGTCTATTAAATGTCCCAGAGTTAAAATACATGAACTATTGACCTTTTTCTATCTCTCCCCTGCCCTCAGAAGTTGTTTTCTGCCAGGAAAACTTCTATGGCTATAATTATCTTATCAGTGATGTTTACTATATTTCCAACAAAGTACCAACAAGACAAAAGCTGCCACTTGCGTGCCTGAAAATACACTTTTTCAGGCAGAAAAATTAAAACAGCCTGGTTATTAATATGTTTTACACTGTACAAACACATGTTTATCTTATCATGTCACATGTCGTCTTGGGTACACAGTAAGTCCATCCTCATGCCATTATCTCTGCAAGCACTGCTGCTGCTCTTCAATGTCTGCTGCACCTATAGCTGTCTCCTTCCAACTATGTGTGCCACACACCTCTGTCTGTGGTCGCTATGTCTCCCAGTGTTTCCCACCTATTCCGCGCGTTGGCACCCTATGGAGAAGGAAAGTGTGTGCCATGTATTGGTGAGCGCAGGTTAAGATGCTAGTTTGTCCTCTTACTTTCTCTGGTTGTGTCTATAGACTCCTGAAAGATTAATCTCACCCATCTGCATTAAATATTTTAACTATCCTTGCCCTGAAATGATGTCTTAATGCCCACTTATTCTATAAAAGACTAGACACTCATTGCAGACAACATTAAATTGAGAGCTGAACAGCCACAGAGAGACGCCCTTCTATAATTGGAATACAAAATATGGAATCTAACATTTAAAAAATCCTGATTAACACAGGGTGCTTTTTGTATAAGTAACTATTCCCATCTGCAAGATATTTTTGGATTATGCTGAAGTTCAGCTTTCTTAAATCTGTTTTACACAATTAAGGCAAAGAATGAACTCCAAACAAATACCCACATAGGAAAAATACACAATGAAGAAAACTACAATACAAAATAAACAGCATTCCAAAAATTCTAAAGCTGTGCTTAAATCACAGCTTGTTGACAATAATTCCAGTGCCTGTCCTCAACCTAGGGAGAGTTTAGTTTACTGTGTTACTTTATTTAATGCCATATGCTTTTTGAGACAAATACCGAAAGGTCTGTCTAATTACATAACAGTAATTCAGTTATTATTGAAAACAGAAATTGTCTGCAAGTTTAATGTTACCATATTTCAATCAAGTGAAGAATGCATAGAAACTTAAGTGTTCTAGCTACTTTGTCTGAAACTTCCAGTGAGAGAAGGCGCCATCTTTATTCACTTAACAATCCAGTTGCTTGGCTTTCATGCTGATCTTTTGATTGTAGTAGTGACAGAGTCCCACACCTGCAAGTATGCAGCCAATCAAGACAGACAACATCCCGAATACCATTAGCATACAGGTTTTGAGCCAGTATTAGAGGCAGGGCAAAAGCACAACAGACAGGCCAATAACCATTTTAAATGCAAATAAAGAAGAATCCATATGCATCCACTACAGGTTTCCTTTAGCCACCATATTCTGCGAGTACTTTGCTGATGACTATAATACCGTATGTTTCTGCCCAAAAGTAGTTTACCCTTTAATATATAACACAGACTGTATGCCCAGATTGGTCAGAATTCACGTAAATCTCTATAAAGATTTCAGAGTAAGGGAGGAATCACACTTGTATCTGCATGAGCTGCAGACAAATCCCGCAAATTATTTGCTGCACAATATGAGCATTTTCTTACCTTTTAATGCATGCGTTTTTTACAGTAGCCAGTGATTTAAATTAGGAAATGCATGTATTCTGTGGAAAAGTAGTGCAGTTTGTATATTTATTTGAACGCTATTCAGAATCACATATGCCTCCTGAGATCACAGCGGCCCGATAGAAAATCATGTGATTTCGCATTGCGGCAAAATGCTGCAGATCTGTTAAAAGTGTCATCCCTGCTTAAGAAAGGAAACTATAGACAAAATAAAACAGAAAGAGATAGATTGTTCCATAAATTGGGATGGGTTTCTCTTTCAACAAACAATTGCACAATCTACATTATTATTATTTAGTATTTATATAGCACCAACATCTTCCACAGTGCTGTACAGAGTATATGGTCTTGTCACTTAACTGTCCCCCAGAGGGGCTCACAATCTAATTCCTACCATAGTCATATGTCTGTTTATGTAACATTTAATGTATGTATCGTAGTCTAGGGCCAATTTTAGGGGGAAGCCAATTAACTTCTCTGTTTTTGAGATGCGGGAGGAAACCAGTGTGCTCGGAGGAAAGCCATGCAGACACGGGGAACCATACAAACTCTCTGCAGATGTTGACCTGGCTGGGATCGAACCAGGGACCCAGCACTGCAAGGCGAGAGTGCTATCCACTATGCCACCGTGCTTTGTAATAATGCCAAATGATAACAAAATTATACTTCCAGAAACAAGATGATAGATGTGTAGTGTACGTTATGACAAATCTGTAGATGGAAATTTACATTGGACAATTTAGTAAAAACATAAACAATTTATCTTAGATGGATAACCATTTGATTCTAGGCTTTTATCAAACATCTATAGGTGTCCTATGCCACAATATATCCCTATCTAGCATCCTAGTGAATCCTAATCTATCTGAAGAATACACTGCAGTTGTGCTTTTTAACTACTCATCTGTTCGAAATGGTCAAATCTGCCACCTGTTTATGCCATCTTGTTGAGCACCACTAAAACCTCTTTACAGACATCAATTCGATTGAAAACTTTTGTGAATTATCGTTCAGAAGGAGAACCTGAGCACCAAGGTCCTAAGTTATTTTTTTATACATAATCATGCTTCACTCTGTTGTTTTTCAGGAAGATGAAATTTCATTTTGTAATGATTTTTTTTCCATTTGGTGAAATCCTTCTGAAAAGTTGACAGCCAAACTTTATTGGTCCAAAAAGCCATCACAAACCTATATCCCGCGACCAGAACTCTGTCTGTTGCCTTCTGGGTTTTACTATACATCTATATAGTGGTCTAGCAGACCTCTTGTTGGTGTATAATAATGAAGAGCTTGTACCCTAGAAGGATAACTGGAGCATTAGTTGATAGAGCCAGTGAAATATCTTTCATTCATCATTAGATGATGTATAGAATCATTCGTATTTTGTTTATCTGTGCTTGTCATGGATGGAGGGGATTGATCTGAAAAGACTGTTAGTTATCTTGTTTTCTTATGACTGCAACTAAAAGGCTTCAGTTAGCATCTCAAACATGTTGCAATGAAATGTACTCTTTTAACACTGCATACATTTTCATGTGATTTTCAAATGTCCAACATTCACATTGCGTAATTCCATCCGCGATTCTGATGGGAAAAACAATGAATTTTGACCCATCAGAAATGCTGCATGCATTGCATTTGTGTTTGGCCAAAAATAAAATCACACCAGTGGAAAAAAGACACTGCAATTACCATATTAATCATGGTACCCGTCCAATTGGCAAATCACGTGTGATCCGAAAATCAAATGGAAATGCTGGGAGGTCATGGAAAAGGGCCTTAGCAGAGAATACAGAACACTACCGTTCTCCAACATATAAGAATGCTTATGGAAAAAAAATGGTGTGATTGTCCAATAAAGAATGGTACATAACCATATGTATAAATACATAAATAAACACTAAACTGTATACAATGCTCTACATTTAACATTCCCACCTTACAGCACATATAACATAATTCAGCTGCAGGCATAAGCACTGGAAATGGCAAAATTACAACTAGGGACAGGGGTACCACCGACTGACAGATTGTAGAATACAGCTTGTATATGACTGAAGACTTTTGTTATTTAAGCCTATATGTCTGCACAAGGATACAAATATTGAAAATCACTCCTTTTCTTTGGGAGGTGATGAGGAATAATAAGTGGTCTAGCCTGGAGGATGAAGACAAAACATTTTGTGATGTGGGCGGCTTGGCAAAGCAATAAAACGTACAAATTAGGATTTAATGATGCACAGAACGAATTACGCATACCCATATGTGTATATAGGAAAAAGGCATAGACTATCGCCATCCTGTGATCTGTATCTTTTCTTTCCCCTTCCCACTCTCGGGACACATGCATGTAATTAGCACTGATTTATTTGGATAAATAACAAATGTTTATCATGAGCTGCCATATCAGGTAACCCATCCAATGTGTTATTCCAGTAGAAATTACAATGTTCTCTTCTCTTTGACATATTATATGTCAGTTATCTTATGATGTGATGTTTTATGTTAGCTCATTCAGAAGGGGAAGAAATCTGCTAGAACCACGCTAATAGAAGCCAGATGGCTGGTGTGATAAGATGGGGCGCTGGGAATATCTGTCTAGGATGTCCAGAGCTAAGCGGAAGAATTCCCTGTCTGCACATCTTGCCGAGGAACAGAAGGCTCCACATTGGGAATAAGGACACCAAAGACTTGTAGAACACAAAACCACACAACTTGGGGTCATTACAACCACAGCCACAGCACAGCTGCAATGCATTCACTTTATACTAAACAACAAATAGCTAAGAACAACACAGCCAGGCAATATTTCTTAGGAAAAGGATGATAAATTTTCAACATTATTTAATCGTGTGTGTGTTGACTGCTTAGAAATGAGTAATATATCATAAAAGAAAGACATACCGTATATTCCCATTACTAATCACACAGAGAGAATTAAAAAGCAGCCTGGTCTGCACAAGACCGTTAGGTACCTGTTCACCAGATGGGACTTTTTGAACGACTTGCTTTAAAGTGTGCCATTATATAGCAGCAATGGACTGATCCTGACTCACCAAAGCATTATTAAAAATCGATTTCCTGGCTCCTTGCTATTCTTAAGTACATGAGTTTTATTAAGTCATTAATACCCAATAATAAATGTACTGTTTATTTTCTCAGTACAGTTTTGGTGACTACAAACAAATGCTAATATAAATAGAACTCTTTCAAGTAAATTAAAAACCTACTGATGGTAAGTTACTGGCTTCCACCAAAATAAGCCCTACCATGTATGTGCATGCACTAGACTGGGACATGGACATTAAACTGGGAGCTCTTTGAGGGACAAACACTTATGGAGGGAGAAAGTATTCTACGCAGGATGCATAATATATACAAGATAGCACTTCATAAATGAGCGAAAAAATTAGATGATAGATTCTCAGTGACAAAAGCCAGCAGTTGCCTGAGCCAAAATTGTATTTGTCACCTGTAGCAATTGAATACCAATGTAGTGCAGTCATTGCATTTGCAGCCTGGTCTGCCTCTTAGACATTATTTACTATACGTCTTTATTCTCTGGTTTGGAGAACTTTTAAATCAAATGAGCAAGATCTGCTTGTATGTTGCTGAAAGCACTGGCTCCATTGAATTATGTAGATCAACTACATCAGTTTAAATTTTCCACCATGTCATATCTACTCAGTCACATTGGCTTTTGTGCTTTTGCTGTCACCTTGGGTCCTGTGACATTTTTTATACCTTTTTCACCATTTACTATAGCAGTGTTACTTTTTTTGGGGGGGAAGGGGGGGGGGTGTTATTAACAAAAAAAATAAAATTCAGAATGGTAAATACTAAGATATCACAAAGAGAACTGATCACAGCATTTTTAGTGACAACTAAGTAAAATTGTGTACAGGATAGAAGCCTTATAGTCCTAGCCTTGCCTCTACAGCACCAAAGGTAAGTCCACTAATGACATTTGCGTGTGCTTACCTGAAACAGTGCTTGATGTAATATAATCGTGTATTAATAACATTTGTTGAACATCCCATGCTTTAGGTGCAGGCCGACCAATTAAATCAAGCTGAAGGATGACACAAATGCCTAGACAAGCAGCCTCTATGGAAGCATTATAAGAACTATCAAGGAAATTAATAAAGATGAATGACTACCAAAAACACTTAAAGAGGAACTATTGCAAAAATTGTAAAATGTAAAACACATACAAATAAGAAGTACGTTTCTTTCAGAGTAAAAAGAGCCATAAATTACCTGTCTCCTATGTTGCTGTCACTTACAGTAGGTAGTAGAAATCTGTCATTACAAGTTTTGGGTTAGTCCATCTCTTCATGGGGAATTCTCAGCATGGCCTTTATTCTTTATAAAGACATTCCCTTAAAAAGATTTATACAAAGATGCTGGCCAGCCTCCTTGCTTGCTGCACACTTTTTTGGCAGTTGGACAAAGCAACTGCCATTCACTAATTGCTTTTAAAAATATAGAAAACCCAAAATATGGCTGGGCCTTCATAAACTGTGGCTAGGCTCTGAGCTAATCAGGATTAAAAAAAAAAAAAAAGAAAGAAAACCCTGAGAACCCCCATGAGAAGATGGGCTAGTCCAAAATCTGTCGGTAATGTCAGATTTATACTGCTTACTGTAAGTGACAGCAACATAGGAGAAAAGTAATTTATAACTCATTTTACTCTGGAAGAAACATGCTTTTTATCTGGATATGTTTACATGTGTGGTCCTTTCAGCCAGCAATGCAGCTATGGGCTCTCCAAGGGTTTTTGATCTGAAGACCACAGCTTGAAAGAACTGAAGCAACCTTCTCTTTAACATGGAATGCAGGAACCTGAGAACCAAAGATGTCTAAAGGTTCCCCTTATTGAAACAATCTTAATTGTACAATGTTACCACTTTTAAGTAATATGGAGCGCTACCTAAAGTATAGTGCTAATGAATGCGTTTAAGCACAGTCAGAGACCTGTACCTTTTGGTCATGTCCTAAAATAGATGGAATGTGTCTGCAAATGGAAAATGCCATGTGCTGTCACAAACCATACAGAGTTTACCTTCTCTTTATTATGATATTCTATATACGGTATATGACACCATGCGACAGGTTATCTTATCACATAGGCAATTGGCTCTAAGAGTTTAGTATGTATTATACATAGAAAGCAAAGCAAATTGTACATTTGTCTTAGGCTTTGCACACAGTGGGGCGTTGCATTCTATTGCACAGCGCTCCTGCTTTACCACTGTGAACCTAGCCTTAGACCATTTTCTCTCCATATTATTAGTATTTCTTATTTATATTGCGCTAACATCTTCCGCAGCGCTGTTCATAGCACATACTGTACTCTCAATACTGAACATAAATGTCTTTTTTTTTGTTCAGTCTCAATTACAATATCAAAAGTTCACTTTACTGTTCATGTACAAACTCTGATTTGTCATGTTAGGTAAGTATAAACTTTGGTCTGGATCAGGTGCTAGTACAGTACACTCAGCATGTTACACACAGTCCCTTTCCTGTCATATTACGAATAAAATAGTAACACTATAAATGTGCCCATAACCGGGACAATATTTTTCTCAGGTGCGATCATTAGATCGAAGTGTACAGAAAACAACGTAGTACTTTGAGAAAATCGCCACAAAACGATTCTATAGTCGATTGGAATACAGAATTTAGTTGATCAGAATATTGGATTTTATGATCATATCTGAAGAGAAAGTTACACAAAACATTTACATAAAACATTTGTCCACATAAACCTGTCAGGTGCTCCATTGCCACCCACTAATGTGCTAGATAATTGCCACTAATGTGCTAGGCAGTTGCCACTAATGTGCTTGACAGAGCTGAAATCTCAATGCTGTGGGCTGTTCTCATCCTTGTTCCAATACATTTCAAGTTTTAACATACAAGGAGCAAATGTGCAGTAGGGATAAATAAGAAGAAACATGTCTTACCTGCACAATAGTTTTCCCCTTCTTGTGTGACACTCCATGCTGGATGCTTAATGACCTGTTGGTGGCCAAGGTTGGGGACTGCACCACGAGAATGGACTTGATGGAGTTAGCTTTGGATCTGGAAATGTCTATCTGGGTACCCTCCACCACCAAGACTGCAAGCAGAGGTAGTAGGCAGCAGCATTCTCCATTCCACCCGAAAAAGACCATGTTCAACTTTCACCAGCGTAAATCTGGGTGAAATCTCAAACACAACAGTTCTCCAAATGTCCAAAATAGAAGTCTCTATGGAAACCACCCTCTAGTTTCCAATTACAGCCAGTAACAGTAGGCACCCACTGCAGAAACTGCACATCAGGACCCTTGGATGCATTGATGAGATAAGAGAGATCATCCACTCCTCAAAAACACAGAAACTAAGTTATAAATTACTCCTTTTATATTTGCAAAAACAGAACAAAATGTTTAAGACGTTTTGCTTCAGAAAAGACCGGGTCCAGAAATACAGCATCCAAATAAGGTCTTCTGGGCTGCAAAGCAGCAGCAGCAGCATCCAAGGCTCATAAAGCCAGGTGTGCAAAAGTGATGATGCTGCAGTCACACAGAGCTCTATAGTCCCCCTTGCAGTGACAGAGCCTGCCTATTCAAGCACACAGCAAGCAGAGATATGCAGAACCTGCTGGAACATACACGCAGCTAAGAGCTCACAGTGTAATAACACTTGTATAAACACTCCATGTGTTTCTGAGTTTTCTAGGCTTCCCCTTTCTCTTTGGTCTTTAATGACCTCAGCTCCTTTCTTTTTATAGGTCTCCACAATGGGTTTATTTCCCCCGCCCACCTCCAGGAGTGACAAAGCATGAAACTGATCCCCCAGCTACTTCTAGAAGTGAAGACGAGCGATGCCCTCCTGAAAAAGTTTATCTGGGAAGCACTTGCCTGGTGATCAAACGGCCTTGAATGTGAGCTACTGCATCCTTAGAGGCAGCCAGGCAGGAGAAGATCAGGAGGACTGGCACTTCTCACATCTTGTACAATGCATCAGCTCTCCTCTTACTCCTTCTTCCTTGCTGGTATGTAGCTATCTGCAAGGAATTATCAAAGACACATAACACCCAGACACATCGTATTGTTCTCTTTCCTGCGCTAGAAACAATTACAGTCTGTGCAGCTGTTCCACAGGAAATCTTTCTTCCGAATTTCAGACATCTCTCCCGTTCCATATGGGATGACTGGGGGCTAGCTATTATACGTTCCTAATGCAGAATTATGTCTAATAGAGCCCTGCTCCATATATTGCTCCATATGGTTATCAAATCAAAGCCTAGGCTCCCATATATGGGCAGGTTCCCTGCTCCCCGGAGACTGGTAATTGGGTACAGCAGGTATACAGACATTTATATGATTGCTGAATTCCTGGGAAGCAATGCATGTGTTTTACATGAACATGTGATAAATGTAAAATCAGATCCGCTTTTCCTGTGAATCTGTTTTACTGTGGAAGTTTAGTCAGAAGTGAATGTATCAGCAGACTGCATGGCAATGTATCATACTAGCTCAAATATGATAACATAGGGGTCCTAAAGGAGTGAATGACGTGCTCCCAGAGTCCCAGCATGCATCTTGGCATCCTGGTACCATCATCAAAAAAATTTCCATTATTTGAAGTCAGATTATCCACCTACATCTGGACTTTTTATTGTTTTCATGTTATATACTTGCTCCTGCAACATTCACTTTATTTAGAAGGCAGGGAGTGTTACATATGCTGTATATGTAGCAGAAGTTCCCCTGCTATTAATTGCTTCCCTGATCTGGCAGGTCTGCTTTTTCTTCTATCAATTCTTATGATGGTTTATACAGCACTTTTCCCAACTGCTTTACAAGGCTGTTTTTAAACCAGGCATTAACTGACTGTACTATGCACTGACTGAACTATGTATCTATGGTCCCCACTTTTATCAGTTTTGCTCTCTGTACAGTGCCACAGACTATATTGGTGCTATTCAAATAAAAATAATAATCATAAACATATGTCGCAAGGTTTCCACAGGTTAATGCAGATTTTATACATGCAGTGTCTTTTCATACATTCTGTGGTAATCTGATTGTATGCACGCCAGCAAATGTCAGTGCCTAAGGGCAGAGATGGATAAAGGTGAAATGGGGCCTTAGGCAAGATAGTAGCTTTGGCTTCACCTTAAGGTGCCCATTAAGGATACCCTTCCATGGCCAATCGATCATTTCACCATGGTAATCGATCGAAAAACAATTATTATTATTGTTGATTTATAAAACACCAACATATTCCGTGGCGCTGTGCAAAGTAAGAAACGAACATTGGGTACATAATAACGGGCGTTGCTAGCCCCAAAGATCAGTGGCATGTGCCCCGGATCTATTCTGGGGTGCCCTGGATTTGGTTATTCTGGTGGGGGTTTTGTGTAATTTATTATTGACGATATGAACTGTAAGGGGGGGAAGTCATCTTTCCAGTGTTGCTTATTATAGACCCCTAGTTCATAAGTTATGAGTTTGTAATTAAGACAGCCAGCTCAGGGTGTATTTTATATCTTTATTTATTAAAAGTTACGTTTTATATCCTACCAAAGAGGCAACAATTGTGTTGTTAGTGCCCCGGATGTCCCAGAGGCAGAGTCAGCTGTGGTGCCTCAATGGCAAGCATGCTGGGGGCTGTGGTGCCATGCTGGGCTTGTGATGCCTTTATGGGGGCATACAGGGAGCTGTGGTTCTTTTATGGGGCATGCTGGGAGTTGCGGTGCCTCAAAGGGAGGCCTGTGGGAGCATGAGAGGGGGTCCGCTAGAAGGTCCGGGAATGCTATGGGGGAACTGCCAGATAACCTGGTGACAGGCCAGCCTGCCCAGCAGAAAGTCAGACCAGCCAGCCCAGAAGCCAGGTAACTCTGCCTAGTTATGTTTATCATTTTTTTCATGTTTTTCATTTTCTTTTGTATTAATAGAGAGGGGGCTTCATCCAACATTTTGCTGGGCAGGACTACTTATACTGCTGTTAAGTTCATGTAAATTTGACTCCACTCATGACACACACCCACATTCTGGTGCGTGACCACACCCATTTTCCATCTGGAGTGCCCGAAGTGCCCCGAATCTCTTGGAATCTTAGAAACGCCCCTGCATAATAATACAGACAAATGGAATACATCAATTTACAAAATACATAATTGGTGACAAAATACAAAATCGATACAAAATACAGAATTGGTAATGACAGAAGTAACATGATGAATAAAATGTATAATTAATTCCAAGATACAAAAGGGGGAGAGAGCCGAGCCCTGACCTTGCAAGCTTACAATCTGGAGGAATGGGGGGAAACAAGAGGCAAGGTAGTATACAATAAACTTACCTAGAGGCAGTTTGTTTTAGGATATCTAGTAGGGGTAGGGATTAGATTGTGAGCCCCTCTGAGGGACAGTTAGTGACAAGACAATATATTCTGTACAGCGCTGCGTAATATGTCCGCACTATATAAATACTTAAATAAATAAATAAATATAAGGAGTGCAACTTGGCTTTAGGACAAAGGTGAAGTGGCCTAAGGTAGAGCGAATTTTGAGAGAGCATTTAAAGTAGCAAAGGTTGGAGAGTGACAGATGTGTTGTGGGAGGGCATTCCAGAGGAGGGGTGAAACACTTGCAAAATCTTGTATATGTAAATGTGAGGAGGTAATTGTAGAGGAGGAAAACAGCAGGTCATGTGCAGATCTGAGACTACAATTGGGTTGGTATCTGGAAACTAGTGAGAAGATGTAGAGGGGAGAGAGATTGTGGAGAGCTTTGTAGGTTAGGGTTAAAGGACCACTATCGTGAAAAAAGTAGGCAGTTAAAATCTGACGGAACCGACAGGTTTTTGGCCAGTCCATCGCCTCATGGGGGATTCTCTGGGTTTTCTTTTTTTCAACAGCATCTCCTGAACAGCAGTTGCAAAGTCTAACTGACAAAATAGTGTGCAAGTGAGTAGGGAGGGTTGGCTGGTATCTTGCCAGTTTGGCAGTTAAACTGCTGTTCAGGAAATGTTGTTTGAAAACGAAGAAAATCCTGAGAACCCCCCATGAGGAGATGGACTGGCCCGCAATAGCATCCTGTACCTTCGGGAACACGTGCAATGATACACGTGGTGGCCTGCCAATTTCGAGTTGGCAAAAACGAAACTAGCTGGTGGTGGGGGATCAGAGGATTCGGGAGTGACTTTGATGACACAGGATGGCTGCAGGGGGCCGGTAGAAGCCTCAGTTACATGAAACTCTGTTTTTTTTACTTGAGTTTAGGTTCCCTTTAATGTTAAAAGATAACATTAAAGGGAACCTAAACTCCGATGATCCGTTTGTGAAAAGGAAAAGATTTCTTATGGGAAAGGGTGTATCAGTTACTGATTGGGAGGAAGTTCAATTCTTAGTTACGGTTTCTCTTTAAAGGGAGAGTACTTGACTTGAGCATTAACACCATCCTAATACTTGAATTTTACTCTACTTCCTACTCCCAACTTGTGCCTCAGATCAAGCATGGCTGGTTTCCTTTCACTTCCTTGCAGTCCTCAGCATTAATACTGAGCTACTGGAAACTGCAGCTATAAATAGCGGCCAAAATTTCGTCTATTACCGCCAATCACCACTCCACTGAAACACTGCGGCAAAACAACATTTAGTGGAAAAAAGGGCACTGCCATAGTCTGCAATGATTAAAGCTGTGATTAGTTGCAATAGAGGGAAATTAGGATGCACCGAGGCAGTGCCTGCTATTAATAGCCGTAATTTCCAGACGATCAAAATTCCATTCATTGTACCATTTTATCATGCACCTCCATGCTAATCATGGCTTTTATCATTGCAGCTTATGACAGAGCCCTCCTTTCCATTTTCCTCTGTGCACCCTTTTTCCCTGGTTCGGTTACACCTCAGTTCTCATCTGAACCTACCGTAAATGTGACATTTTTTGCAGATAATACAAGTTGTGACTAAATGCATGCTTTTCGTATGTTACAGAAGCAGTTCTGATCCTGGTTGGGTGTTAAAAGTTTCAGCTCATTTGAGCTTCTGTAAAACATATGGCTTTCAGTAAACAACCCACTGTGTATGCCCTGTTAAGCAGTCATCTGTGGCTGCCCTTTTCTCTGCATATCAAATCTCCAAATCACCTGAAAATTTCTCAGTAAGCAGCGGTTTTCAACTGCAATTGGAAGCAGAGGAAACTCAGTCCGGAAAATTGCTACTAAATTGCTCTGGAGGTTTTCCGCTGTGTAAAATTGCAGTAGGAGGTCTGTCTGCATGACACCATACGTTTATAGCATACAGTACTGTATATTTCTCTAGTTAGGCTACTTGTTGGATAGTTAGACATTTTACAATGTGTGTAAGCTTTTCTGATTTCTGTTTACACAGGCTTAGCTTTGCAGCTTAAAGTGGACCTGAACTCAGAACTCTCTGCTCTAAAAGATAAGCAGCAGTATAAGAACCTTCCTTTAAAGAAAAGCATTTCTTTGTTACAGCTGATACAAATCCTACAATACATTTGCAGTGTTTCTACTTCCTGCTTTAATGGAAGCAGACATATTGTTAACATCCTATGCTTTCAAATTATCTTGCTGTGACAGGCAGCTGTCACAGGGGAGAGATCAAATAAAAACTTGTGACTACACACAGATGAGGGGGAATTAAACTCTCTAAATACATACAGGTTGCATGTCTCTGTGTTTTCCTTCTGTCATGTGCAAGAGTTCAGGTCCACTTTAAAGTGGACTAGTGTTGACAAAAACAACCTCTTATGCTGGTGACTAGCTGAAGTTGTAGTTGTCATGTTTGTCCCTCAGTTTCAAAGCTTTAATGCTTATAGACATGGGACAAGCAAGCGTTCAGTAAAGGCATAAGACTTGAGCTCTGTGGTAGTCATATGCTAACTCTATATGTTCAGGATAGCCATGACAATGAAGATTGAAGAAGCAATCAAAAATCAGCAATAGCAGCATTTAATGGTAGTAATTTATGGATTGTGTAGGGTGTCTTTCATAAGGGAAATATTTCAAATGTGGCGTATTTCAAATGTGGCCTACGCAGCAATAAATCTGAGCATAAAGTTTAAAAGCCTTCCTTCCGCCTCCCATTTTTCAATGCATATAATACTGATTTTTAAATTAAAGGGGCACTACAGCGAAAAACTGTAAAATTTAAAATACGTGCAAACATACAAATAAGAAGTACATGTTTTCCAGAGTAAAATGAGCCATAAATTACTTTTTTCCTATGTTGCTGTCACTTACAGTAGACAGTAGAAATCTGACAGAAGGGCATTCTCAGCAAGGCTTTTATTCTTTATAAAGATATTTCCTAAAAAGGATTTAAACAACAATGCTGGCCAGCTTTCCTGCTTCCTACACAGTTTTTTGGCAGTTGGACAGATCAACTGCCATTCACTAAGTGCTTTTGAAAACAAATATATCCCTGAGAATCCCCTATAAAGAGATGGACTAGTCCAAAACCTGTCACTTCTGTCAGATTTCTACTACCTTCTGTAAGTGACAGTAACCTAGGAGAAAAGAAATGTATGGCTCATTTTGCTCTGGAAACAAATGTACTTTTTATTTGTATATGTTTGCACATATTTTTAATTTTACAGTTTTTCGCTGTAGTGCCCCTTTAATAATGCACACATTTTTGTTGCATTGCGTATCTGTACATTTACATTCTTGACAATAAATATATGTAAAATACCTGGTGAATGGCTCTTGTAGTTCCTTCTTTGTCAGCAGAGTTCCAGCACAGGCAAGATCACCTGACCTCATCCACCTCCTACTTCTCCTACCTTAACTGAAAGAAATGACATATTGTAGTTCCTCCTTGTTCAGTTCATAATAAAGCATTCAACCCTTCCTGCACCATCCTCAGTGAGGTGATACCAACCAGCCTGGACTAGATTCATTCAAAGTGTTTATGATATTTAATGGTTAGCATTGTCCACTGTCACCTGCATCATATCAGATATGATCTAAGGGTCATTTCATGAGAGGTAAAGGCATTGGTGATTGTGTGAATGCAGTTGCATAGAGCATCTACAGTTCTTACTATGGGTGTTTCATGAGACTGCGATCACACAGTTTTTTTTTCATTTACTAAGCTTTTAGCAGTCCTTACTGTGTTCTAATATGACCCAGAGTACAGTTCTAGTCTTAGAGTGGACAATTAAAGCAAAAATTGTTTGTTCAGGTTTGCTTGATCACTTGTGATGTTCCCAGTGGAGATGTATAGGGATAACGAGAGACCCTTTAATAAAGCAGGTGGCAATAAAGTGGCATTTAGCATTATGTTAAGGTTGAGGTTTGGGGATTGGTTAAAGTTAAGCAGCAGTAGGGATAGGTACAGAATGGTAAGGGATAGTCATTAAGTGTGAGGTAATGGTTTGGCACCAGGGGTAGAGGTTACGTTTTGGCATGAAAGGAAGTTAAAGTTACAGACCAGACAAGGAGATTAAAGTTGGGCAGTGGGGGGTGAGGTAGGGTAAGGCCCCAGGATAGTTCATATTAGGCAATGACATACATTGGCCTCGTTTCATCAAGAATATCGAATTGGTTAACGACAGTTTGGTAAAATACCGAATTCGTTAAGTTGATTTCAGGATTCATCAAATTTATCTACAGCTGTTAGTGAGCATTCGGTAATAATTCGGTAATAATTTGTTAGTGATGCGTTAAAACGGAAGAAAGTGCAATTCATGAAAATGAAAGTGGGCGTGGTTTAGCGTTACATTTAGAATTAGTTATCTCCTTCACTGCTCTGTCGTTATTCCTGTCAGATCATTGCTGACAGAGAAGATGGAGCCATTTGAAGTGGTTATGTATCAGCTGAGAGTGATTCAAAGGTGCAGAAGGGCAAGAATAAGGTTTAGAACTATATCAATTTGCAAGAGAATAGATTTATTTGCTATAACAGGACATCTGCATTTCTCTTGAATCATCTTGTAAGAGAACACAGGCAGTGCCAGGGTTAACTAATTTGCTAGCTGCACTATATTTTTTTAGAAAAGGCTCCTTTCAAATTGTGGGATTGTCCCAAGCCACTTCCAGAATCCTGGTCCAGGTGTTAAGCCCTATTCAGAATTTTGCTACGTAGTGTTCAAAGGACTGCCTTTTACCCACAATTCCATGGGAATCTTATGGCCTTGTGTTAAATTACCGCTGTAAAATGGAAATATCGACACGTTACCGAATGGTTAGCGAATCGTTATCGAATTCACACCGAATGAGGAAAAACCTTGATGAATACAACTAGAAATCGCTAAACTTCGAATTCGGTAATTTAACAAACTGGAAAAAGTTATCTCAAAGAGAATGATGAATCGAGGCCATTGTGTCTTAGTAACAATATATTTCATCTGTGAGGTACACTATGAGATAATGAACAGTAGCTTGCAAACAAGGAGACACTATGGGACTCTTCAGTAAAGGGCAAGATACTGTGCCATAAACACCTCTGGAAGAACATTCACTACCATAGACACATACAAATAAGATGATAAGGCAGGCACCATGGTACTTACATTGTGCAGATCATGACTCCAGAATCACAGCCATGTGTGCTAGCAGTGAGTAGGGAGGAAAACAGCAGTTGCACCTTTCCCCCTCGCTCATATGTTAAGGTTGGAAGGGGGAAAGGGGGAGTAAGCAGTAAACAGCAAGATAGCAAGATTTTTATTTACAATTACAAATGCCTGACTTTTATACATAGTTAACAGAAGACAGAAAGATACCGTCCTCCCCATCAGGTGCAGAATTACGGTAATGAGAGACTGTAAACATAATGTAAGAACTGTGGTGGTATATAACATCAAAGATTAGCGGCCTTTGTAATCACTTTCAACTAGTAGAGACTACTAAGAATTGCAGAATGCAGATTATTTTCATGGTTTGCAAGTACCAGAGCCTCTATTTTTACAGTGTGATCACTGTGATTGGTTCAAAATGATCACATGGTCATGAGCCAATCAAATTGTCATTTGAGAGCTAGTACAAATGTTCAGCCAGTTCACAGCATGTTTATTTCCAGTAAATTAAAGTGAGTATTGAAATGAAGTTTCATAAATGCTACCAAAAGACTAAGGGTCCATTTCCACTTCAAACCAACATGCACCTCAGCAATTGGTGTTATGTGAGATTGCATCTAGCTGTGCCATGTATAGCTCTAGGGATTTGAATATGTGACTCTTTTTTTGCTTCATGCCGTTCATTTTTCCCCTGTATGCAAATCTGATGGCAGACTATTTGGTTGCGCCTTCCCATCTGAATTAGCATGCAGGGAAAATCTTAAAGAGGAACTGTAAGCAGAATAACATATTCCCTAAAAAGTAGTATATGAGAGTGACCGAGGTGTATAGATAAGAACATGCGACTAATAAATCTCCTAAACCCTGTCAGCAAGGTGCTGTAAAAATGCCATAGGCAGTGTGGGAGGATCCCTGTTTACTTCTGGCAGGATTAGCAAGTTTTTTTTCCTTCACTCTAGCAGTTGAAACCACGCCCACAGTGAAGGTTGTTACACCCTCCTCCACCAACCTTTTTTTTTATATTTCTAACTGACATTTGCAGAAGGCCAGGAAGTGTAATATGCACGTGTGAAGAGAAGCAGACAGGGAATCAGCTGTAGATGCTAAGTAGTGTACTGTAATGTTTTAGCTGAATAGAGCAGGAAACCTAGGAAACTATGAAAAGTGTAGTGTATGTGCAATTTACATAAATAGCTATTCGGATATTGTTTATAGGAGCCTAAAAGATGAGAGCGTGCTGTCTGTATAAGCAAGGTGATGATGGGTGGGTGTAAAACTATTTCAGTAAGTAATGGTCGCAGGGTAAATAAATGGATGTTTTATTATGATGAACTGGAATAGAGGAGTATGCAGATTGTGTTTATTTCTGTTTGTGTGTATCAAATGTCAGCCTGAAGGACAGTGCATGAAATAGGTGCTGCCTATTTCATGTCGCCCCTCTGAATAAAGGCAAACACTTTTCCCCACATTAGATTGTAGATGCAGGTATGATGCATGAGTGAAAGGCAAAATTTAGCCATACATCTAGTGATGATGGGTAGATTGACCAAGAGACAAATCTCTCTCTGATCGAATCTGATTAGCGAGAGATTAGTTGGCTTTCAATACACTGCAGGCCGATTCCCAAACAATTTCATGCTGAAATTACTGAAATGAAATGACAATTCAGTTCAGAGCTGTGTTACAGTGTGAAACTGGACAGTAATGCTAAGTACACATCATACAATTTTCCGTTAGATTTACCTGCCAGATCGATTATTTCCAACATGTCCGATCTGAATTATGATTGATTTTTCGATCGATTGTTAGATTTACCTTCCAGATCAATTTTCCGATCATTTTTAATCTTTTTTTAATAGTTTTTTCCATCAATTTTCGTTCAGTTCTATGAATATCGATTACAAAACTATCAAAAAAATGATAAACGATCAGAACATCTATCTATGGAATGTAAATCTTACAGAAAATTGTGTGGTGTGTACCTAGCATAATTGTCTCCATTTCCCCTGCCTCACTCGAAATAATTGTGTATATATATATATATATATATATATATATATTTATATATTCTCTCAATATAAGATGTGCTAGCTTCAGCCCTGTTTCTAGGGGTGTGCAGGCCGTGCGGCTGCCCTGAGGGGGGGGCTCCGTGATGGAAGGGGGAGCCGTGGCTGCGGGGAGGGAGAGGTCAGGGCTCTGTGCTCCCTCCTTCACTGCTGAGTTAGAATAGGGAAAAGTTGTATTGAGCAACTCACCTCCATGCCGTTCCAATCGCCGATCAATTTCTGCTGGTCTCTGCATAGCCGCTGATACGCGCTTTACTTGTGCTAGAGAGACAGAGGGAGTCACTGGGCATGTGGAAAACTGGCCGAACTGTCTGGCCGAAGTTACGAAACCAGGTATCGGCGATAGACGGCGGTGTGGGAGTGATCCATGAGGATGGGGCTGGAGGAAGCCCCAGGTATGTATAAATCTATTATTTTAAATCGTCTCTTTAAAGAACACCTGTAACAAAGAAAACCTCCCCTGGGGGTTCTCACCTCGGGTGGGGGAAGCCTCCGGATCCTATTGAGGCTTCCCCCGTCCTCCTCAGTCCCACAGCAGCGGCGAAAATCCTCCCAGAATGGCAGCAATGTAAATATTTACCTCCCCGGCTCCAGCGCAGGCGCAGTATCGGCTCTCCGCACAGAGATAGGCGAAAATAGCCGATCTCCGTCGGGCCGCTCTACTGCGTAGGCGCAAGTCTCCTGCACCTGCGCATTAGAGCGGACCCGCTCTCTATTTTCGCCTATCTATCTCTGTGCGGAGAGCCACAACAGTGCCCCCGCTGGAGCCAGGAGAGGTAAATAAGTCAGCGCTTATTAGTGCTCGACAGGCTTGTTGAGGGAGGACACTGGGTGTCTTCGAGGGAGCCAGCGCTGGACTGCCTGCAGCTACAGGGGTGGGGGAAGCCTCATTGGGACCCTGAGGCTTCCCCCTCCCGAGGTGAGTACCCCCCAGGAGAACTTTTTTTTGTTACAGGCTCTCTTTAAGGACACATCTGAGGTTGCCAAAAAATGAGATCTACTTACCCGGGTCTTCCAGCCCCAGCAGCTGACATGTCACTCGCCACAGCTCTTGTGGCTCCCGGTCCCCTCCGGTGCAGATGCTGACCTTGCCAGATCGGGATCTTCTGCGTCTTCAGAAGTGCCGCTGTCAATCACTCGCACATAGTCAGGAGCGTTGTGCGCAGTACACTCCCCACTACGTGTGAGTGATTGACAGCGGCGCTCGCTCAGGCGCAGTAGATGCCGACCTTGCGTCTGCACCGGAGGGGAACGGGAGCCATCGGAGCTGCAGCGAGGGACATGTCAGCTGCCTGGGGCTTGAGGAAGACCCGGGTAAGTAGATCAATTTTTTTGGAGACCTCGGATGTGTCATTTAACCTCCTTAGCGGTATGCCCGACACTGTGTCGGACATACCGTTATCTGTCCTCCTGAGTGCCCCCGCTGAATAAATGTGCTGTAATACCTGCAAAACCTTCTGCTAGCACTAGGCTAGCTAGTAAATGTGTCCTGCACCCTCCGCTCCCCTCCGAAATCCCCCCGTTTATACATTACTCTCCCTGGATCCAGCGATCGCGCAGCCTCCCTGCACAGCTTTGGTCTCTCTATGGGGAGGATCGGGTTTACGCATGACGTCAGCGACGTCATGTGCGATCCTCCCCATAGTGAAGACCGGAGCTGGCCGGGGAGGCTGCACGATCGCTGGATCCAGGGAGAGTAATGTATAAACAGGGGAGCGGTGGGGATCGGAGGGTGCAGGACTCATTTACCAGCTAGCCTAGTGCTAGCAGAAGGTTTTGCAGCACATTTATTCAGCGGGGGGCACAAAGTTGCATCACCTCCTGAGTGGCGTAAAGCTCAGGAGGTTAAGTTAAATAATAAAAATGATTTTAACTTACTTCTTGCAGCCCCCTGGAGTCATCCAGTGCCCATGACGTCAGTCCAAGTCCCTCCGGCAAGCAGCGGCAACTCCACAATGCTAGCCTGCCATGCACCTCATCACGCTCCAGTGGCTGGGAGTGTTCTGCGCATGTGCAGTATGCGAAAATCGCTATTTCACATGCGCAAATTGCTCCCTTCCTTAGGAGCGCAATCAGGGTGCGCATGGGCAGTAGACGCTGACTGGCAGCGACCAGCCAGCTTTGCACAGGTCGCCGCTGCTTACTGGAGAGAGTTGAACCAACATCGTAGGCACAGGAGTACTCCAGGGAGCCCCAGGGAAGTTAAAGTTATTTTTTTTAATCAATTTAAGCCTCCCTTTAACTATATTTTAGGGAACTGCAAGTCTCAGCATGCTCTGAGAGGACTAGCTGGCCCGTGTTTTCAAAGGCTTAGGGCTCGTTTCCATTTAGCAATGCAGCAGCCATGCGTCAGCGCAGCTCTGCGTTGCCTGTGTCTGTCACTGGGGCAGCGCTTGCGATCCCATTCATTATAATGGGATCGCAGGCGCAATCGCCCCAAAATGCAGGCACTAATTCAGTGATAAATCGCAATGCATGTATGGAAACACCAGACAGTGCAGTCTATGCACTGTCTGCTGCGATTGCGTTTCCATAAGTGCGTCTGAAAGTGCGCATGTGGAAAGGAGCCCTTAGTGTTTGCCTTTCAAGGGTTAAGGGCTTGTTCACACTATGAGCATTTGCAGATTTTTTTAAAGTGCTGGCGATATCGGAAATTGCTCTGAAAGCACTTGTGCAATGATTTCCTATGGGAGTGTTCATATATGAGCATTCCGCTTTCTATTGAATCGCAAGTGCGCTACCTGTACCATTTTTTGAGCGCTTTGTGCTCAATAGAAAATATAGGGAAATTGCAAAGTGCTTGAAAATGCACTTTGAATTGCGATTTCCCAAGTGGTTTAACCACCCTGGCGTTCTATTAAGATCGCCAGGGCGGCTGCATGAGGGTTTTTTGTAAATAAAAAAAAAACTATTTCATGCAGCCAACTGAAAGTTGGCTGCATGAAAGCCCACTAGATGGCGCTCCGGAGGCGTTCTTCCGATCGCCTCCGGCGGCCAAAATTAACACGGAAGGCCGCAATGAGCAGCCTTCCGTGTTTGGCTTCTCCTGTCGCCATGGCGACGAGCGGAGTGACGTCATGGATGTCAGCCGACGTCCTGACGTCCGCTGCCTCCGATCCAGCCCTCAGCGCTGGCCGGAACTATTTGTTCCGGCTGCGCAGGGCTCAGGCGGCTGGGGGGACCCTCTTTCGCCGCTGCTCGCGGCGGATCGCCGCAGAGCGGCGGCGATCGGGCAGCACACGCGGCTGGCAAAGTGCCGGCTGCGTGTGCTGCTCTTTATTTCGTCAAAATCGGCCCAGCAGGGCCTGAGCGGCAGCCATCGGCGGTGATGGACGAGCTGAGCTCGTCCATACCGCTAAGATGGTACTTTGTATTTATTTATTTCTGGGTTCACGAGTTCACAAAGTGTCAAAATTATTCGCAGAATAAAAGCGATTCGAAAAACACTTTTCTAAGCGCAAAGCTTCAAAGTGTTCACTTCCTGACTTGCGTCAGGGAGTGAATTAAAAAACGCTCAGGAATAGCGCTTTTCACAAAAACGCAACCCCCACCCAAGCGCCGGGAATCAAAAAAAAAATGTGTAAAGAAAAGCCCAACGCAAACGCTAACACGAATGGAACGCAATGTGCTCAAGGCCTTAGAGAGAAGTAAAGGAGGAGGACAAATGTCAAGAGGCGAGCTGACTGATATTTACACAGATCCCAGGTTACAGCTGGTCAGAGGGATACCTCTGCAGACCAGGATTCCTGCCTGTGTGCTGTGTCAAATATTACACAAGCAGCTCTCTCTCTGCAGCCAGGGTTACCCTCTCTCTCTCTGTCAGCTGCCATCATGTGATTCCCCTGCATCTTTCCATAGTGTGTGTGATGCCTCTCTCATGCTGCCAGCTGAGCCTGCAGAAGTAGATTCCCAATCACTGCCCCATCTTCTCTCTGAACAGGCAGCCTCCAAATGTCGGGCTGCAAAGTTTCTTATGGGGGGAGGGAGAGAAGCTCAGGATCAGAAGCATACCTCACTCCAATCTAGCCAAGGAAGCTGTACAGCGTCTGGCTGTCCTCTGCTCAGCACTGGCTAGTGGCTACACGATTCACAGCTTCGGGCTGCACTACCTGAAATGAAGGGGGAGGGGGTGGGGAACATTTGCCCATAGAATACTCTGCTCTGTTGCAGAACCCCACACCCCCCTTCAGCATTAAATTCCAACTAGGTATCATTCAGGACCAGGGGAAGATATAAGAAAAAAAAAAAAAAGGGATAAATAATTTACTTATTTTGGCAGATGTCTTGCTGCCCCCCATCATGCAGTGCAGTCCATGGTGCCCTCCTGTGCCTTGCTTTGATGCCCTGGCTGTGCATAATAAATTAATCAGCTGATGCTCACAGACAGCAGGAGCAGCATCGCTGATAACACTACAGGCTGCGTGTGCAGTCTATTGACAGGAGATCTCCACTCTGCAGGGAGGAGGAGAGGCTGCAGTAATCCTCAGCTCAGATAGAGCTTCTAGTGACGTTTTTCACACGTCACTACCCATGAGGCAATGGGGCTAGGGCTAATTAATATACTTCCGCGGATGAAAGTCTCCTGGTGGGCGTGGCTAAAGGCTTAAAGGGGTAAAAACTAAATAAATATAGGTCAAATCCTAATAAAAGCCAGGTTTTTCCCTATAATGTGGATGTGATCTATACACAGGCCGTGAGCAGGTGAGGAGCTTACAGTACCTCTTTAAGTGTGTACCTGGCTTTACTTTCTGTAAATTGCCTAACTCTCCTCACATTTAGTGATGATTCAGTCTGTTCACTGACTTGGAATGATTGGATGAACCTAGCTTTCCTGGATTTAGGAAAGGTGGCCATATTGTTACTGACATCAATATCCTTTAAAGTGGACCCAAATTAAAATTACAAGATTTCGGAAATAAAATCTATTTTCTAAATTATAATGATAAATAGCAACTTTTTTCAGCTGCATGACGACAAATATAAAATATTTTACATTTATTGGAGGAACCCCTCCCTTCCTTTCAAATTGCCGGGATTTTTCCGGCAAACGGGTGGAGGAGATGAAAAACAAAAACAAAACACAGGCTGCTAGTGATGATGTCACAGGTGAGGTGATCTCAGCTTGTGTGAGATTTCACATAGACGATGCCCCTGTGAGGGAGGGTAGCTTATGACAAACACACCCATGATCTAAAACCTCCTACTAAGCTCAGAAGTAATGGCTGCCACCTGTATAACCCTAGTTATGAAAAGAGAAGGGTGAAAAGCATACACTGAAATGCTCATAGGCTTAAAGGAGTGTTTATTTATCTTTGTATGTGAGTGGTGCAACAAAATATTTTGAATTAAAAAAATGTTTGGTTTGGGTCCGCTTTAATTCATATTTTCACAAGCTTTCTTATAAAAAAAAACCTTACAGGTACATCTCTTTATGTCACAGTTAGATTTTATTTGCCAAGGCACATTGTTTCATCACTGAAAGTTCTATGAGGTTAGATGACTGGCCAAGCAATGAAACTATTTACTGCCTCAGAGGAGCATTATGGCCCGTACTCACGGGCTGCAAATGTTGCCTGTCGCCAGCACACGTGAGCGTGTGGGCGACAGGCCGGCGACAGCTCCTCGCCAGGTTCCTCCGCGTACACACGCGGAAGAGGGACCAGCGGCGAGGCGGAAGCTGTCGCCGACGTTCCTCCTCCCTCCGCCGGAAGCTCCATATACTTTAATGGAGGTTGCTGTCGCTAGTCCGCGTACTCACGCGGACTAGCGACAGTTGCGGCAGAGGTGCGGCGGCGACTGTCGCCATGCGATTGAAACTTTAGACAGTTCGGGGTGCGCGCGCGTGCAACGGCCCATACTCACGGGCGACCTGTCGCCGCAACACGCGCGCGTCGCATGTTGAGGCGACAAAAGTTCCTCGTGAGTATGGGCCATAAGAGGAGAGGATTGTCATCTGTAATGAGTAAACTATGGATGCAGTAGAAGGGGAATATCTGCACAAACATGACTCACGTCACTAAGAGAAAGATGCTAACCCAAAATTCTATAGAAAATCAGTATGGCTGTACCCAGTCAGAAAACATAGCACTTTCTTTTGACATTTGCAGACTGCACAAAAGGCCATGGACAATTTAGTGTCCTGTAATAAATTCCGTTTAGCAACTGTAATACACCCAATAGTGTATTTTAGGAAGGGGCAATTACATGTCTCCAACATTCATGGAAAAACTGCCTATAGAACACACTAGGCAGGATTCATATGCAGGCTGTGTAGTAGAGATCAATCATAGAAATAGTGTGATAGCTGTTTAGTGCTCCACCTGCTGGTATGACCTAGAAAATCTGTAAGAAAAGGAAGAGTCTTACCTTACTGAAAAATGTTGGTCCATAGGGAACAACACGGATTGGCTGTCAGTGACCAAATTATTGAGACTTGGCTTTTGTAACATTAGATGTCTGCTTATGATAGCAGTAAAATGAAACCTGTTTTGTGTTAAGAAAACTTTATTTGTCCTACCAGCAAGTGGAGCACCCCAACAAATAAGTTCTACTGATTGAATTGCAGTCATGTCAGGCTATAACCACACGTTACACACAACTGGGAGTAAATCAGAAGCATCTGCATTGGCTTCTGTAAAATGGCGAACTGCACACTATAATCATGACAGTAAACTGCAAATCATGTTACTGGTGGAATCTCTGCATGTCTACAAACATATGTAGCAGTTAGTTTAGTACAGGAATCTAATCAAACACAATCAAAAGATTCGACTTTGTGTGACAATTAACCTCCCATTGTTCTCTATGGACCAGCATTATTTTTGCTACATATCAGTAAGACAAGACTCCTTTTGCCCTAATGGATTTTCTCAGCCAAGCCACCAGGGGGAGCTATTGCATTATCATATTTCTAGTAGATCTTTTCCTAACATAAAAATGCTTTAAAACCTAGTTTTAGTGATGAATCTTAAAAATTACATTAGATTGAGAAATGAAACATATCATTGTTGTGCTGTTATTGATCCCTATTTGCCAAGCTAAATAGTAACTTGACCAATGGGGGCTGTAAACAGTTTTCCAAGAAAGTTGGAGACAAGAAATCACCCCCTTTTCCTGAAGTGCAAGTGTATTTCTATCATCTACCAAAATCAAGAGCCATACTATTCATGTACAACCTACAAGGGCCTCCCGCAACAGCTAACATCTGACCTGCAGTAGTCCAAGAGTCGTTTATTGGGAATGGAAATCTATAACATTTCCATTGTGCTGCTCAACTGTGATCAATAAAACATCTTTGGAAAGTGTTCAGTTAAACAGTAAAATATGCATTAGCTGGAAAATTAGTCAGAGAATAAACATTATCAGCCTCTAAAATACAACAAAAATATTGTTCTCTGACTGATAGAGTTATGTACGTATTAAAAAGAAAATCCAGCCCTTTGTACGGTGATATTTACTGTTGGAGCAACATTTAGATGTTACGATAAAAGCTGTTTTTCTCTACAAAAATCCCCGGTATTATTTTTTATTGTGGATCTTTATTTTGGCCAGAATCTGTGATCAAAACAGCGATACTGATTTTCCAACACAAGTAATTTTAATATTACAGCTTTATGCCAAAAGTCGGTGATCAACAGGACTGCAGTATGGTTCAAATTTAGGACAAGTGCTTTTATTTTAAATCACACTGAAGTAATAGCACTGGCTGCATGGAAAGTTGTAATAATTTCCTTCCTACGGTAACAATTGAACTGTTAAATAAAAATGACTTGTTTTCATACTGTTAAAGTGCCTAAGTCCGGCCAATTTGTCTGTTATCTGAAAAGACATGGGTGGTATTTTGCCAAAAGTAATGTCCAAACCATCAAGATAGATGTGTAAAAATAATGGCTGTTAATCAGCATTCTGAAATAATATTATTTAATTCGATAAGACATGAAAAGTATGGCTGTAATCATTTGGTAAACTATCAGACTGATGGATGACTGAGGTTATGTAATAATGCCACTAAGGTTGTTTCACAAGTCAGAATCAGACCTCCAGACAATTATATGTGCAGTAATGTCAGGAAAGGAGACCTAGCCTGAGCATTCATTGCTGCTGCACACAGGGGTGTAGCAATAGCCCCAGCAACCCCAATGGTTTGGGGGGGGGGGGGGTTGCTATAAGGGCCCAGTGCTCCTCCCACCCACCTTGCAGAGTAATAGCATTGTGCTCTGTGCATATACAGTGGGATGCGAAAGTTTGGGCAATCTTGTTAAGCATCATGATTTTCCTGTATAAATCATTGGTTTTTGCGATAAAAAATGTCAGTTAAATATATCATATAGGAGACACACACATATTTGAGAAGTGAAATGAAGTTTATTGGATTTACAAAAAGTGTGTAATAATTGTTTAAAGAAAATTAGGCAGGTGCATAAATTTGGGCACCACTAAAAAGGATTTTTTTTCTTTTACAGAAATTACAGCCTCTAAACGCTTCCTGTAGGTTCAAATGACAGTCTGGATTCTGGTTGAAAGTATTTTGGACCATTCCTCTTTACAAAACATCTCTAGTTCATTCAGGTTTGATGGCTTCCGAGCATGGACAGCTCTCTTTTACTCACACCACAGATTTTCAATGACATTCAGGTCTGGGGACTGAGATGGCTAATCCAAAATGTTGTACTTGTTCCTCTGCATGAATACCTTAGTGGATTTTGAGCAGTGTTTAGGGTCGTTGTCTTGTTAAAAGATCCAGCCCCGGTGCAACTTCAGCTTTGTCACTTATTCCTGGACATTAGTCTCCAGAATCTGCTGATACTAAGTGGAATCCATGCGTCCCTCAACTTTGACAAGTTTCTCAGTCCCTGCACTGGCCACACAGCCCCACAGCATGATGGAACCACCATTATATTTTACTGTAGGTAGCAGGTGTTTTTCTTGGAATGCTGTGTTCTTTTTCCTCCATGAATAACGCCCCTTGTTATGCACAAATAACTCAATTTTAGTTTCATCAGTCCACAGCACCCTATTCCAAAATGAAGCTGGCTTGTCCAAATGTGCTTTAGCGTAAGTCAAGCGACGCTGTTTGTGCTGTGAGCAGAGAAAACGCTTCCTCTGCATCGCTCTCGCATACAGCATCTCTTTGTGTAAAGTGCATCGAATGGTTGAATGATGCACAGTGACTCCATCTGCAGCAAGATGATGTTGTAGTTGTTTGGTGCTGGTCTGTGGGTTGAGTCTGACTGCTTCTCACCATTCGTCGCTTCTGTGTATCTGAGATTTTTCTTGGTCTGCCACTTCGAGCCTTAACTTGAACTTAGCCTGTGGTCTTCCATTTCCTCAATATGTTCCTCCTAACTGTGGAAAGAGACAGCTGAAATCTCTGAGACAGCTTTCTGTATCCTTCCCCTAAACCATGATGGTGAACAATCTTTGTCTTTGGGTCATTTGTGAGTTGTTTTGAGACCCCCATGTTGCTACTCTTCAGAGACAATTAAAAGAGGAGGGAAACTTACAATTGAGCCCCTTAAATACTCTTTCTCATAATTGGATTCACCTGTGAATGTAGGTCAGGGGTCACTGAGCTTACCAAGCCAATTTGAGTTTCAATAATTAGTTCTAAAGATTTTGAAATCAATACAATGACAACAATTGTATTTAAACAATTATTGCACACTTTCTGTAAATCCAATAAACTTAATTTCACTTCTCAAATATCACTGTGTGTATCACCTATATGATATATTTAACTAACATTTTTTATCGTAACAACCAACTATTTATACAGGAAAATCATGACTATTAACAAGGTTGCCCACACTTTCGCATCCCACTGTATTTACCTGATCCACACATGTCCTCTTCCTCCCACCAGCCACTCACTCTATGCTGCATGCATGGCCCCCCAATGTCACATCCACATATGCAGCGCAGAGCACGTGGCTTCTGGGAGAAAGAGGACAGGTGGCACAGCAGGGTCAGGTAAATATATTCACATAGCGCAATGCTAATTACTCTGCCAGGTGGGTTGGTGTGTGGTCACTGGCCATCATCACTGCAGGGGGGCTCAGGATAATTTTGTTGGCGGGGTGGCCTGGGCATCTGTTACGCCCTTGCCTGAAACCCTAGAGAAAGGCTCAAATGAATAAAGGCAGACCACATAGGTATCCTGTTATTCTACATGGAGTAAGTTTGCCAATAGTTAACCAGACCCTTCTGCAGTTGGATCAGATAGATACCCATGATACCATTTATTATGCTATCACAACAGGAGCTACTACCAGTACTGGTATCAGTTTGAAGGTCGATGGAGTTAACAGAGCAACAAATTACAATTTGGCAATTCATGAAAACAACTGGACAATTTTGATGCAAGTCATAACATGCTGTAAGTACTGGTTCTTTACATGGAAATAAGATTTGTGCCAGCGTGGGTATGTAAAGCCAGATATTCTGGTGTTTGCATGCATCATTTTCATAGTACCATGTGCAGATATGACATCTCTCACCTGCAGGCTGATGAGGGGGTTCTCTTTTAAAGCCACAGTGCCCCTATCTTGCAAGACTGCACAGATGTAGCATCTGTTATTGTCATGGCTCCCAACTATCCCACTTCTGGAGAGACAGCCCCTCTTTGGGAAACAAATACCTCTGTCCCTCTTTCAGTGCTGATGTACAGTTCTATGGAAATATGTTTTATTAACAAAACTTTCTTACCATCCTATTCACTGATATATTACTGAATGTCAAGTTTTAATATGAAGGAAAACCAATGAAGGATAGAAAGTACCAGTGTGGTGAAAACAAACAAACAAAAAAAAAAACCTGCACCATTTACTTATGAACTCTTCTTCCTATAGGGGTGTGACAAAGGTCTGAGTAAATATGTGGCAAGAGCGTGTCTTTAAAGTGTCACTGAAGCGAAAATAAACTTATGAGATAATGCATTGTATGTGTAGTACAGCTAAGAAATAGAACGTTAGCAGCCAAGAAACAAGTCATATATTGTGTCCAGCACAGAAAGAGTTAAGAAACGTCAGTTGTTATCTATGCAAAAGAGCTTCTCTGAGCACTGTGACTCAACTTCGGTCGGCTACAATGCTGTTTTCTGAAGCACTTATACATGAAAGAAACTGTTAGGAAGTTGAGTGAGTAGAAGAAAGCATTGGCACCGAAGTGTATACTGTAAGGTTGTAACTGTACCCTCCAGGGCTGGCTAGCTTACCAATCCACACTGCCTTGCGTGCTCTGACATAAAGAGTTCAATATCAGCATAAAAGGGAAGAGACAGAAGTCAGCACTGCAAGCTATTCGGTTCAATCCATGACTAACATGTAACAGCAAAACTGTAACAGTGCAAGCTTCTGCAGAAGTTAAAAAAATGGGTGCACCACTGACTGCCCACCAGGACCGGTATGTGCACCCATTTTTTAAACTGCTGCACAAGCATGCACTGTTACAATTTTGCGGTTGCACTTTAGTCGTAGATTAAACTGTATTGCTTGCAGTGCCGACTTCTGTCTCATTCCTTTTATGCTGATCACAGAAACTGTGACAGACAGCTTCCGATAAGGTTTTTACTGCATGGAATTTTAAAGAGGAACTCCAGTGAAAATAATGTAATAAAAAAAGAGCTTCATTTTTACAATAATTATGTATAAATGATTTAGTCAGTGTTTGCCGATTGTAAAATCTTTAAATCCCTGATTTACATTCTGACATTTATTACACGGTGCCATTTTTACTGTGGGTGGGTGATGTAGCTGCTGCATGCTTTTTTGCCAGTTGGAAACAGCTATAAACAGCTATTTCCCACAATGCAGCAAGGTTCACAGACAGGAAACTGCCAAGAGTTTCAGAATTTGTTTGTGGGAGTGATTTCACCACAATATCAGCCATACAGCGCCCCCTGATGGTCTGTTTGTGAACAGGAATAGATTTCTCATGTAAAAGGGGGTATCAGCTACTGATTGGGATAAAGTTCAATTCTTGGTCGGAGTTTCTCTTTAAAGGTTCATTAGCTCTGCAAACCACACTCTGTATTCATATCCATACTACACTTACAATTCATTATATCATACGGTTATTTTTTCTCTTCAGTGTCACTTTAAGGTGTCCCTCTTTCTTAATTCACAAAGTTGGGGGGTATGCAATGAAATAGTAAAACAGTTTTATACTGTATAGGACTATGTTTAGCAGAAAAAAAGCATTTCCAAGTGCCTTAACTGTAACAATACTGATGTCATGGGCAAACGCAGGGGGATTGCAGCTGCCCAGAATCCCCCCCCAGACAAGGGCCGTTGCAGTGTCTCGGGACAGGCACAAGTTGGGACACCAGGATATCTGCAGGCATCCATCAATGCACAGCACCGTGCTGCTAACTTCACTTTGCCCCTTTGACTTTGGATGTAGCAGCAGCGTGTGTACAGAGCATGGTGCAGCTCTGGGGAACTTAACAGTGCACAGAGCCAGGTATGAGCACAGCCCTGTGCCCTGCTGTGTGAATACTTCACTTTCTCCTTCATTACCAGTGTTGGCTGTCCTCATAATTATCTGTATCCAAACTGCTCCTAAATGGTCCCATTGTCGATTGGGGGCAGATCGGACATATCAGAAATAATTGTCAGATCCTGTCAGTCGGACAGGAAATTGCATTATGTGTACCCTGCATGATGTCCTACCATATTATTATACTGTATTGTGCGTGGCTGAGGGAGACCTGTCAGGAATCCCCCTTTTAAAATCCTGGGTTTGCCCCTGTATGTAGGGTGTATTTTCACTGTTTCCTTTCACCAATGGTAAAGAAGATATACACCAGTTTGCCACTTTGTAAAACACATTTTATGGGGAAAAAACTGTACCAATTGTAACAATAATAGTTCAATACTGGGAACGCTTTTCGTCCTTTTACTAGAAACAGGGTTTTCGAAAATGTATCACTTCAAGGTACAATTCAAAACGATAGCTTATATGTATCCATGAAAAATAGTACAAAACATATGGGCCCATATGCAATTCACTTTTTCACCTGTTTTCTCCTAGGTGATATTTTTAAACTGCCTTTTACACCATCAGAAAGCAAGAAAACACATTTTTCACCTACTTTTTTGGTACTTTTTTTAGTTGAAAAGTGCTTTAACCACTTAAGCCTGAAGGGTTGAAATTTTTTTACATCCGAGCAACTTTCACCTCCCATTCATTTGCCAATAACTTTATCACTACTCATCACAATGAATTGATCTATATCTTGTTTTTTCCGCCACCAATTAGGCTTTCTTTGGGGGGTACATTTTGCTAAGAGCCACTTT
Source organism: Hyperolius riggenbachi (assembly GCF_040937935.1). Classification (NCBI taxonomy): domain Eukaryota; kingdom Metazoa; phylum Chordata; class Amphibia; order Anura; family Hyperoliidae; genus Hyperolius; species Hyperolius riggenbachi. Next base: position 230,041,644 of record NC_090646.1, on the reverse strand, counting down.
ACTGTAAATGCATTTTAATAGGAAGAATAAGAAAAAAACGGAAAAAATTCATTATTTCTCAGTTTTCAGCCATTATAGTTTTAAAATAATACATGCCTCCATAATTAAAACTCACGTATTGTATTTGCCAATATGTCCTGGGTATTACACCGTTAAAATTATGTCCCTACCACAATCTATGGTGACAATATTTTATTTGGAAATAAAGGTGCATTTTTTTCAATTTGCGTCCATCACTATTTACAAGCCCATAATTTATTAAATGATATTGATATACTCCTTTCACATGCATATTTAAAAAGTTCAGACCCTTAGGTAACTATTTATGTTTTTTTTTTTATTATTGTAATTTTTTTTTTTTTAATTTAAACTTGTATGTGGGTATTTTTTGGTGTGGGAGGTAAACAGGGAATTGTAAATGTTTGTAAATGTATTTTATTCAGTGTTAAGTGTTTTTGGTGTAGTTAGCTATTTGGCCACAAGATGGCCACAATCAAAAAGTCCTGGGAGCGATCGATCTCGCTCCCAGGCAGAAGAAAGGAGACCAGAGCTCAGAAAAGCCGCACCGTCTGAAGAGACGCTGTCGGCTTTTCTCCGGGGGGGTCCGATCAGCGAAAGGGATTTATAATCCCTTTCACTGATCGGTGGGCTAGCGGCCAGCAGCGGGGGCGCGCACGGGGGGGCCCGCGGGAGCCCGCGCGACCCGCGGGAGTGCGCGCAGCCTAACTGGACGAAAATTTTCGTCCAGTTAGGCGAAGATGAAAAATTATTTCCTAGGAGAAAATTTAGGTGAAATAGTGAATTGCATATGGCCCATTGTCTGTTTTTACACCTCCTTCCCATAATGCAACTGAAAGTTATTTAAAGCTGACTGAAGTTTTTTTTAGCAGCAAGTCACAGTAAAGGTACCCATACATGGTACAATTTTTTCATTTTTTTCGATTAGATACTTTAGTTCAATTATTCCATTACATCGAATACAAAGATTTTTCCAACATGTCCGATCAGATTTTTTTGTGAAAAAATGGGATAATCGTTCGTTTTTCTTAATCGAATAAAAAAAGATTCTTTTCAACTTTCATTCAATTCAATTGTTTTGGTCAAATAAATGGGAAAATCTAATGTTTTTATTGTACCATGTATGGGCACCATAAAGGTGGCCACACACCATACAGTGTTTTAAACATCTGTTTAATTCAAGAATAGCAATCATTTTTTCTGACTTATAACAATTCAAAAATCTGACCAATGTACCACACACCTATGCTCAATTTTTCCCCAATCATGAATAAAACAATTGAAAGCTCAGAAAAAAATTGATTGGAACTCTTCATCAAGTAATTGACAATCCATCACACACCATACAATCATTGATAACGTTGGTCTAAAATTTCCAACATGTCCAATCTCCAAAAATCGAAAAAAATGGGAAATCCAATCGGAATTCTTGACTGAAAACAAAGAAAAGCTCTCTATTTTTTCAGGCCAACTGATCGAAATTAACGAATTGTATAAATAATTTAATTGTATGGTGTGTGGCCCCCTTTAATCTTTTACGACACACCTGTACAGGGGCGGACTGACCATTTGGGCACTCGGGCACGGACCGAGGGCCCGTGGTCAGGGGGGGCCTGCCAGACCACCCTGAGCAGGAGGGGAAGCAGCCAGTGAAAGGGAGCAATGGGCAAGCGGCGGAGAAGGGCGGACATCTCTCCCCTCCTTCCCTCACCTTGGGGCCCCCCTTCCTGGCTCTCCTCTCCGGATTAATAATGTCTATTAGTCTCAGCGCAGCAGCTGACAGCGGGCAGTGACTTACCGCTGTTCTTCCAGCCGGCAGAGGGAGCTGTGATCTGTGCGCTGCAAGTCTGGTCTTGAGTAGACCAGACTAGCGGCACACAGATCAGCGCTCCCTCCGGTGGCTGTAACAGTGGTAAGTCCCTGCCCGCTGTCAGCCGCTGCGCTGAGACTAATAGACATTATTAATCTGGAGGGGAGAGCCAGGATGGGAGGGCCCCAAGGTGAGGGAAGGGGGGGGGGGGGAGATGTCCGCCCTTCTCCGTCGCTTGCCCATCGCTCCCTTTCACTGGCTGCCTCCCCTCCTGGGGACACCTACAGACCTGGCTATACTGGGGACACCTACAGACCTAGCTATACTGGGGGCACCTATAAACCTGGCTATATTGGGGACACCTATACACCTGGCTACAAATACTGGGAACACCTATACACCTGGCTACACATACTGGGGATACCTATACACCTGCCTACAAATACTGGGGACACCTATACACCTGGCTACATATACTGGGGACACCTATACATCTGGCTACATATACTGTGGACACCTATACACCTGGCTACAAATACTGGGGACACCTATACACCTGGTTATACTGGGAACACCTATACACCTGGCTACATATATTGGGAACACCTATATACCTGGCTACAAATACTGGGAACACCTATACACCTGGCTACATATACTGGGGAGACCAATAGACCTGGCTATCTATACTGGAGACACCTGTAGACCTGGCTATCTATACTGGAGACACCTGTAGACCTGGCTATCTATACTGGGGACACCCATAGACCTGGCTACCTATTCTGGGGACACCCATAGACCTGGCTACCTATTCTGGGGACACCTATAAACCTGGATACCTGGACAGGCAACACGTATAGGCCTGGTTACTTCCACTGGGGATACCTTTTGACCTGGTTACCTATACTGGGGGCACCTATTTTGGGGGAACTGCTGCCGGATTAACTATTTTTATGGAACAGCTGCCAGATTAAGTGTATTTTTGGGGAACCACTTCCAGATTGTGTATGTTGGGGGAACCGCTGCTTCCAGATTATGTGTATTTTGGGGGAACCACTGCTGCCAGATTATGTGTATTTTGGGTAATCCGCTTCCAGATTACGCATATTTTGGGGAACCCCTGCCAAATTATGTGTATTTGGGGGAACGGCTGCTGCCAGATTACGCCTATTTTGGGGGAACCACTGCCATATTATCTGTATTTTGGAGGAACCGCTGCCATATTGCATGGATTTTTGGTGAAATGCTGTCAGATTACATTTATTTTGGGGGGAAACACTATGGCAGAGTTCAAACTTCCCCGGCAGAACTTTTACACTACTGCTAAAGTCATGTATATTTTGCCCCACCCATGACCACGCCCCATGATCTCCTATTGCCCGGAGGCCCCATGAGTTCACCCCTGCACCTGACTGTTTTCATGCGATTTTTTTTCTGCACAGAAAAACTGATTTAAACTGAGAAATCATGTTAATCAATGGGCTAGTTCAGGGGTTCTCAAACTGGGTAACACTGCAACCTGGTGCTCCTCGAGCACCTCCCAGGGGGCATCTCCATCCTTTATGCATTGACATCAGTAATGCAACTGCACATTGATATAAAGGGTTAGGCTTCAAGATGGGTGCGTGTTTGTGTGGGTGTGGGGTTAGGTGTTGGGGGAGGGTTCCGTGTGAGAGTGGGGTTAGGTTTAGCTATAGTAAAATATCAGTAACATTTACCGGAAGCAGGAATTTAAGGCGCTAGCTGCTAGTGGATGAAAAGACTTATAGACTCTAATGCATTTATCATTAATACGGTGCCCAAAGCAGAAAAAGGGCGGCCAATAAATATATAACAACATTAGAACATTAAAGTTTTTTCAAATATGTTATCGTTTTAGAAGCTTGCAAAGATATATGTGTCATATTATGTGTCGAATAGAACTGCGGTTGCGCGGCCGTGGACGCACGTGTGCTCGCTTCCGTGCACATCAGAATCAGAGTGCTTGAAAGACAAAAACCGAGAGCCAAATCTGGTGCAGTATGTTCAGCCAATGTGGAAAAATATTTATATGAGAATATACTCACAAGTGTGGGTCACCACGCAGGCGACCACTGAAATGGCAGGTGGGGAGAATTTTTACCTGACCCCACTCAGGTATAAAAAGTCGCTCTCTATAGAAAAGAAATATGGGGAAACACCCCTCCACCTAGGGTGGACAAGATATGAATGAAACTGGTAAAGATAGAGGCGCCAAAATAGGATAAAATGGTTAAAAACTGTTTAAAAAAGGAGGAGGTGGGTGGATCCACTGTCCTCACTAAAAAGACCAGGCTAAATCAAGCCGTAAATAATACAAAAAAACATTTATTGATCTCCAAATACAGTGCAACGCGTTTCACGGGCGAACATCCCGCTTCATCAGGCAATTGAGGTAGGAGAAACAATAAAAGGGAAGAAAGAAAACAAAAAGGAAAAACAATGCTAGGAGGAACTCAAAGACTTTCACAACAATTCATCATATTGCTTTTATAAGAATCCATAGTAGATTCTGTTTAAATCTGTGAAAACTGAGCAAACTGAGCAGGTTGTCCCAATATCTATGAGTGTGTCACTATACAGCTGCACCTCTGCATGACCCTTATGTCATTATATTGTGCAATGCCCATCCCCCGCTATGGTGGACAGTATTAGTCTGTGCAATGGATCAAAATAAACACAATTAGACACAATGTCAGTCATGCACGGCGGCATGTAGAATTAATAGTGCAAAACCAGTAGCACTTACCACACGTGGGTCAGTGAAGAGCTAGAGCGCCTCTGTAGAACGGGGACGCTCCCATCCGGTAGCTTTTATCCAGTAACTGTCAGCTGAATCTCCCGCCGCGCGGGTCAGGGGACCGGAAGCGGACGTGACGCATGGGTCGCATCATGCGTCGCAAGTACGCCTGGCCTTAACAAAAGATAGGGCCGCAGAACATGACAGATGAGTCGCATCTGTTTGACGCAATACGCATAAAGCGCATGCGTCATGACGCCAATGCCTCACAATGAGGAATGTCAGCGTGTGTGTGGCTGGGTGGCGGCGCGTGCGTATTAGTCAGAGGAAGCGCCGCTACCTCCATGTTTGATAAGGGCAAAAGTGCCCTACTAGCTGTGAACCCCCAGCGTGATTAGGAGTGATATAGAGACGATGTCTCTAATACAAAAATTTATACTAATGGGGCAACTAACAATATCTAGCTGGGAATAAATTCGGAATGATGTGGTTTAATCATCTAGGGCCTATATCGCTGTAAGGTCCTATTAGGAATAACTGTGTTGCTATTAGCCTGGTTATACTGTCACCTGGTGGTTAGAGACTATATTACACCTAACCAGGGGCAGCGTATGGATGTGGAACACATTGTTTCCTTTAGGGAGAAGTTATTTAGGGATCCTTATGTTCACTATTCCTACCTGTAAAATATACACACAAGTTTTATAATCACTGATATTAGTAACAGAGAATTACACATTAATGGTTTAAGGAGTGAACACATGTTACCCTCAATATATGTCTCCATTGGCATGATCATAATAACTGTATAATGTATAAGAAATATAAACTAATAAATGCGTTAACATAAAAACAATATAGAGATCATATAAAAAAGGTTAAAAAAAATTTTAAAACGAAGGTGTGAATAAAAGAGAGGACTGTGGTAAAAAATTTTTTTTAGGTATAATTGGTTAGTATAATTTTTCTAGCACCTCATTAAGCCCTTCCGGGACGAGGGTTCTTAATGTCTGGATCCAATACATCTCTTTAGTCCGTATCGCCTCAGAAATATTCGTGGTTTGTATGAGCTCTATGAGCGTGACCCTGAGGGATTTGGGATCTCCACTGTGATGGGTGCTGAAGTGCCTAGACACGCTGTGTGAGGGGTATTTTTTGAGGATATTCCTTTTATGCTGTCCAATTCTATTCCTAACCAATTGTGTTGTACGTCCCACGTACTGTAGTTTACACGGACAGGATATGAGATATATTGCGTTTCTAGAAATACAATTTATGTTCTGTCTAATATGAAAAGATGTATTTGTAGTGATGGAACAGAAACTTTCAGTAGTGTCGACAAATTGACAAGCTGTACAACGTGGATGATTGCATGGAGAAGAGCCTGGCATCGCTGAATCTGTGTGGGGTGTGGCAAAGGTGGGGACAGATCTGAGTTTGCTGGGAGCCAGAAGTCCACGTAAATTAGGGGCCCTTCTGAACATTAGAAGGGGATCTTTAGGTAATGTAGGTCTCAGATGTGGGTCCTGCATTAGTATTTCCCACCTGTTTTTTAAAATGGAGCGGATTTGTGTATGTTGGGTACTGTAACCAGTAATGAATCTTGGGAAAGCAGGGTTATTACGAGATTCATTGATAGGCCCATTGACAACTGGGGTAGCCATAGCTTTATACTTTGCATCCTGAATTAGTTTTTTCGGATATCCTCGTTCTTTAAATTTTTTGGTTAAAACGGTAGATTGGGTTTGGAACATGGAAGGGTCTGTACAATTACGGAAGATTCTACGGTATTGGCAGTAAGGAGTGTTAGTAGTCCATGGGCGATAATGAAAACTGTTAAAATGTATGTAGTTGTTAGAATCCACTGTTTTAAAATGTGTTTTAGTTTTGATGGTTGTATCTTGTATGTAGAGTACCAGGTCCAGAAACTCTATGGATACGGGGTGATGCTGGGCGGTGAACATGAGACCCGCTGGATTGTTGTTGAGAAATTCTAGGAAGGTTGGAATGAGGGTGCTCTCACCTCTCCAGATTAGTATGAGGTCATCAATATACCTCCTATAAAAAATGATGTTGTTGTAATATGGACTTTGGTCATTGAATTTATGTAGCTCCAGATACCCCATTGCTAAATTTGCATATGAGGGTGCGAAGGAGCTCCCCATGGCTGTTCCCATGGCCTGGTGGTAGAAACTGTCCGCAAAGGAGAATACGTTATGTTGTAGAATGAATTCTGCGCAATTTACCAAGAATTGTTGTTGTGTAGAAGGCATCTTGGGGTTGGTTGCTAGGTAATGGTCTAGTGCTTTGAGTCCGAAAAAGTGTGGAATGTTTGTGTATAGTGATGAAACGTCACATGTCAGCCAATGGTATTCGGCCTTCCATGTGAAGTTTTTCAGTAGGCTGATGAGGTGTTGGGAGTCCTTGAGATAAGATGGTAATGACTGTACTAATGGTTGTAGGTGTGTGTCTAAAAATTTGGATAAATTGCTCGTCATAGAATCTATTCCTGATTGAATTAAGGGCCTTGTATTCTAGTTTTGTTAGATTGGAAGTGGAAGGTAGAAAGTCAAAATCCAATTTTTGAAGGTCACTGAGGACTAAAGTGTAGAAGGTCTCAATGAAGTTGCCTTTTGAGGCTGTGGGATAGAATCTAGACCTGCCTTTCAGCTGGGTCGTAATTAATTTTTCAGTGGCTATGTCATTGGAATTGGCTATATAAGTGGGGTGTTGATCATTATTGGTAAGGATAAGATTATTAGCAGAATCTGATAGAGTGGATTGGTGTTGCTTAATAGCAAAATATCTCTTCAGAGTTAGTTTGCGTATATATGAGTTGAGTTCAACCCCCCAGAGTGGGGGGTTCCATTAGCGGGTTAGGGATTGTTGATTCTTAACACCACAGACTACATCACAGAATCCAACAGATTATTAGACAACCCCCTCCATTATACGAAGCTTACCACAGATCCCACTCCCATATTCAACCTCATCCTGAAATCCTTCATTAATCAAGCCTTTCTCAATAATATCGTAACCAAAAATGAACGTAATTTTATCATTAATCATCATCCAAAAACTCCATTCTTCTACTACCTTCCAAAAATCCATAAAAGTCTCATCAATCCACCTGGCAGACCTATCATATCCGGAATAGATTCTATGACGAGCAATTTATCCAAATTTTTAGACACACACCTACAACCATTAGTACAGTCATTACCCTCTTATCTCAAGGACTCCCAACACCTCATCAGCCTACTGAAAAACGTCACATGGAAGGCCGAATACCATTGGCTGACATGTGACGTTTCATCACTATACACAAACATTCCACACTTTTTCGGACTCAAAGCACTAGACCATTACCTAGCAACCAACCCCAAGATGCCTTCTACACAACAACAATTCTTGGTAAATTGCGCAGAATTCATTCTACAACATAACGTATTCTCCTTTGCGGACAGTTTCTACCACCAGGCCACGGGAACAGCCATGGGGAGCTCCTTCGCACCCTCATATGCAAATTTAGCAATGGGGTATCTGGAGCTACTTAAATTCAATGACCAAAGTCCATATTACAACAACATCATTTTTTATAGGAGGTATATTGATGACCTCATACTAATCTGGAGAGGTGAGAGCACCCTCATTCCAACCTTCCTAGAATTTCTCAACAACAATCCAGCGGGTCTCATGTTCACCGCCCAGCATCACCCCGTATCCATAGAGTTTCTGGACCTGGTACTCTACATACAAGATACAACCATCAAAACTAAAACACATTTTAAAACAGTGGATTCTAACAACTACATACATTTTAACAGTTTTCATTATCGCCCATGGACTACTAACACTCCTTACTGCCAATACCGTAGAATCTTCCGTAATTGTACAGACCCTTCCATGTTCCAAACCCAATCTACCGTTTTAACCAAAAAATTTAAAGAACGAGGATATCCGAAAAAACTAATTCAGGATGCAAAGTATAAAGCTATGGCTACCCCAGTTGTCAATGGGCCTATCAATGAATCTCGGAATAACCCTGCTTTCCCAAGATTCATTACTGGTTACAGTACCCAACATACACAAATCGCTCCATTTTAAAAAACAGGTGGGAAATACTAATGCAGGACCCACATCGGAGACCTACATTACCTAAAGATCCCCTTCTAACGTTCAGAAGGGCCCCTAATTTACGTGGACTTCTGGCTCCCAGCAAACTCAGATCTGTCCCCACCTTTGCCACACCCCACACAGATTCAGCGATGCCAGGCTCTTCTCCATGCAATCATCCACGTTGTACAGCTTGTCAATTTGTCGACACTACTGAAAGTTTCTGTTCCATCACTACAAATACATCTTTTCATATTAGACAGAACATAAATTGTATTTCTAGAAACGCCATATATCTCATATCCTGTCCGTGTAAACTACAGTACGTGGGACGTACAACACAATTGGTTAGGGATAGAATTGGACAGCATAAAAGGAATATCCTCAAAAAATACCCCTCACACATCGTGTCTAGGCACTTCAGCACCCATCACAATGGAGATCCCAAATCCCTCAGGGTCACGCTCATAGAGCTCATACAAACCACAAATATTTCGGAGGCGATACGGACTAAAGAGATGTATTGGATCCAGACATTAAGAACCCTCGTCCCGGAAGGGCTTAATGAGGTGCTAGAAAAATTATACTAACCAATTATACCTAAAAAAAAATTTTTACCACAGTCCTCTCTTTTATTTACACCTTCGTTTTAAATTTTTTTTTAACCTTTTTTATATGATCTCTATATTGTTTTTATGTTAACGCATTTTATTAGTTTATATTTCTTATACATTATACAGTTATTATGATCATGCCAATGGAGACATATATTGAGGGTAACATGTGTTCACTCCTTAAACCATTAATGTGTAATTCTCTGTTACTAATATCAGTGATTATAAAACTTGTGTGTATATTTTACAGGTAGGAATAGTGAACATAAGGATCCCTAAATAACTTCTCCCTAAAGGAAACAATGTGTTCCACATCCATACGCTGCCCCTGGTTAGGTGTAATATAGTCTCTAACCACCAGGTGACAGTATAACCAGACTAATAGCAACACAGCTATTCCTAATAGGACCTTACAGCGATATAGGCCCTAGATGATTAAACCACATCATTCCGAATTTATTCCCAGCTAGATATTGTTAGTTGCCCCATTAGTATCAATTTTTGTATTAGAGACATCGTCTCTATATCACTCCTAATCACGCTGGGGGTTCACAGCTAGTAGGGCACTTTTGCCCTTATCAAACATGGAGGTAGCGGCGCTTCCTCTGACTAATACGCACGCGCCGCCACCCAGCCACACACACGCTGACATTCCCCATTGTGAGGCATTGGCGTCATGACGCATGCGCTTTATGCGTATTGCGTCAAACAGATGCGACTCATCTGTCATGTTCTGCGGCCCTATCTTTTGTTAAGGCCAGGCGTACTTGCGACGCATGATGCGACCCATGCGTCACGTCCGCTTCCGGTCCCCTGACCCGCGCGGCGGGAGATTCAGCTGACAGTTACTGGATAAAAGCTACCAGATGGGAGCGTCCCCGTTCTACAGAGGCGCTCTAGCTCTTCACTGACCCACATGTGGTAAGTGCTACTGGTTTTGCACTATTAATTCTACATGCCGCCGTGCATGACTGACATTGTGTCTAATTGTGTTTATTTTGATCCATTGCACAGACTAATACTGTCCACCATAGCGGGGGATGGGCATTGCACAATATAATGACATAAGGGTCATGCAGAGGTGCAGCTGTATAGTGACACACTCATAGATATTGGGACAACCTGCTCAGTTTGCTCAGTTTTCACAGATTTAAACAGAATCTACTATGGATTCTTATAAAAGCAATATGATGAATTGTTGTGAAAGTCTTTGAGTTCCTCCTAGCATTGTTTTTCCTTTTTGTTTTCTTTCTTCCCTTTTAGTGTTTCTCCTACCTCAATTGCCTGATGAAGCGGGATGTTCGCCCGTGAAACGCGTTGCACTGTATTTGGAGATCAATAAATGTTTTTTTGTATTATTTACGGCTTGATTTAGCCTGGTCTTTTTAGTGAGGACAGTGGATCCACCCACCTCCTCCTTTTTTAAACAGTTTTTAACCATTTTATCCTATTTTGGCGCCTCTATCTTTACCAGTTTCATTCACATCAGAATCAGAATCATTTATTTCGCCAAGCATGACTGGGTCATGCCCGGAATTGGGTTTGGCACAATACATAGCTCAGAGGTGCAGTAGGTCAAAGAAGATGCCGTTTACAGGGCTACAGTAAAACATAAAACAGTGATAGGAAAAAGCATAATAAATACATACACACTATAACAGCAGCACAAAATATAGCGACCACAATAAGCTCTCCCAAAAGTGGCACGAGAAGACAGGTGCAGTTCTAGTTGTCTGGTTAGACGAATAATTAGCCCAGTGTCGGCGGCGGGGAATGGAGCATCAGAGGAGGATGGCGCGGGACATTCCAGCTGCAGGAGGCCGATAGAAGCCCCAGGTAAGTGGCAGTTTTTGTTTTTTTAAATAGCCAAGAGAACCCCTTTAACCACTTGAGGACCGTGGGCTTTACCCCCCTTAAGGACCGGCCACTTTTTTTCCATTCAGACCACTGCAGCTTTCACGGTTTATTGCTCGCTCATACAACCTACCACCTAAATTAATTTTGGCTCCTTTTCTTGTCACTAATAAAGCTTTCTTTTGGTGCTATTTGATTGCTCCTGCGATTTTTACTTTTTATTATATTCATCAAAAAAGACATGAATTTTGGCAAAAAAATGATTTTTTTTAACTTTCTGTGCTGACATTTTTCAAATAAAGTAAAATTTCTGTATACATGCAGCGCGAAAAATGTGGACAAACATGTTTTTGATTTAAAAAAACCCCATTCAGTGTATATTTATTGGTTTGGGTAAAAGTTATAGCGTTTACAAACTATGGTGCAAAAAGTGAATTTTCCCATTTTCAAGCATCTATGACTTTTCTGACCACCTGACATGTTTCATGAGGGGCTAGAATTCCAGGATAGTATAAATACCCCCAAAATGACCCCATTTTGGAAAGAAGACATCCCAAAGTATTCACTGAGAGGCATAGTGAGTTCATAGAAGATATTAATTTTTGTCACAAGTAAGCGGAAAATGACACTTTGTGACAAAAAAAAAAAAAAAGTTTCCATTTGTTCTAACTTGCGACAAAAAAAAATGAAATCTGCCACGGACTCACCATGCCCCTCTCTGAATACCTTGAAGTGTCTACTTTCCAAAATGGGGTCATTTGTGGGGTGTGTTTACTGTCCTCGCATTTTGGGGGGTGCTAATTTGTAAGCACCCCTGTAAAGCCTAGGGATGAGCGTAATGACCTAATTACGAATTTCCGAAATTTCGCGAAATTACTACAATTACGATTTTAGCAGTAATCGAAATTTCGTAATTTTTGCAAATTACGCAAATTTTCGTAATTACGATTACGAAATTTAGTATTTTAAAGTTTGCAAAGGTTTCTATCCCTCTAGATGCCTAAAATGAATAACCAACCAACCTCCTCCCTCTCTCTCTCTCTCTCTCTCTCTCTCTCTCTCTCTCTCTCTCTCCAGAGATCTGTAGTATTTCAAAACCATACTCACATTCATGACATGTCCAGGGATCAAACCCAGGCCAACCACATGGAAGACAGCTATGCTCACCACCATACCACCAAACACACACTAAATAGACTGCTAACCTAAATCTTACTTGTAGACAGTCATATGAGACACATGCTGGGTGCAGGGCTTTGTGATTGGACCATGCGATAGAGTGAGGTGCAAAAATGAAATCATGCCTAGCAGAGGATGGTTTCACAGTGCTAAATGCTAGGCTGGCTGTGGTGCAATTGGTTAGTGTGTCTGGCTGGTAACAGCAAGGTTACAGGTTCAATTCCATCCAGGCATGTCTTTTCCTTTTGCGTTCAACAGTTGTCCAAACAGAGCCAACAGAGCCCCAGATAGCCATGTAGAGTTAGGTCACAGCTAGCCTGGCTGTGGTGCAATTGGTTAGTGTGTCTGGCTGGTAACAGCAAGGTTACAGGTTCGATTCCATCCAGGCATGTCTTTTCCTTTTGCGTTCAACAGTTGTCCAAACAGAGCCAACAGAGCCCCAGATAGCCATGTAGAGTTAGGTCACAGCTAGCCTGGCTGTGGTGCAATTGGTTAGTGTGTCTGGCTGGTAACAGCAAGGTTACAGGTTCGATTCCATCCAGGCATGTCTTTTCCTTTTGCGTTCAACAGTTGTCCAAACAGAGCCAACAGAGCCCCAGATAGCCATGTAGAGTTAGGTCACAGCTAGCCTGGCTGTGGTGCAATTGGTTAGTGTGTCTGGCTGGTAACAGCAAGGTTACAGGTTTGATTCCATCCAGGCATGTCTTTTCCTTTTGCGTGCGCGCGCTGCGCCATTAAACCCCATGGGGTATTTTGCGTGCGTAAAACTTTACGCATGCAAAACTTTGTGCTCGGTGTTTGGACAACTGTTGAACTCAAAAGGAAAAGACATGCCTGGATGGAATCGAACCTGTAACCTTGCTGTTACCAGCCAGACACACTAACCGATTGCACCACAGCCAGGCTAGCTGTGACCTAACTCTACATGGCTATCTGGGGCTCTGTTGGCTCTGTTTGGACAACTGTTGAACGCAAAAGGAAAAGACATGCCTGGATGGAATTGAACCTGTAACCTTGCTGTTACCAGCCAGACGCACTAACCAATTGCACCACAGCCAGCCTAGCATTTAGCATTGTGAAACCATCCTCTGCTAGGCATGATTTCATTTTTGCACCTCACTCTATCGCATGGTCCATGGTCCAATCACAAAGCCCTGCACCCAGCATGTGTCTCATATGACTGTCTACAAGTAAGATTTAGGTTAGCAGTCTATTTAGTGTGTGTTTGGTGGTATGGTGGTGAGCATAGCTGTCTTCCATGTGGTTGGCCTGGGTTTGATCCCTGGACATGTCATGAATGTGAGTATGGTTTTGAAATACTACAGATCTCTGGAGAGAGAGAGAGAGAGGAGGAGGAGGAGGAGGAGGAGGAGGAGGAGGAGGAGGAGGAGGAGGAGGAGGAGGAGGAGGAGGAGGAGGAGGAGGAGGAGGAGGAGGAGGAGGAGGAGGAGGAGGAGGAGGAGGAGGAGGAGGAGGAGGAGGAGGAGGAGGAGGAGGAGGAGGAGGAGGAGGAGGAGGAGGCTGGCTGTGCTATTCATTTTAGGCATCTAGAGGGATAGAAACCCTTACAAACCTGAAAAAGTAAAATTTCGGTTGGAGACACGAAATTCGTTATTACGGAAGTGAAATTTCGATTACGAAATTGTAAATTACGATTTGAAAATTAATTACGAAATTACGAATTTGGGTCGTAATGTTAAATTTCGCATTCGTAATAAAAGCAGTTCGAAATTTCGAAAATTTCGGCTCATCTCTAGTAAAGCCTAAAGGTGCTCATTGGACTTTGGGCCCCTTAGCGCAGTTAGGCTGCAAAAAAGTGCCACACATGTGGTATTGCCGTACTCAGGAGAAGTAGTATAATGTGTTTTGGGGTGTAATTTTACACATACCGATGCTGGGTGGGAGAAATATCTCTGTAAATGACAATTTTTTTATTTTTTTTACACACAATTGTCCATTTACAGAGGTCTTTCTCCCACTCAGCATGGGTATGTGTAAAAATACACCCCAAAACACATTATACTACTTCTCCTGAGCACGGCGATACCACATGTGTGGCACTTTTTTGCACCCTAACTGCACTAAGGGGCCCAAAGTCCAATGAGTACCTTTAGGATTTCACAGGTCATTTTGAGAAATTTCATTTCAAGACTACTCCTCACGGTTTAGGGCCCCTAAAATGCCAGGACAGTATAGGAACCCCACAAATGACCCCATTTTAGAAAGAAGACACCCCAAGGTATTCCGTTAGTAGTACAGTGAGTTCATAGAAGATTTTATTTTTTGTCACAAGTTAGCGGAAAATGACACTTTGTGAAAAAAACCAATAAAAATCAATTTCCGCTAACTTGTGACAAAAAATAAAATCTTCTATGAACTCACCGTACTACTAACAGAATACCTTGTCCTTGGGGTGTCTTCTTTCTAAAATGGAGTCATTTGTGGGGTTCCTATACTGTCCTGGCATTTTAGGGGCCCTAAACCATGAGGAGTAGTCTTGAAACAAAATTTCTCAAAATGACCTGTGAAATCCTAAAGGTACTCATTGGACTTTGGGCCCCTTAGCGCAGTTAGGGTGCAAAAAAGTGCCACACATGTGGTATCGCCGTACTCGGGAGAAGTAGTACAATGTGTTTTGGGGTGTATTTTTACACATACCCATGCTGGGTGGGAAAAATAACTCTGTAAATGGACAATTGTGTGTAAAAAAATCAAAAGATTGTCATTTACAGAGGTATTTCTCCCACCCAGCATGGGTATGTGTAAAAATACACCCCAAAACACATTATACTACTTCTCCCGAGTACGGCGATACCACATGATTGGCACTTTTTTGCAGCCTAACTGCGCTAAGGGGCCCAAAGTCCAATGAGTACCTTTAGGATTTCACAGGTCATTTTTGTTTCAAGACTACTCCTCACGGTTTAGGGCCCCTAAAATGCCAGGGCAGTATAGGAACCCCACTAATGACCCCATTTTAGAAAGAAGACACCCCAAGGTATTCCGTTAGGAGTATGGTGAGTTCATAGAAGTTTTTATTTTTTTGTCACAAGTTAGAGGAAATTGATTTTAATTGTTTTTTTCACAAAGTGTCATTTTCCGCTAACTTGTGACAAAAAATAAAATCTTCTATGAACTCACCATACTCCTAACGGAATACCTTTGGGTGTCTTCTTTCTAGAATGGGGTCATTTGTGGGGTTCCTATACTGCCCTGGCATTTTAGGGGCCCTAAACCGTGAGGAGTAGTCTTGAAACCAACAATGTCGCAAAATGACCTGTAAAATCCTAAAGGTACTCATTGGACTTTGGGCCCCTTAGCGTACTTAGGGTGTAAAAAAGTGCCACATATGTGGTACAGCCGTACTCAGGAGAAGTAGTATAATGTGTTTTGGGGTGTATTTTTACACATACCCATGCTGGGTGGGAGAAATATCTCTGTAAATGACAATTGTTTGATTTTTTTTACACACAATTGTCCATTTACAGAGAGATTTCTCCCACCCAGCATGGGTATGTGTAAAAATACACCCCAAAACACATTATACTACTTTTCCTGAGTACGGCGATACCACATGTGTGACACTTTTTTGCAGCCTAGGTACGCTAAGGGGCCCAACGTCCTAATCACAGGTCATTTTGAGGCATTTGTTTTCTAGACTACTCCTCACGGTTTAGGGCCCCTAAAATACCAGGGCAGTATAGGAACCCCACAAGTGACCCCATTTTAGAAAGAAGACACCCCAAGGTATTCCGTTAGGTGTATGGCGAGTTCATAGAAGATTTTATTTTCTGTCACAAGTTAGTGAAAAATGACACTTTGTGTAAAAAAAACAAAAATCAATTTCCGCTAACTTTTGACAAAAAATAAAATCTTCTATGAACTCGTCATACACCTAACAGAATACATTGGGGTGTCTTTTTTCTAAAATGGGGTCAGTTTGTGGGGTTCCTATACCGCCCTGGCATTTTACGGGCCCAAAACCGTGAGTAGTCTGGAAACCAAATGTCTCAAAATGACTGTTCAGGGGTATAAGCATCTGCAAATTTTGATGACAGGTGGTCTATGAGGGGGCGAATTTTGTGGAACCGGTCATAAGCAGGGTGGCCTTTTAGATGACAGGTTGTATTGGGCCTGATCTGATGTATAGGAGTGCTAGGGGGTGACAGGAGGTGATTGATGGGTGTCTCAGGGGGTGGTTAGAGGGGAAAATAGATGCAATCAATGCACTGGGGAGGTGATCGGAAGGGGGTCTGAGGGGGATCTGAGGGTTTGGCCGAGTGATCAGGAGCACATACGGGGCAAATTAGGGCCTGATCTGATGGGTAGGTGTGCTAGGGGGTGACAGGAGGTGATTGATGGGTGTCTCAAGGTGTGATTAGAGGGGGAATAGATGCAAGCAATGCACTGACGAGGTGATCAGGGCTGGGGTCTGAGGGCGTTCTGAGGGTATGGGCGGGTGATTGAGTGCCCTAGGGGCAGATAGGGGTCTAATCTGATGGGTAGCAGTGACAGGGGGTGATTGATGGGTAATTAGTGGGTGTTTGGAGGAGAGAACAGATGTAAACACTGCACTTGGGAGGTGATCTGATGTCGGATCTGCGGGCGATCTATTGGAGTGGGTGGGTGATCAGATTGCCCACAAGGGGCAGGTTAGGGGCTGATTGATGGGTGGCAGTGACAGGGGGTGATTGATGGGTGGCAGTGACAGGGGGTGATTGATGGGTGATCAGTGGGTTATTACAGGGAAGGACAGATGTAAATAATTCCCTGGCGAATTGATAAGGGGGGGTCTGAGGGCAATCTGAGCGTGTAGGCGGGTGATTGGGTGCCCGCAAGGGGCAGATTAGGGTCTGATCTGATGGGTAACAGTGACAGGTGGTGATAGGGGGTGATTGATGGGTAATTAGTGGGTGTTTAGAGGAGACAATAGATGTAAACACTGCGCTTGGGTGGTGATCTGATGTCGGATCTGCGGGCGATCTATTGGTGTGGGTGGGTGATCAGATTGCCCGCAAGGGGCAGGTTAGTGGCTGATTGATGGGTGGCAGTGACAGGGGGTGATTGATGGGTGGCAGTGACAGGGGGTGATTGATGGGTGATTGACAGGTGATCAGTGGGTTATTACAGGGAAGGACAGATGTACATAATGCCCTCGCGAATTGATAAGGGGGGGTCTGAGGGCAATCTGAGCGTGTAGGCGGGTGAATGGGTGCCCGCAAGGGGCAGATTAGGGTCTGATCTGATGGGTAACAGTGACAGGTGGTGATAGGGGGTGATTGATGGGTAATTAGTGGGTGTTTAGAGGAGAGAATAGATGTAAACACTGCGCTTGGGTGGTGATCTGATGTCGGATCTGCGGGCGATCTATTGATGTGGGTGGGTGATCAGATTGCCCGCAAGTGGCAGGTTAGGGGCTGATTGATGGGTGGCAGTGACAGGGGGTGATTGATGGGTGATTGACAGGTGATTGACAGGTGATTGACAGGTGATCAGGGGGAATAGATGCATACAGTACACAGGGGGGGGGGTCTGGGGAGAATCTGAGGGGTGGGGGGGGGGGTGATCAGGAGGGGGCAGGGGGCAGGGGGGGGGGTAAAAAAAATAGCGTTGACAGATAGTGACAGGGAGTGATTGATGGGTGATTAGGGGGTGATTGGGTGCAAACTGGGGTCTGGGCAGGGGGGGGGGGGGTCTGAGGGGTGCTGTGGGCGATCTGGGGCAGGGGGGGGAGAAATCAGTGTGCTTGGGTGCGACATAGGGTGGCTGCAGCCTGCCCTGGTGGTCCCTCGGACACTGGGACCACCAGGGCAGGAGGCAGCCTGTATAATACACTTTGTAAACATTACAAAGTGTATTATACACTTTGTATGCGGCGATCGTCGGGTTAACATCCCGCCGGCGCTTCCGTATGGCCGGCGGGATGTTGCGGCGGGTGAGCGGAGACAGGCGCTGGCGGAGGATCGCGTCACGGATGACGCGATCGCTCCGCCCATGCCCCTACAAGGACCGCCGCCATTTGTCAATACGGCGGTCCTTGCGGGGTCCACTTCCCGGCCGCCAATTGTCAATACGGCGGTAGGGAAGTGGTTAAATAAGATTTGTCATTTTCTAAAACACTAAATTTGTTATTCTTGGTTAAGTATATCGAGCCTGAGTACCCCCTGAAATTATCAGAAGTACCCCCTCGGGTACGCGTACCACACGTTGAGAACCTAGGAACTATTGCATCCAACCTCTTGACCCTAAATAATACACCAGAAAATCCAACCAGGAGCACCCATATCCACATTGGGGGACAATTGCTTCAAAATTCAAAGCATCTGGGACTCCACCTAGATTTAAAAAGCAGCATGCTTGCTGCTAAATAAATCCAGGTTAGTCCCAGGCTTCTTAAAAATCATTGTTGCTAAAATGTTCACTTTAAATGATTACAAATATGCAAACCACAAAATTTGCTGATTTCACCACTGTGCCATCAACAATACAGTATACATGGTGTGTGCAAAATAAACGGGGGGTCTAGTGATACAGATATTTATCTCCAGCACAACTGATGGTCAGCAACAAAACGCTTGCATTGAAATTCAATATGTTGTGCATTTTTATGGTTTCATATTTAATACTGAAAAATATATTTCTTTCAGTTTTTTTTTTCCACAAACAAAAATGTTGTTGTTTATAGAGAGCTTTCCTTGCTGGTTTAACTGGTTAGCTTCAAAAAAGGCCTGGATAAGATACGTAGTAATCAGATACCAAGTCTAGGGATTTTGCTCTGGTAATGTTAAAGCACAACTAAATCAGACCAAAAAGGTAGATTTTTACTCTCTGGGGGCTCCTTGCAGCCCTCCATAGGCTGTCAGGTCCCTTGGTGTCCTCTAGGTCCCCTCCTCCTATGTGCTGCTGTCCCTCAGAAAGATCTGTGGCTGGAGTTCTAGTCACAGACACAGCGCATGCGCGATCCCATCCACGCGCCTCCTCAATTGCGCTCCCATGCCAGGAGCATTCTGTGCATATGTGCTACAATTCTTTTGAGAACCACACAAGTGCAGAAGTTCTTGCAGGGCTTCTGCATATGTGCTGTCTGTCTCCTAGCACTTGTGGATGGCTGTGCTCAAGAGGGCGATACCTGGAAGCTGTTACATGGTCGGTAAAATTTTTAAAATGGAGGATACAGAATTTTATCTACTCAGGTAGATGAACAGGACTCTGGAAAAGTGAAAAGGATTGAAGAGTAGAATGTAAGGGAGATAAATACGAGTGTGTATGTTTATTTTAACTTTTATTTTTCAGTTCGGGTTGGCTTTAAAATATGTTGGTTTTAGTGTTAAAGGACAACTGAAGTGAGAAGAATATGGAGGCTGCCATATTTATTTCCTTTTAAACAATACCAGTTGCCTAGCAGCCTTACTGATATAGTTGGTTGCAGTAGTGTCTAAATCACACCAGAAACAAGCATGCAGCTAATCTTGTCAGATCTGACAATTATGTCAAAAACACCTGATCCGCTGCATGCTTGTCCAGGGTCTATGGCTAAAAGTATTAGAGGCAGAGGATCATCAGGACAGCCTGGCAACTGGTATTGCTTGAAAGGAAATAAATCTGGCAGCCTTCGATACAGTTGCCCTTTAATTACAATAATTAAAACAAACATGATAGAAAAACACACATTCCTGAAATACAAACATGAAAAATATGTACATTTCAAACATTCCTATCACATTGCTTTGTTAGCAAATAGCAGGTTCATCATGCATTAGTTACATTATGAAAAAGTATAAACCTTAGCTGTATAATTAGTACTGTAGACCTGACATCCCTCCCCATTACAATCTTGGCATGGATGTAATACTAGTCCACATTTAATAAAGAATCTCTAGAACCAAATTAATGTATATCATCAAAGAAAGTGAATAATCCTGCTAGACTGCTTTGAATTTATTAACTGCTATCAGATGGCAAGAGTTTTCAGTTTTCACTACTTGCTGGCAGTTAAAACTTTTCTCTAAAAGGTTTTTATATTACTCCTGTAATGCAAGTAATTCACTAATCTTTCAGGAACCTTCCCCATGAACTAATATGACCAGTTTTAGATTTTCAAACATTGTCACTTACCAGCAGACAAATTTGATTAAACAGAACTCAGATCATAAGGAACACATTTGAGCCTAAACTTAAACCCAGTGGAATTTTACTCGCCCATTCACATGGACTCTGCAGCTGACCCCTTCTTGCCTCTTTGTTGTTTCACAATCACCACAGATTGTCATCCATACAGCGGTGCATGTAGCTCTAGTGATCACACATCACACTTGATCATGAGTAGATTTTCAGAAAATGATGGATGAATGTTTTTTTTCAACCAAACTAACAATGTAATTATGTAAAATGAGCAGCAGTGAATTGTTTAAGTGCACTGTGATGCCTTTATATGCTATTAAAATGTTATTCAAAAATGTATGAGCTGAAGTGGGGCAAGGTGTTTCCAATGGCGTATCTGGATAATATGGCATAAAACAGCATACTTTCTTGCATACATTTGTTATCATTGTCTGAGTTTTTTGTTGGCGCAGGATAATTTTCCGGTACTTTCTCTTCTTATTCCCTCTCTGTACTCTGTTCTAACACTAATCTTCCCCCCTTTTAACACCTAACACTGACCTCCCACTCCATACCTAACCTTACATCTCTCTTGACCTGTAAGTACTTTAAAAAAAAGAGTTTAACTTACCTGGGGCTTCCCCTGCAGACATCCTGTGCTCGTGCCGGTACAAAACAATCCTCCGGGCCCCCGCTGCGACTCAGTTTCATCATCGCTGACCTGCAAATCGATGGCCACAGTGCCTGCACAGTCCTATCCATGCGCGTCCTCCTTCATGCTCCGCTCCTATCGCCGGTGGGCATTCTGTGTAGGTGCAGTACAAGAGAACCTTGTACTGCACCTGAGCAGAATGCTCCCAGCGACTGGAGCATGAACAAGGATGTGCGCAGCCAGGGTCTAGCAGGCGCAGTGGCCAGTGGCAGGCTCTGTCGCTGAAAAAGAAATTGAGCTGCAGTGGGGGGGATCAGAGGATCGTTTTTCCCCGCATAGGCACAGATAACCATAGGCACAGATAACAGATAAACATTGATTCTTTGTATGCACCTGCCTAATTTTGTTAAACAATTATTGCACACTTTCTGTAAATGCAATAAACCTAATTTCACTTCTCAAATACCACTGTGTGTGTCTCCTATATGATATATTTAACCTCCCTGGTGGTCTATTAAAACCACCAGGGGGCAGCGCAGCACTTAATTTTTTTTTTCTTTAATCATGTAGCTAGCCTAGCGCTAGCTACATGATAGCCGCTGTGCAGCAGAATCCCCCCACCCCCTCCGATCGCCTCCGATGATCAGAGCAAACAGGAAATCCAGTTTAGAACGGGATTTCCTGTTTGGCTTCCCCCGTCGCCATGGTGACAATCGTCATGGACGTCATCGACGTCATGACATCATCAGGAGTCCCGATCCACCCCTTAGCGCTACCTGGCGCTGATAGGCTGCGCAAGGGGTCTGGGGGGGCAGCGCGGCGGGTAGTGGCAAATCGGCGCGGAGCGGTGGCGATCGGGACGTACACACAGCTAGCAAAGTGCAAGCTGCGTGTACAAAAAAATTATGCAAATCGGCCGAGCAGGGTCTAAGAAATCCTCCTGCACGGCATAGCCCGTGCTCAGCATGGGCTTACAGCCAGGGAGGTTAACTGACCATTTTTTATCATAACAACCAATGATTTAAACAAGAAAATCATGACGATTAACAAGGTTGCCCAAAGTTTCGCATCCCACTGTATATATATAAGTATTAGGTAGCCAGATGTGTCCCTAGATCTAGATATTAGGCAGCCATGTGTGTCTGTGTGTTCAGTCGCTATTCATATTCAGCAACCCCATGGGCCTTGGCACGCCAGTCCCCTCTATCTTCTACTGCCTCTCAAAGCTTTTCCAAGCTATTTCTTGTTGCTTCCATGAAAATATATAGCAATTTAATTTTCTGCTGTCCCATCTTCCTTTTGCCCTCAATCTTTCCCAGAATCAGGGTCCAGCCTTCTCATTGTGTGTCCAAAGTATTTCAGCTTCATCTTCAGCAATGCTCCATCCAAACAACTGTCAGGGTTGGGTGGAAGGGAGCATCAAAGTGTTGGCTTGGGTGGGAGGGAGCATCTAGATGCTAAGTGCTGGCTGATGTGGGTGAGAGGGAGCATCTAGGTGCAAGATACTGGCTGGGGTGGGTGGGAGGAAACATCTACTGTAGGTGCAACATGTTGGCTGTGGTAAATCGGAGGGAGCATCTAGATGCTGGGTGCTGGCTGGGGTACATGGGGGCATTTAGGTGCTGTATGATGGCTGTGTTGGGTGGAAGGGAGCATCTGGGTGCTTGGTGCTGGCTGGGGTGGATGGGAGGGAACATATGGGTGCTGGCTAGGGTGGGTGGAAGCAATGATCTATGTGCTGGGTAGGAGTGAGTGAAAGGAAGAATCTAGATGCTGGCTGGGGTTGAAGGGGTTGCATCTAGGTGCTGGGTTCAGGCATGGGTGGGTGGAAGAACTAGGTCCTGGCTGGGCTAGGTGCTGGCTGGAGTGGGAGTGCTGAGTGCAGGTTGGCATAGGTTGGAGCCCTGGGTGTTCGCTGGGGTGGATGAGAGATCTGGGCGCTAGCTGGGATGAGTGGGAGGGCTGGGTGTTGACATGGGTGGGTGGGAGATATGGGTGCTGGCTGTGTGCTGGCAGGGGTGGGTGAGAGTGCTGGGTGTGAGCTGGCATTGGTGGAAGCCCTGATAGCTGGCTGGGTGCTGGCTGGGGTGTGTGAGAGGTCTGGGTGCTAGCTGGGGTGAGTGGGAGTGCTGGCTGAGATGGGTGGGAGTGCTGGGTGCTGGCTGGAGGGGTCTGGGTGCTAGCTGCGGTGGAGGGAGTTCTGGCTGAGATGGGTGGGAGTGCTGGGTACTGGCTGAAGTGGGTGAAAGGGCTGGGTGCTGAGTGTTGGCTGGGGGTGTTTGGTGCTGGCTGGGGTGGGAGGGAGGGCTGGGGGCTGAATAAGTGCTGGCTGGGGTGGGTGGACGTGCTGGCTGGGGTGGGTTGGAGTGCTGGCTGGGGTTGGTATGAGGGCTGGATGGTGACTGGGGTGGGTGAGAAAGCCGGGTGCTGGCTTGGGTGGGAGTGCTGGGTGATGGCTGGGGTGTGTGGTAGGGCAGAGTGTTGCCTGGGGAGGATAGGAGGGCTGGATACTGATTGGCATAGTTGGAAGGACTGGGTGCTGGATGGGGTTGGGTGAGTACTGGCTGGTTTGGGTGGGAGCCGGCTAGGGTGGGTAGGAGGGCTGGGTGCTGGCTGGGTTGGGTGGGAGTGCTGCGTACTGGCTGGGATTGGTGGAAGGTCTGTGTACTGGCTGGGTTGGATAGGAGGGCTGGGTGCTGGATGGCATAGGTGGAAGTACTGGGTGCTGGATAGGTTTGGTGGAGTGCTGGCTGGGTTGGGTGGGAGGTCTGAGTGCTGTCTGGGGTGTGTGAGAGGCTAGGTGCTAGATGGGGTTAGCTGCTTGCTGGCTGGGGTTAGATAGGAGGGCTGGGTGCTGGTTGGCATGGGTGGGAGGATTGGGTGCTGGATGGGGTTGGATGGGTGCTAGCTGGGATGGATGGGAGGTCTGGGTGCTGGCTGGGGTGGGTAGGAGGGCTGGGGGCTGGCTGGGGTGGGTGGGGTTCTGGTTGCCTTTACATTACTCCCAGACCTCAAATCAGCAGCGACTGAAGAGAAGTGCCCCCACCGGGCACAGTGCCATCCTGATCAGTACAGATCGCTGCCGGCCATATCAACAAATGCTGCGCCTGCAGTATCCCACACCTGCTCCAACACATTTTCTTCCATTATGGGGGCACTGCTGGTAGATCTATGTGGATCGGACTTTGTCTGACACTTTGATGCCCTCCATCAGCATGCAGCACCAGTATTTATTTATTTATTGTATTTATAAAGCGCCAACATATTATGCAGCGCTGGACATTAGTTTAGGTTACATACAATATTTAGGGGTGACATACAGCAATACGGTAACGACAATACAGGAAAACAAGAAAAACCAGATCACGCAGCACAGTATGAGTACAAGGTAATGCTTAGTCAGTCACTGGATGGGAGCATGGAGATTAGGCAAGTTAGGTTCACTCAGATGCATAGTATGGGTGCACAGTAATGGAGGTGCATGATCAGGTAGGACACAAAAGGAGGAGGACCCTGCCTGAAGGCTTACATTTTAGTGATAATGATATTGCGCAGGCACTCGCGCAAGGGGGCAGAGCTTCAGCACACGAGCTGGTGCTGACTGATGCTAGCCCCTCGCCCCTTCCAGTAAGAGAGTCTGCAGAACCCTAGACCTAATCCTTCTTCTGGATCACCCATGTCCCTCCAAACACCTTGGAAAAAATACGGTGGGTGACCTGGGAAAAGGATTGGAAAGGGTTAAGAATGTAAATCAGGGAGAGAAAAGAGACACACATTGATTAAATAGCTGATAGATGAATATAGCAAGATATACTGTATTTTTCTATTTTTCGACTATTAGACTAATAAACAAGGCAGTACGGAGGCCTCTGAGGACTGTGTGAGTATAGCGGCTGAAGATGTCCTGTTCTGCCCACATTGCGCTGACACAGGGCTGATGCAGGGACACAAGGCCGATGACAGAAGAGGAGACCTGCATTACAGATCTTACAGTGGCTGCTGCTAGGCCGCTCAGTGACAGAGAGTTGTGTACACTGATCACGCTGCTGTCGCTCGGGGACAAGACGAACAGGCATTAAAGGACCAGTACTGAAGATCATTGCAGCGGCTGCTGCTATGCCTCAGGAACATCACATTGCGATGCTGCTGCTGCCTCACCACAGACCTCATGGTGGTTAGTGTAGTGTAGTGTAGCCTAGGGTGGGGGCATCAGGGGTTAGTGAAGTGTAGTGTAGTTGGTGGGGCAGAAGACGTTAGTGTATCTGGGCAATGTAAGTTAGATATAGACATCTTGGAGGAGGTTAAAGCTGGCCATACAC
The DNA here is from genome assembly GCF_040937935.1 of Hyperolius riggenbachi. NCBI lineage: Eukaryota > Metazoa > Chordata > Amphibia > Anura > Hyperoliidae > Hyperolius > Hyperolius riggenbachi. The sequence goes on along the minus strand of NC_090646.1, from coordinate 230,016,224 downwards.
TGGCCCGATTTGCCGCCGTTTCGACAGCAGATTCGATCACTGGGATCGAATCTGCTGCCAATCGTTCGCGCTACACGCCGAATTTCGATCCATTCCGTCCGATCCCGTCGATCGCGCCGAGCGGAAAATAACCGTCGATCGCCCACAGGTAAAGAGCGCATCGCTAGCGGCGTTCGAGTGCCCGACGACCGACGCAATAGAGCTGCAATACATTACCTACTCCGCCGGCGCGACTCCCGGGTCTCCGCTCTTCTTCTCCGCTCTGGTCTGGTCTGGTCTGGTCCCCGGCATGCTTCCCTTCTTCCTGTCCCGGCAGGAAGTTTAAACAGTAGAGGGCGCTCTACTGTTTAAACTTCTCCCAGACAGGAAGAAGGGAAGCATGCCGGAGACCAGACCAGACCAGAGCGGAGAAGAAGAGCGGAGACCCGGGAGTCGCGCCGGCGGAGCAGGTAATGTATGCGGGATGGGGGGAAGCGGCGGCAGCACCACCACAGATTGTGAACGGTTTCAGGCTGAAATCGGTTCACAATCTGTTTGCAGTAAAGGTAGCCATATGATCCCTCTCTGATCAGATTCGATCAGATAGGGATCTGTCTGTTGGTCGAATCTGATGGCAAATCGACCAGTGTATGGCTACCTTAAGGGTCCATAAGACACTCCTGGACTAAGGATGCACCTAGATTTAATATCCCCCCCCCCCCCACACACACACACACACAAACACAGATTTTTGCCCTCTAAATCTAGAAGTGTCTTATAGTCCAGACTCCAGAGTGTCTTATGGTCTGAAAAATACGGTAAGCGATTTTAGTCATTAAATTATATTCAGTAAAGTTCCTCTTTCAGGCTTTTTTTTCCCTTTAATGCTTTCTGAAAGAATGCAGATCAGTTAACGTCTGTATTCTGATGCTTTGGCTGCACGGTTGCAGGGGTTACATTTTTTTGAGGAAAATGCTAATTTCTATATTTACATTTCTTAAAAGTGCCTTGCATAAGCTTACATTAGGAAATATGCAAATCACAGAATATGATCTGACCAGCCCTGACCAATCCAGCCTTCAGTCCTCTGTCAGAGAGCTGTGGCAATTTCTGCTGTAAAAACACTGTTCATAAGTACAATCTGGACAGATGAAGGGCAGAGATGACAATATGGAAGCAATATTATGAAAAGCAGAGAAATAAATGAACGGAGCCTGAGGCAGAAATACAGGAGAAGGAAATGAAAATGAAAGGCTGATAGAGGATATAACTAATGAAAATGTGAATCCTAGTGAAGGAAATTACTCTGAAGAATCAGAATAAAAAGGAATGTTGGGTACATAAATTATCTCTGGTCAAGAAAGCTGCATATCAATAAAATGCCTCATACATTTTCTGTGCATGTTTCATACAGAAAATGTTACCCAGTCATGCCACTTGGTGTCACTGTTCTGTCCTTATTAAATGCACTGCAGACTTTGAATTATGAAAATATTGTAGTTATTCTCATTGCTACAGACTTATTCATGAAGCAACAGCATTTTACACGGCACTGCATTAGAAAGAATTAGCTATACAAATGAATTGCCATATATACATGCAAGTTTAGACTATGACACAAGAGGAGGACAAAACCCAGCCCAACCAAACTTGGAATCTTGCAAAATACTGAATCTTATGTCACTATAGTCACTAGAGATAACAACACAGACAGAATGTTGCTCTAAAAAAAAAAAAAAAAAAAAAGAGAGACAAAAGTCGATATAGACACCTGGTAGCTTGGGCCCCCCAAGCACTTTATACATAACAACTGATAAGGCGCACTAAAACCTGCCAAGGGCAACCGCCGTATCAGAGGTGCAAGAAGGGGATGGGGAGAAGTTTGTTAATGATTACTGTTATTTGGAGGTGCAAGTGAGAGGAACCTTGATAACGGTGTTTCCACGTGTGCAGCCATTAGGGCTCTTTCACATGGATAGGCTGACAGCAGTACTGTTAAAGTAATATGCAGATGAATGAGATATGTCAAAATGAGCACATATATGTTTTGGCATGGTTGCAGACACCGCAGTGTCTGTTCCCATCTAATTTGCTCCTGGTGCTTTTAATGTGTTCCATTATTGGCCCTGACCCGAGTGTGTCAGCGACCTCTGACCTGGAGGTAGTTTTGGTGGTGCATACACAGTAAAAAAAAAATTCTGATCTCAAGACTGCACTCCCAGTTTTCTCACTATCTTTGCATGCTGCAAGAGAGCCAGGCAGCTGCAAGCATCCAACACTGGTGGTTGTCTCATGCATATGCTACACTATCTGTTCAGGTGGCAGCCGTTTTACTAGACAGTAACTGCCTTCCGTGTCAACTGCTGGCACACATGTAGTTATAAACCCTTCCATTTGGTTAATGTAACTGAAAGGTGCTCATTGGAATAACATATGTAAAGTCTTGATGAGTAGAGCATAATGCAGTGCATGTGATGTATTGCATTCTGCTCTACTTATTGCGTGGTAAGACTTTATTCAAGTTATTCTGCTACTTCAGTTTAGTGAATACACCCCATAGAGTAAACTGCTCATAATTAGTTAGATTACACTGCAGCTGTCTCATCCATAAGTAAGTAGTGGTAGTTTTACACTGGCCCTGCACAGCTTCTGTTAAAGAAAGTATCCTAAAATTTCCCTTTAAATGAAACTTGCACTTTATTTACAGTTTTAAAAAATAATAACCTGAGTTTGTATATTTACACATCGTATTTCCCATTTCTTATATTTGCATTACCTGCAGAGATAAATACAGTCTTTGCACAGGACGCCTAACAGCACAAGGCCATATGGGGGTGGTTTGGCTTTGCACTGGGATTAGTGTGTAGGAAGAATTAAGTGCTTCATTTTAATGGAATCAAAGCACCATTACGCAAGTAGCGTAACGTGTGTTACCATAGTAATGCTCACAATCATGTACCACGGGTCGCACTAATTGTGTAACGCGTGGTACACTGCTGGAAGTAGTATATAGTATAGCAGTATATAGTATAGTATAGTATATAGCAATATTTCTGGACGCTGCCTGCTCGCAGCAATATTACTGCAGGTTAGTGCATCAATCCACTTGTATCAATTATATTATATGTATATTTATAGAAGCATATTGTAGAATGTTACCACCGTATGTTGTTTACCATTAATGATTCAAGCCCACTTTTGTCTACATCCTCTAAATTGTATCCTGAATAGCGTTACAGAATTGGATGGCACGCAGCATGGTGGGCAGCATGGCGGTGTAGTAGATATCACACTCTAACCTTGCAGCGCTGGGCCCCCAGTTCAAATTACACCCAATGCACTATCTGAAAGGAGTTTGTATGTTCTCCCCATGTCAGTGTGGGTTTCCTCTGGGCACTTCGGTTTCTACCAACATCACAAAAACATACAGATAAGTTAATTGGTTTCCCCTAAATTGTCCCTAGACTATGATGGATATTTGACTATGGCAGGGATTAGATTGTGAGTCCACCTGAGGGACAGTAAGTGACAAGAATATGTATTCTGTAAAGTGGTGGGAAAGATGTCGGCACTCCATAAATACTAAATAATAATAATGGCACTTTATAAATAAAAGATCGTAATTGTAAGTGCATACAGGAGAAAAAAATACAGCAACAGAACAAGTCATAATCTTGCACACTTATAGTTTATTGAAGGAATCTATTAAAAGACTGGTGCTCTAAATTCAATCCACCATTTTTTCTTTTGTCCCTGACCTTAGAAATATGATCACACATTAAAAAATATAACAATATTTGAGAGGAAGAGAACAGTACCTGGCACCAAACGCAGCAGGGCAGACACACCGGACCCGGAAGAAGGAGCGTGCTCATCCACAAGTTTGTTGCATCCAGTAGACTTGAAGAGAGGAAAAGGAGGCACCGCTTCTTTAAAATTCCTTTATTCCGGTGGGGGAAGTAGCAGGTACACAGCAGTGGGGGTAAAAAAGGCCTGACAGCTGTTTCGCTGGTTTAAACCAGCTTCTTCAGAGGCAGAGTGTACACTCTGCCTCTGAAGAAGCTGGTTTAAACCAGCGAAACAGCTGTCAGGCCTTTTTTTACCCCCACTGCTGTGTGCCTGCTACTTCCCCCACCGGAATAAAGGAATTTTAAAGAAGCGGTGCCTCCTTTTCCTCTCTTCAAGTCTACTGGATTAAAAAATATAACCATGCTTATTGAAGAAAAAATCATGTTTTGGTCAGTGGTGATTGATGCTGAATTGCAAGTAACTTTATTCCCCGAATCCCCTAAACTGACAACTCATTGGCCTCAATTCACTAAGCAGTGTAGACTAGTCACTGTTTTGGTGTAATGTTTTAGACCTGTTTTTAGACCCGGTCTTAAACATTCGGTAATTAGGTCGGTAAAGCGGGATATGATCAAAAGATACAATTCACAAAGGCAAACGAGGAGTAACCACGCCCACTTTTTCTGACAGAGATAAGACCAGCTGATTTCTGTCGGTAACGTAATTCTGTGAGGTATTTTGGATGTGAGGATGGAACCTTTTGAATTAATTATGCAGGTGTTTAATTGTATCCAGAGGAAAGAGCTCATCAAAGGAGAAGGATGTCAGTCATAGCTACTCCTTAGGGAACTGCATCTTTTGATCATTTCCCCTGCTTTACTGATCTAATTACCAAATGTTTTAGACCAGGTCTAAAAATAGGTCTAAAACATTTGGTAATTATTAGTGAATTCCCTCTCGATGCAACTGATTTCATTTACACCAAACCATCAGTAGACTAAAAACCATCAGTAGACTAGTCTAAACTGCTTAGTGAATTGAGGTCAATGTTCCATGTACTTGAAAAGAGTAATAGATGTCTGTTACATCTTACTTTAGAAAATAGCAGTATATGGCCCATAGACTTTCTTTGGGGCTGCATACAGCTACTCTAGAAGCGGCAAATTAGTGAGAAGGGTCTTTGACGCTAACCTAGAATAAATGGACACCTATTCCTGATAATAATATAATAAATAGTGTTGAGAATCACATATTCAGTAGCATTTGCACACATGCGAATGTATGTTAAGTTCATGTCTGGATTCAATTTGTTTGAGAACATGCCCCTTCACAAATGGACATGTGCATCTTTGCCATTCAGCACCACGCACCACACCATGAACTGCCCCACTTATGCTTCCCCAACACTACTCGCCAAGCTGTAATTGTAGTAAGTAAGCAGTAGGGGTAGAAGTAGTTTTAGTAGTATTTTTATCTTTCTACATGAATTACCCATAAATATTATTCGAAAGACCATACATGCCTCTGCAAACAGCACGACTGTTGTATTTTGTAAACTGTTGCTATTTCACTAATCTTTTAGCAACCATTGGTATGGTTTTGTACTGTATAACTCAGGCAAGACCTACTATTTATTATTATTTAGTATTTATATAGCGCCAACATCTTCCACAGCGCTGTATATAGTATATTGTCTTGTCATTTATTTATCCCTCAGAGGAGTTTACAATCTAATCCCTTGCATAGTCACATGTCTATGTATGTATTGTTAGACTAGGGCAAATTTAGAAAGAAGCCAATTTAATTATCACTATGTTTTTAGGATGTGGGAGGAAAATAGAGTGCCCAGAGGCAACCCATGTAGACATGGGGAGAACATACAAACGCCATGCAGATTGTGCCCTGGCGGGGATTCGAACCAGAACTGCTAACCATTACGCCACTGTGCTGCCCTTTGACCTACTAATATTTGCCAGCTAAACTCAGACTATTTTGAACTTTGCTATTATTAAAGTAATGAAAACCTAAGATATTTAAATAGTACTTTATTAGTTCCAAAAAGTCTGGAGTGTTTTACATTTTTTCATTTCAGACAACATGACATTATTTGTAATGATTTTTGCAGATTTCTTTCCTTTAATACTTGTTAACTGCCGGATTTGTGGATTGAAAAATGGCATTAGGATTAACCATCTGTTCATATTTCTGTTTTAATTGGACTGGCTGTTCTGCCTAAATTCATTCAGATAATAATGCCATACTTTTATTTTCATCGCCTTGGAAATAATGTGCATGTGTACGTTATTGCCAGGCACTGGATGATTTCTAGAATCCAGCAATCGCCAGACCCCGAATTACATCTTCATCCAAGTTGCTACAAGTCGGAAGGAGAATAGTATTTAACAGCGCCGGGGAGTTTTGCGGCAACTGTCGGCACCTAAATAACATCTACCCCTAGGATAGTGCATGTGCCTGCACCCAGCTCTTTTAGAAGCTGTCTCTCTCTCCCTATGTTCCTCCCCTCCATGTAGATGTCCTTCCCTCCATGTAATTTCCCCCCATCTGACTGTCTCTCATTATGCTTAAGACTATGGTGGAAATAGATTGGGAGCTCTTTGGAGGAAAGTCAGTGACATGACTATGTACTCTGTAAAGTACTGCAGATGATGTCAACTCTATATAAATAAATAATATTATGGAAGGACAGAGTTCCCCAACCCTATCCTGAAGGCCCACCAACAGTACATGTTTTGCAGAAAACCACAAACATACACAGGTGAGGTAATAAGTGTCTCAACAGAGCTGATAATCTACCTCTGTGGATTTCCACAAAACAGGCACTGTTGGTGGGCCTTGAGGACAGGGTTGGGGAACACTGTGGTAGGGCATTAGACTATGACTACTGTATAATAAGATTCTGAGCTCCTCTCAGGAAAGTTAGACACATGACTAACTATATACTCTGTGAAGTGCTGCAAAAGAGGTCAGTACTATATAAATATGTAGTAATAATAATAATAATAATAGTGTAGGACATTAGGCTATGACTATGGTAGGGATTAAATTGTGAACACTCTGAGGACAGTCAGTGACATGACTATGTACTCCTGTAAAGTGCTGCAGAAGATGTCAGCGCTATATAGATACAGATTGATAATATAAAAATGTTTTTTTTTTACCATTTAAAGCATGACAAGTTTTAATCTGTGAGTGTGCTCCAGGGGGAGCAGTAATATTTGCTTGGATCCCAGTCATTTATGAGACATAATGAATAGGTAGAAAAAATGTGCTACATTAATACAGTGCTTACAGACATGCGTGGTTCTTCCATGGAGCAACCTGAACCACTTGCTTCTTGGCGGCAACAATTAGAACGGTTCCACTCATCAAGCGTCCCTTTCCTCGCCCTCCCCATTTCCCCCTCCCTAGATGCCTCCTCATAACCTCATAATGTATTGCTTAAGGTGGCAAAAAGTTTAGAACCAGCCCTGTCTACAGAATGCAGCCTAGGCTCACATACTTTTGTTATTGACACATTTTAGATCCACTCATGATCTGTTATGACCACCCTCACTCACATGGCCACCACTACATTTATTCTGCACAGGGGCCCGCTGTTGGCGTCATTCGCCACTGAGTTAGAGTGTGGTGGAATTCACATTTTACTCAGTAAAAGGAACTGCATCCATCATATTGCTTCTATACACTGTTAATATTCACTTATCAACCTAATTGTTGTCAGCTTTTACCTTGACCATATCTGGCTTTAGTTGGGCTTTAAATCTTTAAAATTGTGTTTGCGCTGCTGCCTCTTCTTGTAGCAGCAGCCATTATTACATGTAGGACCTGAATTTCCCTTAATGTGTGCCAGAATCTTGCAATCTCTGTAGGAATCTTAGAGACCCCTGTGAAGATCCAAAACGTTGAAGGCAATTTCACAAATAGCAAACATTTGTCAAATAGTAAGGTTCATGAAAGCAGGCAAATTATAGATTATGGGTCAACAAAACCTCATCAATTTTATAATAAAAGGAAACCATGTGTGGCTAACTTTACACAATCAGTATTTGTTTGTACAGAGATTTTCCAAGCATGTGTGTTGCTTCTACAGATGGAAATTGATAATGAGGAGCAAATGGCAAATAGACTGGAGAAATAAGGGACCTTAAAGTGAACTCGAGGTGAAAATAAACTGATAAGTTAAACAATTATATTTATCCTCTTACTCCTAAAATGACTTTTTTTCAGTATCCCATTGTTTTCTTTTATATTTAACTGCTTTAGGTTTCAGGATGTAGATTCTGCATCCTAATTAGTCCCTCTGTGTGTTCTAGGACGTAGAATCTACATCCTGTATTAAATACTGCTGTCTGCCGCACGCACGCTCCCGCGTGTGCACATGACCACGCTTGTGCACAGTCACGTGAATGGTCCTGTGAATGATTGTTGCTGTTAGCTAGCAACAATCATTCAATAAAGTTGGAAAAGTTGGGCCCAATAAAATCAAAAGTTGTTTTTTTTAATTCCCCATTAATTTTTAACCCAAACTTAGCCTATTAACCCCTGCAATAGCTATGCCTGTCTATAAACGTTTAATGACTGCCGCCATTAGCGATTGGATGCAATCGCTAGGGCAAAGGTTTCAGGCCCCAGTGTTCTACAGATGTAATGCTCTGCTATTGCCTAGAGATACATCTGCACAGCTCTATTCCCCCTGAACTATCGCCCTAGTGAATGCAATCAATCGCCACAGATGCGCAGACTGGGGATAATGGTCCACTACATGCTCAGCTAGAAGTAAAATGTGGCATATGGGGTATCATTTTAATCGGGAAGGGCCAAATAATTTATTTGTAAATGTTGTATAACTGTGGGACGTGTGGTGTAAAAATTAGGGAGGGGGGGGAAATGAAAAAGATGTTTGTTTTCTGCATTTACGCCTAATTTTTTGCCATAAATGGACTATAAAACAAAATAGTTTTGGGAGAAAAATATTACCCAAAAAAGCCTAGACTGTACTGAAAAAAACAAGATATGTATCACTAAGATGGCATAGATAAAAGTTACTGCTGTATCAAAACGACACAGCTAAAGTGTCAAAAATGTGAGGAACTTTAAGTTGTAAAAACCGTGGAAAGCGAAATAGGTTGAATGTCACAAAATAGGTTGAATATTTTACTGTCTCTAATCCGAGACAGTCTATTAAAGGGACTCCGAGCAGTGCAGAAACTATGGAAAGATGCATATCATTTTAAAGCTCTTTTTCTCCTCTTTCCAATGATATATAAACCGCCACCCTATGTCTTTTAGTTTTCGCTATTTTCGCGATTGAAATTGCCGCGACCGCGATTTCGATTGCGAAAATAGAGAAAACTAAAAGGTGTAGGGCAACGATTTAGGTGTCGTCAGAAAGAGGAGAAAGAGAGCTTTAAAATGATATCCATCAAGCCATAGTTATATTGTATTACACAGGACGACACTTTCCCCAGTGTCAGCAGCTCCATTCTGCTGAATGCAGCTGCTGACTTTGACAAAAAGTCGCCCTGTGTAATACAATATAACTATGGCTTGATGGATATCATTTTAAAGCTCTCTTTCTCCTCTTTCTGACGACACCTAAATCGTTGCCCTACACCTTTTAGTTTTCTCTATTTTCGCGATCGAAATCGCGGCCGCGGCAATTTCAATCGCGAAAATAGCGAAAACTAAAAGACGTAGGGTGGCGGTTTATATATCATTGGAAAGAGGAGAAAGAGAGCTTTAAAATGATGTGCATCTTTCCATAGTTTCTGCACTGCTCGGAGTCCCTTTAAGTGTCCCAGAGGGAAAATACATGAACTATTGACCTTGTACTATTTCTTCCCTGTCCTCAGAAGTTGTATTCTGCTAAGAAAACGTTTATGGTTGGAATCTGCTTATCAGTGATGTTTACTATATTCCCGACAAGTTGCCGACAAGAGAAAAGCTGCACTTCCATGCCTAAAAATGAACTCTTTCAGGCAGCAAAACAGCCTGGTTATTAACCACTTTACCCCCGCGCGTACGGATTTCTCCGCCCCTTTTTCCATCCTTTCACCCCCAGGGACGGAGAAATCCGTACTCTGCGCACTCCCGCCGCTGTCCGCGCTCCCGCTCGTAAACACGCCGCCCGCCGCTAGTAAACACGCCGCCGCCCGCTCGCCCGGAGATCAATGAACGGGAAAATCCATTCCCGTTCGTTGATCTCAGCCCCGCAATGATCTGCTGCCGCTCGGCTGAGCAGCCCGATCATTGTGAAAAAATAACAAAGTCCCAGCCTCTTTCTACTTCCTGCAAGAGTCCAGAAGGACGCTTGCAGGTCGTATGAAACAAATTGGTAATGGTGCCATCTTGTGGCCAAATAGTAAAACTACATCCTAACCATTTTTTACACACAAATAAACTTGTTTTACACAAAAAATTAACTCCTTACCTCCCACACTCCCCAATTTTTTTTTTTGTAATTAAAAAAAAATAAATAAATTTACAATTTAAAAAAAATACATAAATAGTTACCTTAGGGACTGAACTTTTTAAATATTTATGTCAAGAGGGTATAACACTGTTACTTTATAAACTATGGGCTTGTAATTAGGGATGGACGCAAAACTGAAAAAAATGCACCTTTATTTCCAACTAAAATATTGGCGGCAAACATTGTGATAGGGACATAATTTAAACGGTTTTATAACCGGGATAAATAGGCATATACATTTAATGGGTTTTAATTACAGTAGCATGCATTATTTAAAAACTATAAAGGCCGAAAACTGAAAAATAATAATTTTTTTCCCACATTTTTTCCTATTTTCCCATTAAAACACATTTAGAATAAAATTATTCTTGGCATAATGTCCCACCTAAAGAAAGCCTAATTGGTGGCGAAAAAAACAAGATATAGTTCATTTCATTGCGATAAGTAATGATAAAATTATAGACGAATGAATGGAAGGAGCGCTGAAAGGTGAAAATTGCTCTGGTGGTCAGGGGGTAAAACCCCTCAGTTGGGAAGTGGTTAATATGTTATGTACTGTACATACACATGTTTATCTCATCATATAACGTGATAAGTATGGTAGGGAAGTAAAGAAATGTCTGGGTTTCCACCTGGATTTGGGCTTAGTTGGGACAATTTATTCAACCACAGGAAAAAGCACAGCATTTCAGTGCAGTCATTTCTATTATTTGGCTCTGAACTCCCTAATAATGCTCACTGATTGATTCGCAGCACTTAGGATCTATTGTGTTATTGAGGAAGAAAGAGTAGCCATACAAATAAAAAAAAAATAGTTTACAAAATGTATAGATATATATGTATAGATATTTTATAGATATGGCATTATTCAGATTTTTTTTTTACATATGTTACTCTATTCCAGCAATCATTTTTCTATTCTGCATTTTGTTAGAATCCATTTTGCTTTAAAGTAGAACACAAGCCAGGGTGACAAGGACTAGTAAATGAATGAGAAGATCAACTTTGTGTGTTATCTGCTCAGTGCTTTCAGGTCCTACCCTCTGACTGCCGAGACTCTTATATTGTCTTCAAGCCATTTACGTTCTTCATTTCAGATATTTGTGATATACCAGGAACATGGCCAATATGTATCTCCAGGCACAGAAATAGGATGGCATGGGCAAGTTTATGGGGGTTACAGGTACCCAGAATGCTGCCTGCACTATGTGCAGCCCCGCCCCCTTTCTTTCCAAGCTACAGTTGACTTTGGATGTAGCAGCAGTGTGTGTACAGAGCATGGAGCAGCTCTGGGGAACGTGACAGAGCCAGGTAGGAGCACAGCCCTGTTCCCTGCTGTGTGCTAGTAAAGAAGGAAGTTGAGACCTTGCAGAAGGCTTCACTTCCCCTGTTATTACAGATTACGGCTGTCCCCAATATTATCTGTATTTAGTGGCTTCTGTAACACCAAACTGAATATGCTGCAGAGGCCAATGGATACAGATAACAGTACTTACAACTAACTTCTGTAGTGATAGGAGAAAAAGCACTGAGGGAGGTCTGGATGGATAAAAAATTGGGGGAGGGGGGCTGGGGGCAAGAGCATTAGCAAATCGATGGCCTATAGCTTAGTAACAGTGCAACTCTGCAGTTCGATCGAGTTTCAATAGATTCCCGGCTGGAATCTATTGGAAATCGATGTGCAGTGTATGGTGGGAATCACTTCCTTCTAAATTGATTATTCTCAGAAAGGAATCAATTGTTTTGGAACATTGGGTGGAAATCTATTGATGTATGGCCAGCTTAAGGCTCTCTGTGAGTACCCTCACCACACTACATTAACCACTTACCGCCCACTGCACAGGGGCAGCCGGAAAGTGGATCCCGCAAGGACCGGCGCATGTACAAATGACGGCAGTCCTTGTATGGGCATGGGCGGAGCGATCGCGTCATCCGTGAAGCGATCCTCCGCCGGGGATCGATAGCCGGACATTTAGCCTCCAGCTCGCCGGCCAATTAGCAGCACCGACGACCGGAGGAATATAAAATTCCGCCTATCAAACGCGTATAAGGCACTTTGTTAGGTAAACAAAGTGCCTTATACATGCTTCCTCCTCGCCTCGTGGTCTCATTGTTCCAGAGACCACCAGCGAGGAGGAAGCCATTGTAAGTTTACAAGACACATTGTTTTTTTTGTACCTAGCCCCCCTGATCTCCCACCCCAGCCTTCAGACCCCCCCCCCCCCGATCACCCCAGCAGACCCCTGCTGCCAGCACCCTTGCACCCCTCTAAACCCCCCCCCCCACCTGCCACTAACTATCGACGCTATCCCTTAGCTTAGGTCCCTAACTGCCTCCTAATCACCCCTGATCCCCCCCTACCTTTAGATCACCCCCAGACCCCATCCCAAACTACCCCCCTGTATACTGTATACATCTGTATACAGCTACCTTACCCCCTGATCCCCCTCTGATCCCCCTCTGATCACCTGTCTATCACCTGTCCATCACCCCTCAGCACCCCCACCGATCAGAGCAGACCCTAACTGCCCCGCGGGTGGAACCGATCACCTGCCCAGACCCTCAATTGCCCTCATACCCCCCTCCTGATTACATCCCCTGCGCATTGTTTACATCTGTCCTCCCCAGCAATCACTAACTGATCTTCGATCAGTAACCCCCTGTGTCTGCATCTCATCAGATCAGGACTCAGTCTGCCCCGTGCGGGCTCCTGATTAACCCTCCACCCCCTCAAATCGCCCTCAGCCCCCCCCCCCCCCTAATCACCGTCTGAGTGCATTGTATTAGACTGTGCTGTGATTGTATTCGATTGTGTTGCGATTGTATTCGATTGTGCTGCAATTGTATTTGATTGTCCCGTGATCTGCTTCGATTGTCCCGTGATTGTTTGATTGCCTCCGAGACCCCACTTCCCACCAACCCCCCCCCCCCCCCACCACCACCCCCACCCCCCATCACCTTCCGAGTGCATCAGATTTGATTGTGCAGTGATTGGATTTGATTGTGCTGTAATTGTATTTGATTGTCCCGTGATCTGCTTCGATTGTCCCGTGATTGTTTGATTGCCTCTGAGACCCCACTCCCCACCACCCCCAATACCTCTCAAATACTCCCTTTTGCCAGGTAGGTGCTCTTTTTTTCTGGGTAGTCTTGGAGGAAAACCCCATAAATTTAGCAGTCCACAATGGCAAGAAGGGGGATTTCCGATGAGGAGGTATACAGGTACATGGACCAGTCGGATAAGAGCGTTTGAGAAGACTCATGCGACGAATCATCCGAGTCCGAATTTTAACCTGTGGAAAGCAGTGGTTCTCTGACCGAAAGTGATGACGAGGTTTTGGTCCCGGCTAGAGCCAGGCGTACCAGACCCCATGTTGTTAGACCGCAGGTGGCGCAGGATCCGCCTCAAGGGCAGCAGGGTGGTGCTAGCGCTGATGAGAGTTTTCTTGGTGAGGCAGGCACCAGCAGCGCAGCATCTCCTGGACTTAGTACCAGTACTTCCGTAGACCCTGGTGAAGTGGTGAGCGCCAGCATGGAAGTTGAAACTGGTACGGTGGCACGTGCAGTAGTACCCCCGTCGCAGCCACCAAGAAGAAGACGGGCCCGTAGTACCCATAGACTCCCAGAGGTGCTGGCACATCCAAATTGGCAATCCCCTGATTCCGCCGCACCCATAGTGCCCCCTTTCACCGCCCAGTCTGGAGTCCAGGTGGCGACAGCTCATCTAGGAACGGCCCTAGACTTTTTGCAGCTGTTTATCACCCAGGTTCTCTTGGACTTAATTGTGGTTGAGACCAACCGTAAAGCCACACAATTCATCACCGAGCACCCGGAGAGCAGTTATGCCCAGCCTTTCCGGTGGAAACCAGTCCAAGTTTCCGACATTAAAATCTTTTTGGCCCTTATCCTTCACTTGGGATTAATGAAACAGAATATATTGCGGTCGCATTGGTCTACGAACCCAGTACATCATGTTCCCTTGTACTCTGCTGCCATGTCCAGGACACGATTTGAGTCCATCCTGTGCTTCCTGCACTTCCAACGACGACAAAACCTGTCATGAAAAGGGCCACCCTGCTTATGACCGGCTCCACAAAATTCGGCCCCTCATAGACCACCTGCCATCAACATTTGCAGATGCTTATACCCCTGAACAGAACATCTGCGTAGACGAGTCCCTCTTATGCTTTACCGGGCGCCTTGGCATCAAACAGTACATCCCTAGCAAGCGCGCCCGGTATGGGGTGAAACTGTATAAGCTCTGTGAAAGGGCCACAGGCTATACATGTCGTTTTAGGGTCTATGAGGGAAAAGACTCAAAATTGGAGCCGATCGGATGCCCTGACTACCTGGGGAGCAGTGGAAAGGTTGTGTGGGACTTGGTGTCACCCTTGTTCCAGAAGGGGTACCATCTTTATGTGGACAACTATTACACAAGTGTGGCCCTCTATCAGCACTTAAAGTTAGAAGGAATCCGATGCTGTGGCACTGTGCGGCCTAGTCACCAGGGCTTCCCCCAACGGCTCGTTACCACCAGACTTGAACGGGGGCAGAGGGCCGCCTTGCGTACTGACGACCTGCTCGCGGTGAAATGGAGGGACAAGAGGGACGTTTACTTTCTGTCCACCATTCACACAGACACGACAGTCCAAATTCAACGGGCAACTGAGGTAATTGAAAAGCCCCTTGTCGTCCACGAATATAATGTCAACATGGGAGGGGTGGACTTCAATGACCAGAGGTTAGAGCCCTATTTAATTTCCCGGAAAACAAGATGCTGGTATAAGAAAGTGTCTTTTTATCTGATTCAATTGGCAGTTTACAACAGCTTTGTTCTCTACAGTAAGGCTGGGAGAACTGGATCTTTCCTTCAATTTTAGGAACAGATCATTTTGGACCTCCTGTATCCAGGAGGTGCCAGCCCCTCCCCCCTCCCCCAGATGCAACTAGCCGACTGCATGGAAGGCATTAAGCCTATCAGCTTCCGAGTGCCCCAGGTCAACGCATCCGAAGAAAACATTGTCGTGTCTGCAGCAGTGCTAGAAGAAGGACTGACACCAGTTTTTATTGTCCCAAATGTCCTGACCAGCCTGGCCTATGCCTAGGGGAGTGCTTTGAGAGGTACCACGAGCAGGTACACTATTAGAACCTAGGGAACTCCAGACACAGGAGTAGGCACACACTCAGTGGTCTTTCGCACATTGTCCTAGGGGGAGGAGAGGTAAGCTTGAAAACCAAACAAACAGGTAGGCATAAAAGTCGGAAGAAGGATCGGTTTCAATGCTTGATATTGCTGATCTGTCCTGGGTTGGCGATATAAGACAGCATGTTTGAATTTCCCTTGAGTGTGGACACCCCCGGTTTATATGTGATTTACTTTGGGCCTATGATGATACTTTAATGCCACACAGAGTCATCTCTATTGGCAGGCATATTGCTGTATACTACAGGCATAATGCTGTATACTAAAGTTCTGAGGCCCAGTCACATAAGTTGGTGGCTCACCCTGAGTGCAGGGTGGCACGGGGTGTCTCTCTCCTGAGGTTATCACTGCCATTGACGTAGAGGAAGATCTGCCATTGATGTGGAGCAAGGTATGTTTGCCGTTCATTTTTCCTTTCAGCCCAGAGTGCATTACCCGTATACCCAATATAAGGAGTATAGCAGAGACTCCTAATACTGGCCATACATGTAATGATTGCAGAGACCCTAAAATGCCAGGACAGACTCCACAAATGGCCCCATTTTGGAAAGAGGACACCCTAAATTATTATGTGAGGTGCACGGTGAGTTCATAAAAGATTTTAGTTTTTCTCACAAGTTAGCAGAATTTTTTTTTTTATTTTTTTTTACAAAGTGTCATTTTCCGTTAACTTGTAACAAAAAATAAAATTTTCAATGACCTCACCATTCCCCTCATGGAATTCCTTGTTGTGTATTTTTTCCAAAATGGGGTCATTTGTGGGGTTTGTTAACTGTCCTGGCAAGTGGGTGGGGTGCTAAATTTTGAGCACCCCTGTAAAGCCTAAAGGTACTCATTGGACTCTGGGCCCCTTAGCGCAGTTAGGGTGTAAAAAAGTGCCACACATGTGGTATCACCGTACTCGGGAGAAGTAGTACAATGTGTTTTGGGGTGTATTTTTACACATACCCATGCTGGGTGGGAGAAATACCTCTGTAAATGACAATCTTTTGATTTTTTTACACACAATTGTCCATTTACAGAGATATTTCTCCCACCCAGCATGGGTATGTGTAAAAATACACCCCAAAACACATTATACTACTTCTCCCGAGTACGGCGATACCACATGTGTGGCACTTTTTTGCACCCTAACTGCGCTAAGGGGCCCAAAGTCCATTGAGTACCTTTAGGATTTCACAGGTCGTTTTGCGGCATTTGATTTCCAGACTACTCCTCACGGTTTAGGGCCCCTAAAATGCCAGGGCAGTATAGGAACCCCAAAAATGACCCCATTTTAGAAAGAAGACACCACAAGGTATTCCGTTAGTAGTACGGTGAGTTCATAGAAGATTTTATTTTTTGTCAAAAGTTAGCGGAAAGTGACTTTTTGTGAAAAAAAACCAATACAAATCAATTTCCGCTAACTTGTGACAAAAAATAAAATCTTCTATGAACTCACCGTACTCCTAACAGAATACCTTGGGGTGTCTTCTTTTTAAAATGGGGTCATTTGTGGGGTTCCTATACTGCCCTGGCATTTTAGGGGCCCTAAACCCTGAGGAGTAGTCTGGAAACCAAATGCCGCAAAATGACCCTTGAAATCCTAAAGGTATTCATTGGACTTTGGGCCCCTTAGCGCAGTTAGGGTGCAAAAAAGTGCCACACATGTGGTATCGCCGTACTCGGGAGAAGTAGTACAATGTGTTTTGGGGTGTATTTTTACACATACCCATGCTGAGTGAAAGAAAGATCTCTGTAAATGGACAATTGTGTGTAAAAAAATCAAAAGATTGTCATTTACAGAGGTATTTCTCCCACCCAGCATGGGTATGTGTAAAAATACACCCCAAAACACATTATACTACTTCTCCCGAGTACATCGATACCACGTGTGGCACTTTTTTTCACTCTAACTGTGCTAAGGGGCCCAAAGTCCAATGAGTACCTTTAGGATTTCACAGGTCATATTGCGGCATTTGATTTCCAGACTACTCCTCACGGTTTAGGGCACCTAAAATGCCAGGGCACTATAGGAACCCCACAAATGACCCCATTTTAGAAAGAAGACACCCCAAGGTATTCTGTTAGGACTATGGTGAGTTCATAGAAGATTTTATTTTTTGTCACAAGTTTGCGGAAAGTGAGACTTTGTGAAAAAAAACAATACACATCAATTTCCGCTAACTTGTGACAAAAAATAAAATCTTCTATGAACTCACCATACTCCTAACGGAATACCTTGGGGTGTCTTCTTTCTAAAATGGAGTCATTTGTGGGGTTCCTATACTGCCCTGGCATTTTAGGGGCCCTAAACCGTGAGGAGTAGTCTGGAAACCAAATGCCGCAAAATGACCCTTGAAATCCTAAAGGTACTCATTGGACTTTGGGCCCCTTAGCGCAGTTAGGGTGCAAAAAAGTGCCACACATGTGGTATCGCCGTACTCGAGAGAAGTAGTATAATGTTTTTGGGGTGTATTTTTACACATACCCATGCTGAGTGGGAGAAAGATCTCTGTAAATGGACAATTGTGTGTAAAAAAATAAAAAAATTGTCATTTACAGAGATATTTCTCCCACCCAGCATCGGTATGTGTAAAAATACACCCCAAAACACATTATACTACTTCTAGTGAGTACAGCAATATCACATGTGTGGCACTTTTTTGCAGCCTAACTACGCTAAGGGGTCCAAAGTCCAATGAGCACCTTTAGGCTTTACAGGGGTGCTTACAATTTAGCACCCCCCAAAATGTCAGGACAGAAAACACACCCCACAAATGACCCCATTTTGGAAAGTAGACACTTCAAGGTATTCAGAGAGGGGCATGGTGAGTCCGTGGCATATTTAGTTTTTTTTGTCGCAAGTTAGAAGAAATGGAAACTTTTTTTTTTGTCACAAAGTGTCATTTTCCGCTAACTTGTGACAAAAAATAATATCTTCTATGAACTCACTATGCCTCTCAGTGAATACTTTGGGATTTTTTTTTTCCAAAATGGGGTCATTTGGGGGGTATTTATACTATCCTGGAATTTTAGCCCCTCATGAAACATGACAGGTGGTCAGAATAGTCAGAGATGCTTGAAAATGGGAAAATTCACTTTTTGCACCATAGTTTGTAAACGCTATAACTTTTACCCAAACCAATAAATATAGGCTGAATGTTTTTTTTTTTAATCAAAAACATGTTTGTCCACATTTTTCGTGCTGCATGTATACAGAAATTTTACTTTATTTGAAAAATGTCAGCACAGAAAGTTAAAAAAAATCATTTTTTTGACAAAATTCATGTCTTTTTTGATGAATATAATAAAAAGTAAAAATCGCAGCAGCAATCAAATAGCACCAAAAGAAAGCTTTATTAGTGACAAGAAAAGGAGCCAAAATTCATTTAGGTGGTAGGTTGTATGAGCGAGCAATAAACCGTGAAAGCTGCAGTGGTCTGAATGGAAAAAAAAGGGTCTGGTCCTTAAGGGGGGTAAAGCCCACGGTCCTCAAGTGGTTAAGACATGTTCAGTTTATTAATATGTGCTTGCACAGATTCATGTGCTTTTAAGTGGCTTTAACCTGTTGCCGACTGCTCCACACCAATTGGCGTGAGCAGTGCGGCAGCCCCAGGACCGCTCCACGCCCATTGGCGTGAACGGCCATCTATGGGGCTAGCAGGAGATCACGCACACGCTGCGGAGCTCCGCCCTGCCTTCAGTCTGCGAGCGGCAATCACCACTCGGGAGACTGTTAGACGACGAAACCGCCGTCTAATTCCTTTGTACAGCGCTGCGATCTGCAGCAGCGCTGTACTGGGGACAGCAGGGGGAGGAAGGGATATAGAATAAATAAAAATATAGTACATGTTATTGAAAATTTCATAACAGAAATATTTACCAAAAAAAAAAACACCTGGGGGGCGATCAGACCCCACCAACAAAGAGTTTTTTTGAGGGGGAGAAAATGGGGGGAATCACTTGTGTGCTGAGTTGTTCGGCCCTGCAGCTTGGCCTTAAAGCTGCAGTGGCCATTTAAGCAATAAATGTCCTGGTCACTAGGGGGGGGGGGGGGTTAACACCGCAGTCCTCAAGTGGTTAAGGAGT
Source organism: Hyperolius riggenbachi (assembly GCF_040937935.1). NCBI lineage: Eukaryota > Metazoa > Chordata > Amphibia > Anura > Hyperoliidae > Hyperolius > Hyperolius riggenbachi. Next base: position 229,996,689 of record NC_090646.1, on the reverse strand, counting down.
GCTATGATTTTGAAATTGTCCCTAAGAGTAAAGGTAGGCATTTATTATATAATAGGTTCAATAGATGAGACATTAGCTTTGGCATTAACCTGTTTAGGACTGCGTCACACTGATGGGCGTGAGCGCGGTGGCTCCACCAGGGCCGCCTAACGCTGATTGCGTAAAGTCATGGGGGCTTGTTTTGCAGGAGATCGCATGCGTCGATGCGCGCGCACCTCTGCTTGGATGACGCTCCACCACCAGTCTCCCAGCGGCGATTGCCGCTAGGAGACTGTTCTCCGTCTATTTAGTGTGTACAGCACTGCAATCTACAGCAGCGATGTACTGGGGACAGTGTCACTTGGCTGTCCCCTGGGGAGACAAGACAGCAATCCGATGTAATTGGGCTGAAGCCTATGATAGCCAATTGTGCTGATTGGCTGGCGGGGAGAGGGAGGGAGGGATATTTAAATAATAATGTAAAAAAAAACAACCATAAAATATCTTTAAAAAATAATCAAATAAATAGTTGCTAAAAAATAAATAAACATTGGGGGAGCGATCAGACCCCAACAACAGAAAACTCTGTTGGTGGGGAGAAAGGGGGGGGGGTATCACTTGTGTGCTGAGTTGTGTGGCCCTGCGGCGAGGCCTTAAAGCTGCAGTGGCCCATGGTGTAAAACATGGTCTGGTCCTTAGGGGGGTTTAAGCCTGTGGACCTTAAGTGGTTGAATTTAAAGAACATCTATTAAGGCTATGTAATCTATGGTCAAAATAGAACAATGTTTGAACTTGTCTATCTATCAATCATGGTGAGAGCAAGGACATGGAGGCAGTATGTGAGCAACAATGCTTTGCTTTAGACTCATTTTGGCATCTGAGAAGCTGAAATGGTGTGAATATTTCTACTGAAATCTTGGTAAACCAGGTAAATAATACCTGGAAGATATTGAAAATTTACCTGATCTTTCAACTTTATGTAAGCTAATTGCTGGTTGAAATGTATGTGTTTAGTGTATGCTATTTTTTTAACAATTCAAAGAGACAGTGCAGAGCCAAAAAAAAAAAAAATGAGTCTGCAGTCAAATAAAAGTCATAAATAATAAGATATGGAAATAACACTTGATAATTTCACACTAAATCATCAAATACAAAACATTTGTCAAAATAAAAAATTTCAATATATTAATAATTCACAGAAATATAATTTAAAACAAGAGACAACATACAAGTAAACAAAAAAGATCTAGTCCAGCTTGTCTCTCTGGAAAATTTGTTAAATTGCTTTCACCTTGAAAAACATATTTTTGGGGGGTAATTTTCCCAAGATACAAATTTTCTGATTTTTATGTATTTATTTATTTGTTGCCAAATGTGTTTTGTCAAAAAAGTTATTTTTTTTATACCAAAATGAAAATGGGCAAAGTTGTTCATCATTACTGTTTAATGTTGACAAAACAAAAAAATAAAAAGAAGATTCACAAATTAATATCTTATATGGATCAGGCATTTTTTTTTAACACACGTCACATGACATGGGAAGTTGCTTTCATCCTATTTTGCAATGTGCAATAATAAGTTGTGACATAAGTATGTTCGTTAGAGGTGAATTGGGGGATTTACGGCCATCTGATCCTAAAGCTGGCCATACACGAGCCCGATTTGCCGCCGTTTCGACAGCAGATTCGATCACTGGGATCGAATCTGCTGCCAATCGTTCGCGCTACACACCGAATTTCGATCCATTTCGTCCGATCTTGTCGATCGCTCCGTGCGGAAAATTACCGTCGATCGCCCGCGGGTAGGGAGCGCGTCGCTAGCGGCGTTCGAGTGCCCGACGCCTGACGCAATAGAGCGGCAATACATTACCTGCTCCGCCGGCGCGACTACCCCCGGTCACCGCTGCACTGTGTCCGCGCTGGTCTCCGGCATGCTTCAGTTCCTCCTGCCCGGCAGGAAGTTTAAACAGTAGAGGGCGCTCTACTGTTTAAACTTCCTGCCGGGCAGGAAGAAGTAAAGCATGCTGGACCCGGAGACCAGAGCGGAGAAGACAGCGGAGACCTGGGGACTGGAGTCGCGCCGGCGGAGCAGGTAATGTATGCGGGCATGCGGGCGGGGGGAGCGGCGGCAGCACCACCACCACAACAGATTGTGAACGGTTTCAGGCTGAAATCGGTTCACAATCTGTTTGCAGTAAAGGAAGCCATACGATCCCTCTCTGATCAGATTCGATCAGAGAGGGATCTATCTGTTGGTCGAATCTGATGGCAAATCGACCAGTGTATGGCTACCTTTATACTTCTACTGAACTATACTCTTAAAATTTTCAGGTATATATATAGCAATCAGTGATAAAAAGATGAGAAGTAGCAAAAGCATACAGCAATAAAGCACAATCTTCTATTAGCTTTCGGTGCTGTATTAACCAGCATATCTTAACCACTTAAGCCCAACTGGACGAGATTTCTCGTCCAGTTGGGCTGCGCGCACTCCCGCGGGTCGCGCGCGCGCCCGCGGGCCCCCCGTGCGCGCCCCCGCTGCTGGCCGCTAGCCCACCGATCAGTGAAAGGGATTATAAATCCCTTTCGCTGATCGGACCCCCCCGGAGAAAAGCCGACAGCATCTCTTCAGATGCTGCGACTTTTCTGAGCTCTGGGCTCCTTTCTTCTGCCTAGGAGCGAGATCGATCGCTCCCAGGACTTTTTGATTCTGGCCATCTTGTGGCCAAATAGCAAATTACACCTGAAAAAAAAAATTTTCAAATTAAACATATAAATATATTAAAAAAACCCTGTTTACCTCCCACACCAAAAAATACCCACATACAAGTTTAAATAAAAAAAAAAAAAAAATTACAATAATAACAAAAAAAAAAAACATAAATAGTTACCTAAGGGTCTGAACTTTTTAAATATGCATGTCAAAGGAGTATATCAATATGATTTAATAAATTATGGGCTTCTAAACAGTGATGGACGCAAAACGGAAAAAATGCACCTTTATTTCCAAATAAAATATTGTCGCCATACATTGTGATAGGGACATAATTTTAACGGTGAAATACCCGGGGCATATGGGCAAATACAATACGTGAGTTTTAATTATGGAGGCATGTATTATTTTAAAACTATAATGGCTGAAAATTGAGAAATAATGAATTTTTTCCATTTTTTTCTTATTCTTCCTGTTAAAATGCATTTACAGTAAAGTGGCTCTTAGCAAAATATACCACCCACAGAAAGCCTAATTGGTGGCGGAAAAAACAAGATATAGATCAATTAATTGTGATGAGTAGTGATAAAGTTATTGGCAAATGAATGGGGGGTGAAGGTTGTTCGGATGTAAAAAAATTTCAACCCTTCGGGCTTAAGTGGTTAATAGAGAACACTCTGTTTGTTTTGGTTCCACACTACCCAGAATAACCTAAAAGCTCTGTTAACTGTCTCCAACTGTAACATTATGCTCTGCTGAAAGAGCTTAAGCAGCAGACATCACTGAGTTGCGTTTTTTCATTTTTCAGATGTCCAACTTGTTGGATGTCAACCAGAAATACAGCTAAAAACTTTAAAGACATGAGTTTTAACTACTCTTTCAGGCATGTTTCATCCTTGTTTCAGGGATGGCACTTTTTGACATGTGTTGTTTTCGTTTTCTTGAAATGGCTAATATGTGTATAAATAATGAAACCAACCATTAAGCATTTATTTTTGTAGTCAGCTGGAGTAGAGACACCATTTATGTGATGTTTGACATCAGCGACTATTTTCCTAGACTGGATGACTGGAAAATACAATTTCAGACTCCAATGATAACTCAGCAATTTCAAGCTGCTGACATCCACATTTTACTTCAGGCCTCAACCTAAGTCTTAGGATTCACTTAAAGTTTCATGAACTGCTGTCATGATAGACTGGGAGGGCAAGATGCTGAAGAACATTCTGTAAACATAAAGATGAGGGAAATATAAAGTAGACTGCCAACACCACTGCACTGGTTAAGTCAAAGACTGTCACAGTGAACAATTCTGGCTTAAAGTGGACCCAAATTAAAAATACAAGATTTCAGAAATAAAATCTATTTTATAAATTATAATAATAAATAGCAGCCCTTTTTCAGCTGCATGATGACAAATATAAAATATTTTACATTTATTGGAGGAACACCTCTCTTCCTTTCAAATTGCCGGGATTTTTCCGCAAACTGGTGAAGTGGGTGGTGTCAGACAATTGAGGAATTGCTAATGGCTGCCACCTGTATAACCCTAGTTATGGAAAGAGGAGGGTGAAAAGCATGCACTGAAATGCTCATAGGCTTGAAGGAGTGTTTATTTATCTTTGTATGTGTCAGAGTAGTGCAACTAAATATTTTTAATAAAAAAAAAGTTTGGTTTGGGTCCGCTTTAACTATTTTGTGTAGCTCATAACAGTGTCTATACTGAACCCGCTGATTTTGGTGCAGCTCTGCATTGATCATTTTGGCGGCAGCGCTTCGTGCTTGATTTGGGCACCCGGAGTTTAAGGAGTTTGGGCATAGCACAAATTAGGGGGGAAAAAAGAGTCCTTTGGCTACCGGCAATAGCCAGTGCCCAAATGTTGTGTCCCTGAGTTGCTACAACTTGGAGAGGGATTAAGAAACATCTTGGGCCGAAGTTTGTGCAGGAGCAAAATGAGACATTTTTTGGCCTAACCTTGTGCGGAGATGACCCATGTTGAGAATGAATAGACCCATCTATACATGTTCCATCTATACATGTATGTTAGGGATCTCAGTGGAAGCAGAAAAATAATGTATGGTTGTCTGTGTCACTAAAGGTTCTCATTTATCCTGGCCATGGTTTAATAAAAGGAGAGAGAGATAATTTTTGTTTTTTAGAGGGAATTTCATCATTACTACTACAAGTGACTTTTTTAGTTCCTAGAGTAATCACTTCTACTATTAACGAAACATCTTCTATGAGACAAAAAAAGTGTATAGTTGAAGGTACCTTACCTTTTGGCTGCATAGTGGCCTCTGATTCTCTGCCATGACTCAGTGTAGGTTACCTCTTTAACTTTACAGGAACAATGTCATTATATTTTTACCAGCTGACCAAAGTCTTTCTACTCAAAGTGTATGTATACTCTCGTTGACATGCATTGTTGGCACTATTCTTTTTATTTTACTGGAAAGTTAGTTTTTACATAAATTTGTAGGCGTTCAAATAATAAAATAAAAAATTGTCTGCAGATTTATTTTTATTCTTCCTATGAATATATTTGAAAATCTCAAGTCAACACTCAACACCGTCTCCTAACAGTCTCTTTGTCAATACAGAATTCCTGGAAGCAGCTTTCACATTGATCCATTTATTAACATAATTCTTATTTTTTTAAAGGGTTTCAAGCATACTTGCGTCTGGTAGATAGCCCACGGTCCATGGTTCCACATGATATATGGCAAATCTTGAAAGTACTTTGAATACATTGGCACAGTAAAACAGAGTGCAGCGTTCTCATAATAAATGTTCTAATTTCCTTGAGGAAAAAATGAGTGTATCTCGTAGGGTTTACATTAATTCCGAGGTGGTATGGATATCTTGCAGTGTTTATTTGACTTTCTGTGTTCCAAGCAACCACTTGATTTATTTGTATCTTACATATGAGCAAAGTTATTAGCTGTTCTAGGTGATATCTCAATTCCGATGCCAACAGTGATCTTACATTACATAAAATGGCTTATTTATTTTTATAGGGCATATACGCCAAGCATTTAAACTTACCATTAAAAGAATCAGCAAATATTATACTACAAATATCAACGTGACAGTGCTTTTCATATAACACAGCCTCTGAAGAAAGAATGGTTCTTATGTTTACAATGATCAATCATATTTAGCCGTTCAGTCTTCTTGTTTAGGAAAGTTAAGGGTGATCTAATATGATTGCTATGGCTAAATTCTCATGCACATACTAAAGCTTAACCAAACCAATTGTTTGAGGCCGCCTCGGCTGAGAATCTAGTGTGTTTATAGATACCCCATGGCAAAAACTAGCTATGAACAAATGATACTGTATTGTCTTCTTTTGATCCTAACTTGCCAGATGCCTCTCGCTCATTTGCCCTCAGCTGTACAGCACTTTACGTTTAGCTGTAGCCAAGCAGTGTCTGTACAGCACTAACGATCAAATAAGAAACATTAGGGTGAAAATTGTGCATGTATATGACTCTTTAGGGTTCTTCTTTTAAAGTGGGATTGTCAGCCATAAAATCAAATTCCATTTATCCACTGCTCTGTGTTTATTACATAGTCTGCATGTAGTCTGCATTGCAAGCATTCCAATACAATCATAAATGTTTCTGCTGTAATAAATCTTATCTCAGTCAGCCTGGCTCTATTCTGGTATATTGCCAGGGAGAGGAAAACTTGTTATCTCCCCTCCCACATTCCTGCTCCTGATTGGCTAAAGGAAAGTTCAGTGTGACAGGATGGTTAGAGAAGGGAAATACACCTCACCCCTCTGCAAAAGCTGCTGAAATACAAACTATGCTGTGCTCACATGTGTTTACAAAGCAAGGTAGATACGACAGTGCAGTTTTTAGTACGCAGCTCAGTGGGGAAGAGGTCTGGCAATGCATACATCATTTCAGGCAGGAGAAAAAAAGAGCAAGGGAGGAAATTACATCCGTATTGGCTTCAGTCAGAGGCAGTAAAGACGGAAAATGCTTGGAACAGTTTTCTCCTTATTCACGATATACAATTCACTGAAATCAAACAGTGGACATTGCAATACATATCTTATATAAATTGAACAAGTATTTATCTACTTACAGTATATATGTGTTTTTTTTTCTAGGATAGTATGGCTGTCCCTGCTGCTTTAAAGAGACACTTTTGAAATTCAAAACATAAAGTTAGAATGCAAGCAGCAAAAGAAACAAACATACCAATGGTGTCGCACTCATTTATTGGCAATGATAAAACAGTGCAACAGTGTTCTTGATTGTTACTTATAACAGAGAAACAGGAAAGTGGCAAGATTGCTTTATGCTGATAAAAAAATCTCATAGATAATGCACCTGTATAATTCATGAAATCAGAAGATTTAAAGTTCGTCTCACTAAGGTTAACTTTGGAGAACTCTGAAGAGCTTTAGGGTGCCTATATATTGCTCGACTTTGCAGGCCGATTGACCTTTCAATGTGATAATTTTATTGAATCAGAGAAGAATCTGTGCCAAAACATGACCACCCAATGGATTTTTCAGTTGATTTTGGCCCGAAATTGATCCCTTTTACTACAAGACACTGGCCATTTAGGATGTTACCAAAGGCGCTGTTGTCACGTGGTACAGGCGTGCGCACTGACACCAGACACTGGAGGAGGCCAGGAGTTGCACCAGTGGACAGGTGCGCTTTCAACACTGCACACGGGTAAGGGGGGGCACTTTTTCACTTCAGTGCAGGGCAGTAGCAGGATGATTTTCAATTAGAAATGGGTTTGCAGTGTGCCTCTCTGATCAGATTCAGTCAGATAGGGATCTATCTAAGGGTCAGTATGTTGACCATCGAGCAATGTATATATGTTGGTGCAATATAGGTTGGCATAGCTGTGGCAGAGAACCTGGCATTTAGCTATAAATATAGGGAGAGTGCAAGGGTAACTGGCACTGTAGTAGTGATTGGTGTATATCATGGGTGAGCCCGTGCCCAACACTGTAGTAGCATCGGTAAGTGTGGATGAGGTGCAGTGAATGTCCAGAATGTTTGAGGGTGCTGGCAAGGTAGCGGCAAGAGGTAGAAGACATCAGGAATGTGTGTGGTGCCCAGCAAGGTAGTGGCAAGTGCCGTGGGAGAAGCGGATCACATGGGAGAGAGGTAGCAGTGATGTGGTGCTGAAAGACAGCTCCGCAGCACCAGACCTCACTCTCCATCACCTAGCAGGAACAAGGCTCTTTTCCAACTGCTCAGGTGAAGCCAGCTATTGAATTTGTTGGTAAATCCCAAGTGATGTCAAGTGAAAAGAAACTTACATGCTGTGAGCTTCTGCTCGCCTTAAATGGAAAAACAGGAAAAGTGGACACAGGCATATTCTAGGCTTAGTTCTGTAATCCGCTATCTGAAAACATCTCCCATTCACTTAACTGACATGAAGACCAAGACAGAAGTTTCCCCAGGCCAGCGGTCCCAGGACATGTCCCTGTGCCATTTCTTGTTTGCGACAACAGAAAATGCAGTATAGCACTCAAAAAACATGTGTGAGTAAGGAACAGTAGCGGGGAAGTTGCCATTAAAGCTGTTCAGATTCCAACTTAGTGTATGCACAAGCTCTGAAAGTACCCTTTAAAAATAACAAATTATTTCTTAATGGTTATGTAAAGCAGAACTGAAGTTATCACGTATATCTATTCCAAATAGACACCTTTTATAGATTAATGAAGTATTGTAAAATTAGGTACATAAACAATCTCTACCACAGGATTTTGTGTCCACGTTCAGTCCACTTCCTGCAGGAGAGTAGTTCCACATTATTAAAGGACCACTATTGCGAAAATCTTAAAATTTTAACTATATATAAACACATATAAATAAGAAGTATGTTTTTTCCAGAGTAAAATGAGCCATACATTACTTCTCTCCAATGTTGCTGTCACTTACATTAGGTAGTAGAAATCTGACAGAACTGACAGGTTTTGGTCTAGTCCATCTCTCCTTAGGGGATTCTCAGCATGGCCTTTATTGTTTATAAAGACACTCCCTGAAAAACATTTATACAAAGATGCTGGCCAGCCTCCCTGCTCACCAGACAATTTTTTGGCAGTTGAACAGAGCAACTGCCATTCACTAAATGCTTTTGAAAATAAAGAAATCCCTGAAAATCCCTCATGAGGACATGGGCTAATTCAAAACCTGTCGGTTCTGTCAGAATTCTACTATTTACTGTAAGTTACAGCAACATAGGAAAAAGTAATGTAGGGATCATTTTACTCTGGGAGAAAAGCACTTCTTATCTGTATATACATAGTTATTTTGGTTGAAAAAAAGACATACACATCCATCTAGTTCAACCAGTACAAAGTACAACTCCAGCCTGCTCCTTCACATATCCCTGTAGATCCAGAGGAAGGCGAAAAAACCCTTACAAGGCATGGTCCAATTGGCCCCAAAAGGGAGAAATTCCTTCCCGACTCCAGATGGCAATCAGATAAAATCCCTGGATCAACATCATTAGGCCTTACCTAGTAATTGTAGCCATGGATGTCATTCAACCCAAGGAAAGCATCTAAGCCCCCATTAAATGCAGGTATAGAGTTTGCCATAACGACTTCCTGTGGCAATGCATTCCACATCTTAATCACTCTTACTGTAAAGAACCCTTTCCTAAATAAGTGGCTAAAACGTTTTTCCTCCATGCGCAGATCATGTCTTCTAGTCCTTTGAGAAGGCCTAGGGACAAAAAGCTCATCCGCCAAGCTATTATATTGCCCTCTGATGTATTTATACATGTTAATTAGAACTCCTCTAAGGCATCTTTTCTCTAGACTAAATAAACCCAGTTTATCTAACCTTTCTTGGTAAGTGAGACCTTCCATCCCACGTATCAATTTTGTTGCTCGTCTCTGCACCTGCTCTAAAACTGCAATATCTTTTTTGTAATGTGTAGTGCCCAGAACTGAATTCCATATTCCAGATGTCTGTGTTTACATATGTTTACATACATTTTAAATTTTAAGATTTTTCGCGACAGTGGTCCTTTAATTGGCGTGTTCATGAGAATTGATGCAACTACCATTTCAGCAGAACATGTGAAGTGCATCAAAGCTGACTGGGGACATTGTATATATATATATATATAGGGTGCTTACTATAATGTTTGCTTCAGGCTGTAAAAAGTATAGAACCTTCCCTGGGCCCGGCAAATTGGTACCTGGTTCTGGCTGCCCTTACTGACGTGTGCTGGGGGTGAGGGGTTGCTTTTCAGCAACACATCAATGCAACAGATGATGTAAAAAGGACACAAAGGTGTTCATGTGTTGAAGAGCTTTTTTTTTTTTTTTTGCAGATTGCGATTTGGCATGAGGAGGGCCCAGAAGGTTTGTGTAGTATGGGGCCCAGAAAGTTCTGTGTCCACAGATATATTGTTGTTATATATTTTTTTCCTTTATGTTTCATGACTACAGTTCAGATTCATAGCACAGCAAAGTGTTTGTTGGAGAGTTTGTTGGGCTGGCTATTTAAAAAGTCACATATATTTTTGCTGCGTCTTGTAAAGATTCTGTGAGGGTTAGCAGAAATACCACCGCCACTGTCTGTAGTAGGGCGGCGGTTTCTGTGTCTCAGCCGGCGGTTTCCACTGCACAGTCATGTTCCTACATGCTGCCTCAGGGCAGCAGGGATACCGTCGCCGCGGCCGGCGATATGACGGCGGTTCCCGCAACCCAGCCGGCAGTTGCTCTCTCTCATGTTAACACAGACTCTGGCCAGAGCCTCTCTGACACTCAGAGGCTGAGGCTTACGCGCGCGCGGGCCAAGCGACAGGACCTTTATGCAAGTAGAAGGGCTGTCAGCTGACCAGGCCAGTCAGCTGACTCCATTCGCCCTTCTGATTGGCTGAGTGACTGCGGCGGAGCTGGAGCACTCCCAGTATATATAAGACCAGGGGCGTAACTAGAAATCACTGGGCCCCCCTGCGAATATTTGGATGGGCCCCCCCCCCCATAGGTGCCAAATAATCGTAATGGGGCAGCGTTTCACTGTAAATTAATTGTAAAGTGGGCAGCATTTTACCAGACAATCGTAATGTGGGCCAGAAAATCGTAATGTGGGCAGAGTTCACCAGAAAATCGTAATGTGGGCCTTTAGAAAATCATAATGTGGGCAGAGTTCACCAGAAAATCGTAATGTGGGCACCAGTCACCAGAAAATTGTAACGTGGACAGCATTCACCAGACAATCGTAATGTGGGCAGCGTTCACCAGAAAATCATAATGTGGGCAGAGTTCACCAGAAAATCATAATGTGGGCAGAGTTCACCAGAAAATCGTAACGTGAGCAGCAGTCACCAGAAAATTGTAACGTGGACAGCATTCACCAGACAATCGTAATGTGGGCAGCGTTCACCAGAATATCGTAATGTGGGACAGAAAATCTTAATGTGGGCAGATTTCACCAGAAAATCGCAATGTGGGCAGCAGTCACCAGAAAATCGCCATGTGGGCAGCAGTCACCAGAAAATCGCAATGTGGGCATCAGTCACCAGAAAATCCTAATGTGGGCAGCAGTCACCAGAATATCGTAATGTGGGCAGCAGTCACCAGAAAATCCTAATGTGGGCAGCAGTCAGTCACCAGAATATCATAATGTGGGCAGCACACACCAGAAAATCCTAATGTGGGCAGCAGTCACCAGAAAATCCTTATGTGGGCAGCAGTCACCAGAAAATCGCAATGTGGGCAGCAGTCACCAGAAAATCGCAATGTGGGCAACAGTCACCAGAAAATCGCAATGTGGGCAGCAGTCACCAGAAAATCCTAATGTGGGCAGCATACACCAGAAAATCGTAATGTGGGCAGCAGACACCTGAAAATCGTAATGTGGGCAGCAGACACCTGAAAATCGTAATGTGGGCAGCAGTCACCAGAAAATCGTAATGTGGGCAGCAGACACCTGAAAATCGTAATGTGGGCAGCAGGCACCTGAAAATCGCAATGTGGGCAGCAGACACCTGAAAATCGTAATGTGGGCAGCAGTGACCAGAAAATTGCAATGTGGGCAGCAGTGACCAGAAAATCGTAATGTGGGCAGCAGGCACCTGAAAATCGTAATGTGGGCAGCAGACACCTGAAAATCGTAATGCGGGCAGCAGACACCTGAAAATCGTAATGTGGGCAGCAGACACCTGAAAATCGTAATGTGGGCAGCAGCAGGCACCTGAAAATCGTAATGTGGGCAGCAGACACCTGAAAATCGCAATGTGGGCAGCAGACACCTGAAAATCGTAATGTGGGCAGCAGACACCTGAAAATCGTAATGTGGGCAGCAGACACCTGAAAATCGCAATGTGGGCAGCAGTGACCAGAAAATCGCAATGTGGGCAGCAGTGACCAGAAAATCGTAATGTGGGCAGCAGACACCTGAAAATCGTAATGTGGGCAGCAGGCACCTGAAAATCGTAATGTGGGCAGCAGACACCTGAAAATCGTAATGTGGGCAGCAGGCACCTGAAAATCGTAATGTGGGCAGCAGACACCTGAAAATCGTAATGTGGGCAGCAGGCACCTGAAAATCGTAATGTGGGCAGCAGACGCCTGAAAATCGTAATGTGGGCAGCAGACACCTGAAAATCGTAATGTGGGCAGCAGGCACCTGAAAATCGTAATGTGGGCAGCAGACACCTGAAAATCATAATGTGGGCAGCAGACACCTGAAAATCCCCCTGCAGAATTTCAATGTGTGTGGGCAGCGGGCAGCAGCGGGATACATACCTTCTTCCTTGCGTTCCATCGCCGCCTTCTCGCTCTAGCGGCTGACGTCACTTCCGCTTCCGGAAGTGACGTCAGCCGCTAGAGCGAGAAGGCGGCGATGGAACGCAAGGAAGAAGGTATGTATCCCGCCGCCGCTGCCCGCTGCCCACACACATTCACTAGCTGGAGGGGAGCGCAGAGGGGAGAGCCCCGAGGTGAGGGAGAGGGGGGAACTTCCCCTCTCCCCGCCGACTGTGGGCAAGGCTTTCCCCTCATGCTGCCACCCCTCCAGCCCCCAAAAAACGGCCCCAAGCGGGCCCCAGGGGGGGCCGGGCCCCCCCGCGGGCGCAGGCGCTGCAGGGCCTATTGCTACGCCCCTGTATAGGACCTGTATGCCAGTCATTTCCTGTCTGCTGTTGCGAATACTATTGTGCTAGCTCTCAGACCATAGCTAGATCCGACAGTGTGCCAGAACCGGCAGGAGCTGGGAATCCACACTTAGTCAGATACTTGATAGCTTAAAGTACTAACTGAACTGTATTGTATGGAGAGTTTGTTGGGCTGGCTATTTAAAAAGTCACATATATTTTTGCTGCGTCTTGTAAAGATTCTGTGAGGGTTAGCAGAAATACCACCGCCACTGTCTGTAGTAGGGCGGCGGTTTCTGTGTCTCAGCCGGCGGTTTCCACTGCACAGTCATGTTCCTACATGCTGCCTCAGGGCAGCAGGGATACCGTCGCCGCGGCCGGCGACATGACGGCGGTTCCCGCAACCCAGCCGGCAGTTGCTCTCTCTCATGTTAACACAGACTCTGGCCAGAGCCTCTCTGACACTCAGAGGCTGAGGCTTACGCGCGCGCGGGCCAAGCGACAGGACCTTTATGCAAGTAGAAGGGCTGTCAGCTGACCAGGCCAGTCAGCTGACTCCATTCGCCCTTCTGATTGGCTGAGTGACTGCGGCGGAGCTGGAGCACTCCCAGTATATATAAGACCAGGGGCGTAACTAGAAATCACTGGGCCCCCCTGCGAATATTTGGATGGGCCCCCCCCCCCCCATAGGTGCCAAATAATCGTAATGGGGCAGCGTTTCACTGTAAATTAATTGTAAAGTGGGCAGCATTTTACCAGACAATCGTAATGTGGGCCAGAAAATCGTAATGTGGGCAGAGTTCACCAGAAAATCGTAATGTGGGCCTTTAGAAAATCATAATGTGGGCAGAGTTCACCAGAAAATCGTAATGTGGGCACCAGTCACCAGAAAATTGTAACGTGGACAGCATTCACCAGACAATCGTAATGTGGGCAGCGTTCACCAGAAAATCATAATGTGGGCAGAGTTCACCAGAAAATCATAATGTGGGCAGAGTTCACCAGAAAATCGTAACGTGAGCAGCAGTCACCAGAAAATTGTAACGTGGACAGCATTCACCAGACAATCGTAATGTGGGCAGCGTTCACCAGAATATCGTAATGTGGGACAGAAAATCGTAATGTGGGCAGAGTTCACCAGAAAATCGCAATGTGGGCAGCAGTCACCAGAAAATCGCCATGTGGGCAGCAGTCACCAGAAAATCGCAATGTGGGCATCAGTCACCAGAAAATCCTAATGTGGGCAGCAGTCACCAGAATATCGTAATGTGGGCAGCAGTCACCAGAAAATCCTAATGTGGGCAGCAGTCAGTCACCAGAATATCATAATGTGGGCAGCACACACCAGAAAATCCTAATGTGGGCAGCAGTCACCAGAAAATCCTTATGTGGGCAGCAGTCACCAGAAAATCGCAATGTGGGCAGCAGTCACCAGAAAATCGCAATGTGGGCAACAGTCACCAGAAAATCGCAATGTGGGCAGCAGTCACCAGAAAATCCTAATGTGGGCAGCATACACCAGAAAATCGTAATGTGGGCAGCAGACACCTGAAAATCGCAATGTGGGCAGCAGACACCTGAAAATCGTAATGTGGGCAGCAGACACCTGAAAATCGTAATGTGGGCAGCAGACACCTGAAAATCGCAATGTGGGCAGCAGACACCTGAAAATCGTAATGTGGGCAGCAGACACCTGAAAATCGCAATGTGGGCAGCAGACACCTGAAAATCGTAATGTGGGCAGCAGACACCTGAAAATCGTAATGTGGGCAGCAGACACCTGAAAATCCCCCTGCAGAATTTCAATGTGTGTGGGCAGCGGGCAGCAGCGGGATACATACCTTCTTCCTTGCGTTCCATCGCCGCCTTCTCGCTCTAGCGGCTGACGTCACTTCCGCTTCCGGAAGTGACGTCAGCCGCTAGAGCGAGAAGGCGGCGATGGAACGCAAGGAAGAAGGTATGTATCCCGCTGCCCGCTGCCCACACACATTCACTAGCTGGAGGGGAGCGCAGAGGGGAGAGCCCCGAGGTGAGGGAGAGGGGGGAACTTCTCCTCTCCCCGCCGACTGTGGGCAAGGCTTTCCCCTCATGCTGCCACCCCTCCAGCCCCCAAAAAACGGCCCCAAGCGGGCCCCAGGGGGGGGCCGGGCCCCCCGCGGGCGCAGGCGCTGCAGGGCCTATTGCTACGCCCCTGTATAGGACCTGTATGCCAGTCATTCCCTGTCTGCTGTTGCGAATACTATTGTGCTAGCTCTCAGACCATAGCTAGATCCGACAGTGTGCCAGAACCGGCAGGAGCTGGGAATCCACACTTAGTCAGATACTTGATAGCTTAAAGTACTAACTGAACTGTATTATTTGTTATGACCTTCTGCTAGCCTGACTACTCTTCTGTTTACTGATCCTGTACCTTTGCCTATCTGATATAGTTGCCGACTCTGCCTGAATCACTACTCTGATCTAGATTTCTGTTTCTGTACTGTCTCTGCCCGTGAGTTGCTGAACCTGCCTGTCTGACTACGCTACCCTCAGCACTAGGTTTACCTAGGCTGAGGGGTCTGAGTATTTCCACTCCTCAGAAATCATTTGCTGCATTAAGGTCTGAATCACCCATTTCTACCTAGGTGTTCTCAGCCTTAACCGAGATCTCCATTTTGGTGATCTTTGGCTGCAGTAGTGTCTGTTGCTCATTTTTGTTGCTGAGACTCCTGCTCCTCAGGAGTTCCTATTTAGTTCCTTGTGTGTTATTTTATACTGTTGCACCAAGCACTTACACTTCAGGTGTCCAGAGGTTAGCAAATACTTGTATTATTGATGATTCTGCATATCATCCATAATCGGGTATATAGCTGTATTCTTGATGATTCTGCAGATCATCAATGATCAGATTCTCTCTGTGAGTTGACGCCATTCGTTACAGATTCTTCCCATGCTGGTTCACTTGATCTGATTCTTGCGGTCAGTGGCAGCATTTAAAACTACTGACAGCATCATTAACAGTGATCACAGAATAAACTGCAGAATTCTGAGCCTTCAAGCTTAGACCACAAAGTACACATTAGCTGCTCCATCACTCTCCATGCAAAAACTAAAAAGTTTCTGCTGGAAGCCTCCTTGCACAGCTTGTGACACCTTTCCTGCAGCCTAATTGTGTGCTAATGGGAAACAATGGGGCCAAATCATTACCGGTAAGTCCTGCTTTGTTTGCTGTAGGGAGTTAGTATTCCCATTTACGTAACTTATTAAACTAATTTATAACAGGCCTAAAATAAACATTGGAGGTTTGTACGTACTGACTGTAGGCTTGTTCTAGTTTCCCATAAAAACATAAGTGTTTATTTTTCTAAAAATACAGCATTGGTCTCACATGAAGCATACACTTGATATTCTTTAAAGAACAACATACGGATGTCAAGGTTTTGACGTTAATATCGCCCCTTATTAAATAGTTAGACAGGACTTCAAATGGTAATCTTGACTTAAAATAACTGTTGAAACAAAGTGTAAAAATTTGTTATGACGATTATCCATACTTTATTAATTACAACACTGAGCTGTTTATTATCAATACGCTGTCTAATTAACCTACATATCCCTCAGTGTCTGACACTTCCTGCGGGAGCAATAACACGTGTCTGTTATGGTTTAAATACAGTTGAGGTCAGACTGAACACATTTTAAACCTGCCAAAGAACATTAATATTTGCCGTACTGTGCAGTGTTAATTCTTGCTTTGGAACAAACAGATGTATATCTTAAAATGTTGGTTTAATTAAGTCAGCTGAGATTTAAGCACATTTGGCCCGGAAAGTAAGGCTAAAGATAGTAGATTTAACATTTCTACATTTACAAATGTTTATTTGGTCAGTGTCATGGCTGAGATTAATTAGGCAGAGGTTTTAAACAAATGAAACATGTTTGAATAGATATGGCAGAGCAAGAATAAATGCACAAACACAGCCAGGTCAGAAACAACACTGTCAAAAATAATGCAACTGTGCCATTTCTCTCGAAACAACTTAATTTGGGAGTTTGGAAGCTTGTGGATTAAGTACAGGTTGATTTTTTTTTCAGCCTAGTGTTGTTTTGTTCTTGAATTGACATAGGGTGTCACCTAAATATGGGCACCGGAGATGGCAAGTAAATTTGATTGCTGCCATAGATGCATATGAAATTAGCCTCTCATAGACTTTCTGACTTTCTGCGTTCCACTTGAACAGCACTTTTGGTTTCACGACTTCCGGTGTCGTCCCCCGCTCTCCTTAATTTAAACTAAGGTGTATCAGATACTGGCATCGGGGGCTCTTACTAAAGTGGTTTAGACACTTTGAAGCATGTCGAGCCATCTGGTCCTCCTTAATGCTCCTTATGCGCTTGTAACACCTGGGGTCTTTATTATTAGTAATATTTTCTGGGGTGTTTATTATTAGTATTATTTACTATTATTTTTAGTATTTATAGAGCGCAACATATTCTGCAGCGCTTTAAAAAGTATATTGTCTTGCCACTTAATTTTCCCTCAGAGGAGCTCACAATGTACACTGCATTCCAAATTATTATGCAGATTGTATTTAAGTGTCATAAAGATTAAATATTTTGTTTTTCAATTAAACTCATGGATGGTATTGTGTCTCAGGGCTCTTTTGATCACTGAAATCAATCTCGGACATCTCTGATAACTAGTTTGCCAGGCGAACGCGATTACAGGAAAAACTACTAAAAATGGGTGTTCCACATTATTAAGCAGACCACAATTTTCAAGTAATATGAGGAAGAAAAATGATCTCTCTGCTGTCAAAAAGTGTGAGATAGTTGAATGTCTTGGGCAAGGTATGAAAACCTTTATATTTCACGAAAACATTAGCATGATTATCGTACTGTTAAAAGATTTGTGGCTGGCTCAAAGCACACACGGGTCTGTGCAGATAAAAGAAAAATGAGGAAGGGTTCTACCAGACAAATTCATCAGATTAAGCAAACAGTTGCTAAAATTCCATTTCAAAGAAGTAAATACATATGCTGCTGGTGCCTCCGGAGTCCCGTGAACATCCAAGTGAAGGGTTCTTCAGAGGATTTCAGTGCATAAACCTTCTTTTCAACCACCCCTAACCTAAGCTCACAAGCAGAAACAGCTGCAGTGGGTCCAGAAATTCAAACATACTAATCTTCAGTCTTGTTTACTGATAAATGCTGTGCAACTCTTCATGGTCCCGATGGATGGAATGGTGGATGCTTGGTTAACAGCCACCACATCCAAACAAGGCTGCAATGTCTGCAAAGAGGTGGCGGAATAATGTTTTGGACTGGGATCATGGGAAGAGAGCTGTTTGGCCCCTTTAGAGTCCCTTAAAGCGGTTTAACACCCAGCATTACAACTTTGCTTTAAAAGATTGCTTACAGCTTACAAACTATTATGCCAGATTTTTTTTTAAGCAGAAATTCACTGAATGGGTTAAACATGACATTTTAGTGTTGGATTTAACTAGGAATCCGCATCCGTTCTTATCTTTTAGTTACAAATGTATCTTTATTTGGAATACAAATAGACCTTTGAAAAGCCTGCGGGGGAAGCCCTCTTTGTTCTCTCAGAGCAGTGTTTGTTTGTTACATTGTAGATAGATACATTTGTAACTAAACAAGCAAGCACGGAGGAGGATTTCTAGCTAAATGCAGCACTAAAATGTCATGTTTAATCCATTCAGTGAATTTCTGCTAAAAAACAAATCTGGCATAATAGTTTATAAGCTGTAAGCAATCTTTTAAAGCAAAGTTGAAATGCTGGGTGTTAGACCACTTTAAGGTGTGAAAATTACCTCTGAAAAGTATGCGGCACTTCTGACTGACCACTTAATTCCATGGTACAAAAAGAAGAACCGTGTGTTCTGTGATAAAATCATCTTAATGCTTGACAATGTACCATCTCATGCTGCAAGGATTATCTTTGCATCATTGGCTGCTATTGGCATAGAGAAAATCAAGGTGTGGCTCCATCCTCCCTTGACCTTAATCCTATTGAGAACCTTTGGAGCAACCTCAAGCAAAAGATCTATAAAGGTGGGATGCTGCTCTAGTGGCAAAATTTAAGCAGAAACTCTCCAAAAACTCACAAGTTCAATGGATGCAAGAATTCTGAAGCTGCTATCAAATGTAACTTGACCTGTTAAGATTTTTTTTGATTAAAATAGCTTTTGATTACAGTAATAATATATGACCTTGTAATGCTGCAAGTTCTTAAAATGACCATTTTTAGTTACAACTTTACAACCCTTAAAACGTTTTGAAACTCTATGGTGCGTAATAATTTGGAACAGTTTTTTTTTTTAAAAACATACCGTTATCATTAGGAGGTTTACAGGTTTACATTCAAATGATATTCTAATGGCTGGTTACTCAGAAATGATGCTGACTGCCACTTGCACCAACTATTTAGGTAAATCAGAGAAAATTACAATTTGAATAATAATTTGGAATGCGGTATAATCCCTACTATAGTCATATGCCTACGTATGCATCTTGTAGTGTATGCATCATAGTCTAGGGAGAATTTAGAGGGAAGCTAATTAACTTATCTGTATGTTTTTGGTATGTGGGAGGAAACCCATGCAGACACGGAAAGAACATACAAATTCCTTGCAGACGTAGCCCTGGCTGGGATTTGAACTGGGGACCCAGCGCAGCAAGGCGAGAGTGCTGCCTACTTTTCTGTGCAATTTGGATAAGTACCTTATTTCCTATACTGCCTTTGCATTTACTGCAAATATCCTATCTGTATGCTGTTCCTATCTACTGGATCCTTCATTTAAAACAGCACTCTATTATTAGTACGTTTTGGTTTTATCCCAACACCCTTTTGCATACCTTTGACACTTGTTTTGCACATTTGTATTTTGAACATTTTGTGGTATATTTTGTATTTGATTATTTATTATTGGCCAGTATACAAATTCATTATTTGCACTTTGAATTACAATCTATGTAGATAGTGGTAGGTTAGTATTAGAAATAAGTGGGGGGTGGTTAGTGTTAGGAGTAGATAATTCTACACTAATTAAAGCACAGGTGGCAACTGACAGGGCGGCTGTATGGGCAATCTAAATCTGCAGGCGGTCAGCTCTTACCATCTCCGTTGTCATGCTATAGTGAATATTATATGAAAGGAACACAATAGCAGCCAATTGGAAGTCGTTTTTGTTGTTGTTTTAGCCACTGCTACCTAACACTATCCATTTGACAGCAGCTCTTACTAGCATGAAACCTGATTGGCATTTTAGGAAGTGACATCACTTTGAACTGGAAGATATTGATTGTTTACCTGATCAAGCACAAATTGTATAGCTGTACAAAGCAGTCACTATTTTTTTCTCTGGAGATCTTTTTTCTTTCTTACAAAGGTAAAATTGGTATTAAAATAAAGGATACAATCCTACCTTTTTTAAATCAGAGAGGAAAAAAAACACATTACTAGTATCCAAGACAAGATAAATAACATTTATATTGCACTTTTCTCCTGGCGGACTCAAAGAGCCAGAGCTCCAGCCACTAGGACACGCTCTATAGGCAGTAGCAGTGTTAGGAAGACTTGCCTAAGGTCTCCTACTGAATAGATGCTGGCTTACTGAATAGGCAGAGCCAAAATTTGAACCCTGGTCGCCTGTGTCAAGGCAGAGTCCTTAACCAATACACTATCCATCCAAGGCATGTTCTTCTCTTATTATACGTCTTACAGAGGTCAAATAATTAAATCGGACTTAAAGGGGCACTACAGCGAAAAATTGTAAAATTTAAAATATGTGCAAACATATACAAATAGGAAGTATGTTTCTTCCAGAGTAAAATGAGCCATAAATTACTTTTCTCCTATAAGGCTGTCACTTACAGTAGGTAGTAGAAATCTGACAGAAGTGACAGGTTTTGGACTAGTCCAACTCTTCATAGGGGATTCTCAGCAAGGCTTTTATTCTTTATAAAGATATTCCCTAAAAAGGATTTAAACAATGATGCTGGCCAGCTTCCCTGCTTGTCACACAGTTTTTTGGCAGTTGGACAGAGCAACTGCCATTCACTAATCGCTTTTGAAAATAAATATATCCCTGAGAATCCCCTATAAAGAGATGGACTAGTCCAAAGCCTGTCACTTCTGTCAGATTTCTACTACCTTCTGTAAGTTACAGTAACCTAGGAGAAAAGTAATTTATGGCTCATTTTACTCTGGAAAAAATGTACTTCCTATTTGTATATGTTTGCACATATTTTAAATTTTACAGTTTTTTGCTGTAGTGCCCCTTTAAGGTGGCTACACATCTGTAGACCTGGTGGTCAATCAACCATCAGATTTGATAATTAATATCGAATCTGGTGAAAATATGTGCCACCAAGAGCATGCCCAATCATTGTATTGATCGGACATGCTGGAAAATCTCCAGCCAATATGCTCGATTGGGTGCATGGCGGTGATGGCCTTTAAAAATCGCAAATGAGGAACGCAATGGAAACCCCTGGCTGCAGTTCCCCTTAAAGTTTTATGCCTCCCTATGTGCCGTGCATTAATGACATCACACACGTACCCCACGTGCAGTATGCTGGCATGTGGTACGCGAATGAGAAACAAGAGTGTGGAGACATCGTCGGACAGGTAAAGTATTAATGCACATGTACATTTGGGGGACAGGAGCGGCGAGGTGGCATCACTAGGCCGATTCCCGAAAGATTCCATGCTGCTATTGATTGAAAATCAGCCTGCAATTTAAGGAGGTCAACAGAACACTCTCCTATCAGATTCCATCAGAGAGGGATCTGTCTCTTGGTCTCGGCCGCCAAAATCGCCAGCTGTATGGCCAGCTTGACATTCCTCTGTTGCTTTTGTTATCATGACATCATTTTTGCAACTTCTACATGCACATGCACAAAATGTAAGATAAGAATCTGAAATAATGTTTACTGAAATGCTTACCATGCATTGGCGTGATCTGGGGTGATTGCCTTTTTTGTCAACTAAAGGGAAGATTTATTTAAATATCTTGCATAGCAGTTTATAAAGCTAGCCTGCATGACAGAAAAACATTCTCTACAGAAATGTTCTTTCAGCAGAGTCCTGCCTTAGGGCTTGTTTCCATATGTACTCTTTCAGCCATCGCAGGAACATCAGACGATGCATAGACTGCACTGTCTGCTGTTTCCATGCATGCATTGCGATTCGCTACTGAATTGCAGAGCGTGGTTGCCTGCATTTCGGGGCAATTATGCCCGCGCTCCCATTCAGCATAATAAATGGGATCGCAAGCACCAACCACGGGGAGTCACGTGCAACTCAGAGATGTGCTGAGCGCACGGCTCTGTGTTGTATAAAGGAAACGCGCCCTTAGTTAAAGTCAATGGAAATAATTCATATACAATAGAGCATAACAAAAGTTACCTTCAGTCACATTGTGTAACACTACACAATATGGGAAGATCATTTAAATTGGTTTGCATGCCTGAGACATATTGTCAGGAATTGAGCCCAAGGCCAGGTGATTCCAATCTCATGAGAATGTCAATAATCCCCCAGAAATACATTTCCTGGTGAGTCTTATGACAAAAATGAAATGTAAGCCGTAAAACAAATAGACGAAAGTGTCCTGATCTGGCATTTCCTAAGGATTGTGACAAGCAAATGCGAACATGACATCACAGACAGCCAATCAAGATGCTTAGACGGAACATAAACCCAAGATACTCGTGGAGTCTCTCTCTGCGCACAAAACACAAGCCGTAAATCAGGCGAAAGGCTTCGCTGATATCATAAGGCAAGATGTCCAGCTGAAGAAGTGTCTTGACGTCCCAGTGAGAGATAACGATAAATGTCTTCACATTCATTTCCCTCAGAAAATTTGCCACAGGAATGTAACCGAGCAAAAACACAGACTTGTTTTCTATACACATACCATATATATGGAGCATTAAACAATAATAAATTTTACTTGCACATCAGTCACTTTCTACATGTCATTACGTCAAAGCAATAAAACAGAAAAAGCAAATGACTTGACAATTGACTTTTAATGATACACAGACAACCTTAAATTGCCCCTTAAGCTCCCAGTGCAGCTCCAAAATTCCAGAATGGCGTTACTTCCCCATCAAATGATTTGATATAATGTCTGACATCAGATTTTTGGGTCACTTATTACAAAGCAATGGATGAATGTATGAGACATCAAGTAGTGTTATTTTTGTGTATTAAAAGTGGGTCTAGTTCATGAAGGAGGAGCAGTGCTTTTCAGCGCAGGAAGATTTGGGCCCAGATGGCGCCACCATAGACTGTAATAGGAATTACATCTATAGCGGCACTCAGTGAGTCAGAAGACGGAGCTGAAGTTGTTTTTATAACACAATAATTTGTCCCTCCAGCAATAGCTGGAAGCCGAATTATATCATTCCCCACCATCCATGGCGGCCTGGAGGGGGAATAGTAATTAACACGGCCGGGACTTGTGCAGCAGCAGGATCAGCCATATACTGGCTGTATCCTGCGCCCAAGTCTTCCTGTGCCGATTTTAAATGTATGCCATTAAAGCCCTTATTCAATAATCACCTTTTTGCCTAAGTTTTCTCCTAGGAGATAATTGTTCATTTGCTGTTTAATATAACTTTTCAGCATTTTGCTATTGAAAAAGTGCTAAAAAGTATTTTCTTGCTTGCTGGTTGCTTATAAGGCATTGTATTGCCAAGGTGACGGTGTGAGAATATTACTGAGGAGAAAACCTAAGAGAAAAAGTGAATTGAATAAGGGCCAAAGCGAGAAAAAAGATAATGCCAAAGCCGTTCTGCACCATAATGATTGGAGAGAGTCACGTAGTTGCGTTCCACCTCCACCTTGTATATACACTACAATAACATTTGTAAAGTGCTTTTCTCCCATAGGACTCAAAGATACTGTATGTCTCAGATCAATACAGGGTTGTGGGCTGGACTATGTTACAGAACAAATAGTCAGGTGTTCATAAATGCCAGACTAAACAGGTGGCTTTTCAGTTTAGACTTAAATGCTCCCAGGGATGGAGATGGACTGATTGGGTGTGGCTGGGAGTTACAAAGTATAGGGGCAGCATGACAGAAGGCTCTGTCTCCAAAGGTTTGAGGTGCACTCTGGTAGTGACCAAGTTATTAGAGACTTTTGATCTACGATTTGGGGGGGGGGGGGGGGTGATGCAGCTGCAAAAAGTCCTTCAGGCATCTAGGGCCCAGATTGTGCAAGGATTTTAATGTCAATAAGCCGATCTTAAACAGAATTCTCCATTTTATTGGTAGCCAGTGGAGTGAGTGAAGGTTTGGAGTTATGTGGAAATGGCAGGGTTGGCTTGTTAACAGCCTTGCCGTGGCATTTTGTACTAATTTCAGGTGGTGCAGGTCTTTGTTTGTAAGGCCTGTATAGAGAATATTGCAGTAGTCCTGCCATGATGTGGTGAAGGCATGAACTATGGTTGGAAGATCTTCTGGAAGTATGAGGTGTTTAATTTTGCAATGTTCCTTAAATGAAAGAAGGAATGTTTCACAAAAGCTACAATGTGATTCCTGAAGCTTAATTCCTCACCAATCAGCACATCTAGGCTGTGCATAAAGTCTGAGTTGTTCAGGTCTGAGCTCCCTCTTAGTGGTGTTGGCTGAGACTGGAGCTGCTTTGCTGTCGAGTGCTGACCTCTGAGTTTTGTCAGCATTGAGTTTTAGGCAGTTATCATTCATCCACTCCTGAAGCTCAGCTAAGCACACATTTATTTGTGGGGTAGGGTCACCTACCAGTAATGCCAAGTTTGAATGATAAATATAGCTGGCCATGTTTTTGTACGATTTTTTCAAGTGATTGCAAGTATAGTGGATAGTATCGCACCCTTGGGTACACCATATTTTAGTGGTACAGGGTTAGAGAGGAAGGGCGCCAAGGATACCCTTTGTGTTCTGCCAGCCAGTTGAACCACTGGAGAACCAAGTCAACTATGCCACAGTACTCTTGTAGCCTGTTGAGCAAGATTTCATGATCAACTGTGTCAAAAAACTGCTGAGAAGTCGAGCAAAAGCAGGATGGATCATTGACCTCTGTCTTTTGCCATGAGCAGATCGGTTCAGATCTGGGTGAGGGCTGTTTTACAGCTGTGATGTTTTCTGAAGCCAGAGTGAAGAGGGTCAAGGTTGCCGTTTCTTGAGAGCCTGGCTTCAAGTTGGAAGTAGACGCCTTTTCAATAAATTTTCCCAGAAAGGGGAGATTGCGGACAGGTCTGTAGTGGTTTAGAGCATCTGGATCTAAGGATGGTTTCTTGAGTAGCGATCTAACAATTGCTTAATGCAGACAGGTGGAAATCCTCCCTTTTTTAGAAGGAACAGTTGACTATTTTGTGGAATGCTGGTCTAAATAGCTCTGGGCATTGCAACATAAACTTAGTTTGGTCCAGGTCGCAGATAGTCTGGCGAAAGTTTAAAAGGATATCTAGGTACCTTCTTCAGTAATTATTTTGACTGACATAGATAAATGTATTGTTTGTATTATATAGGTGATCTTTTGGACAATTAATTAATGATGTCTGGTTATTCTTTTTAAATCCCTTCTCATAGGCATATCTTATGCTGGGAATACACAATACGTTTTTTAGGTTGATTTTCCTTCCGATTCTCTTATCTTTTCTTATCTATTTCACTTCTATGAGAAATCAATCAGAAAAACAAAAATAAGATCGGACATGTCAGAAATAATCTATCGAACCATCTATCTGCTGAAAAACGCATGGTGTATTCCCAGCATTACACTGTAAAAGGTCTCAGGGCATGCACCCACTAGAGCGATTTTTTGAGTGTTTACAGAGCGCTTTAAATTGCTGGCGCTTTCCCTAAATGCTCTGCCAATGTAAATAAATGTCACAAATTCCATAGTAGCGATTGCGATTAGCAAAATCGCAATCGCAGGACATGCAGCATTTTGGTAGCATTTGCGCTTCAATGTAATGAATTGAAGCTCTGGCAAATCAGTCATGAACATAGCGATTTGAGTGTGATTTTAAATTACTGCAAACTGTAAATAAAATTATGATACATTGAAAGGAACAATCAGAATTAAAATTGCAAATCGCTACACAATCGCTGGCAAAAGCTTACCCTATTTAACCACTTCCCAACCGCCTAACGCACAGGGGCGGCCGGGAAGTGGAGCCCGCAAGGACCAGCTCACCCACAGAGGCGGCGGTCCTTGTAAGGGCATGGGCGGAGCGATCGCGTCATCCGTGACGCGATCCTCCGCCGGCGCCTGTCTCCGCTCACCCGCCGCAACATCCTGCCGGCCATACGGAAGCGCCGGCGGGATGTTAACCCCGCGATCGCTGCATACAAAGTGTATAATACACTTTGTAATGTTTACAAAGTGTATTATACAGGCTGCCTCCTGCCCTGGTGGTCCCAATGTCCGAGGGACCACCAGGGCAGGCTGCAGCCACCCTATGTCGCACCCAAGCACACTGATTTCTCCCCCCCTGCCCCAGATCGCCCACAGCACCCCTCAGACCCCCCCTGTCCACCCCCCCAGACCCCTGTTTGCACCCAATCACCCCCCTAATCACCCATCAATCACTCCCTGTCACTATCTGTAAACGCTATTTTTTTTTAACCCCCCCCCCCTGCCCCCTCCTGATCACCCCCCCCCCACTCCTCAGATTCTCCCCAGACCCCCCCCCCCCAGACCCCCCCTGTATACTGTATGCATTTATCCCCCTGATCACCTGTCAATCACCCGTCAATCACCCATCAATCACCCCCTGTCACTGCCACCCATCAATCAGCCCCTAACCTGCCCCTTGCGGGCAATCTGATCACCCACCCACACCAATAGATCGCCCACAGATCCGACGTCAGATCACCTCCCAAGTGCAGTGTTTACATCTGTTATCTACCCTAAACACCCACTAATTACCCATCAATCACCCCCTATCACCACCTGTCACTGTTACCCATCAGATCAGACCCTAATCTGCCCCTTGCGAGCACCCAATCACCCGCCTACACGCTCAGATTGCCCTCAGACCCCCCTTATCAATTCGCCAGTGCAATATTTACATCTGTGCTTCCCTGTAATAACCCACTGATCACCTGTCAATCACCTGTCACTGCCACCCATCAATCACCCCCTGTCACTGCCACCCATCAATCACCCCCTGGCACTGCCACCCATCAATCTGCCCCTAACCTGCCCCTTGCGGGCAATCTGATCACCCACCCACACCAATAGATCGCCTGCAGATCCAACGTCAGATCACCTCCCAAGTGCAGTGTTTACATCTGTTATCTACCCTAAACGCCCACTAATTACCCATCAATCAACCCCTATCACCACCTGTCACTGTTACCCATCAGATCAGACCCTAATCTGCCCCTTGCGGGCACCCAATCACCCGCCTACACGCTCAGATTGCCCTCAGACCCCCCCTTATCAATTCGCCAGTGCATTAGTTACATCTGTTCTTCCCTGTAATAACCCACTGATCACCTGTCAATCACCTGTCAATCACCCCCTGTCACTGCCACCCATCAATCACCCCCTGGCACTGCCACCCATCAATCACCCCCTGTCACTGCCACTCATCAATCAGCCCCTAACCTGCCCCTTGCGGGCAATCTGATCACCCACCCACACCAATAGTTCGCCCGCAGATCCGACGTCAGATCACCTCCCAAGTGCAGTGTTTATATCTGTTCTCTACCCTAAACACCCACTAATTACCCATCAATCACCCCCTGTCACTGCTACCTATCAGATTAGACCCCTTTCTGCCCCTAGGGCACTCAATCAACCGCCCACACCCTCAGAATGCCCTCAGGCCCCAGCCCTGATCACCTCGCCAGTGCATTGCTTGCATCTATTCCCCCCTCTAATCACACCTTGAGACACCCATCAATCACCTCCTGTCACCCCCTAGCACACCTACCCATCAGATCAGGCCCTAATTTGCCCCTTGTGGGCTCCTGATCACTCGGCCAAACCCTCAGATCCCCCTCAGACCCCCTTTCGATCACCTCCCCAGTGCATTGATTGCATCTATTTTCCCCTCTAACCACCCCCTGAGACACCCATCAATCACCTCCTGTCACCCCCCTAGCACTCCTATCCATCAGATCAGGCCCAATACAACCTGTCATCTAAAAGGCCACCCTGCATATGACCGGTTCCACAAAATTCGCCCCCTCATAGACCACCTGTCATCAAAATTTGCAGATGCTTATACCCCTGAACAGTCATTTTTAGACATTTGGTTTCCAGACTACTCACGGTTGTGGGCCCGTAAAATGCCAGGGCGGTATAGGAACTCCAAAAACTGACCCCATTTTAGAAAAAAGACACCCCAATGTATTCTGTTAAGTGTATGACGAGTTCATTGAAGATTTTATTTTTTGTCAAAAGTTAGCGGAAATTGATTTTTGTTTTTTTTTCACAAAGTGTCATTTTTCACTAACTTGTGACAAAAAATAAAATCTTCTATGAACTCGCCATACACCTACCGGAATACCTTGGGGCCCTAAACCGTGAGGAGTAGTCTAGAAAACAAATGCCTCAAAATGACCTGTGTTTAGGACGTTGGGCCCCTTAGCGCACCTAGGCTGCAAAAAAGTGTCACACACGTGGTATCTCTGTACTCAGGAGAAGTAGTATAATGTGTTTTGGGGTGTATTTTTACACATTCCCATGCTGGGTGGGAGAAATCTCTCTGTAAATGGACAATTGTGTGTAAAAAAAATCAAACAATTGTCATTTACAGAGATATTTCTCACACCCAGCATGGGTATGTGTAAAAATACACCCCAAAACACATTATACTACTTCTCCTGAGTACGGCGGTACCACATATGTGGCACTTTTTTACACCCTAAGTACGCTAAAGGGCCCAAAGTCCAATGAGTACCTTTAGGATTTCACAGGTCATTTTGCGACATTTGGTTTCAAGACTACTCCTCATGGTTTAGGGCCCCTAAAATGCCAGGACAGTATAGGAACCCCACAAATGACCCCATTCTAGAAAGAAGACACCAAAACGTATTCCGTTAGGAGTATGGTGAGTTCATAGAAGATTTTATTTTTTGTCACAAGTTAGCGGAAAATGACACTTTGTGAAAAAAAACAATTAAAATCAATTTCCGCTAACTTGTGACAAAAAAATAAAAACTTCTATGAACTCACCATACTCCTAACGGAATACCTTGGGGTGTCTTCTTTCTAAAATGGGGTCATTAGTGGGGTTCCTATACTGCCCTGGCATTTTAGGGGCCCTAAACCGTGAGGAGTAGTCTTGAAACAAAAATGACCTGTGAAATCCTAAAGGTACTCATTGGACTTTGGGCCCCTTAGCGCAGTTAGGCTGCAAAAAAGTGCCAATCATGTGGTATCGCCGTACTCGGGAGAAGTAGTATAATGTGTTTTGGGGTGTATTTTTACACATACCCATGCTGGGTGGGAGAAATACCTCTGTAAATGACAATCTTTTGATTTTTTTACACGCAATTGTCCATTTACAGAGTTATTTCTCCCACCCAGCATGGGTATGTGTAAAAATACACCCCAAAACACATTATACTACTTCTCCCGAGTACGGCGATACCACATGTGTGGCACTTTTTTGCACCCTAACTGCGCTAAGGGGCCCAAAGTCCAATGAGTACCTTTAGGATTTCACAGGTCATTTTGAGAAATTTTGTTTCAAGACTACTCCTCACGGTTTAGGGCCCCTAAAATGCCAGGACAGTATAGGAACCCCACAAATGACTCCATTTTAGAAAGAAGACACCCCAATGTATTCTGTTAGTAGTACGGTGAGTTCATAGAAGATTTTATTTTTTGTCACAAGTTAGCGGAAATTGATTTTTATTGGGTTTTTCACAAAGTGTCATTTTCCGCTAACTTGTGACAAAAAATAAAATCTTCTATGAACTCACCGTACTACTAACGGAATACCTTGGGGTGTCTTCTTTCTAAAATGGGGTCATTTGTGGGGTTCCTATACTGTCCTGGCATTTTTTGTCACAAGTTAGCGGAAATTGATTTTTATTGGTTTTTTTCACAAAGTGTCATTTTCCGCTAACTTGTGACAAAAAATAAAATCTTCTATGAACTCACCGTACTACTAACAGAATACCTTGGGGTGTCTTCTTTCTAAAATGGGGTCATTTGTGGGGTTCCTATAATGTCCTGGCATTTTAGGGGCCCTAAACCGTGAGGAGTAGTCTTGAAACAAAATTTCTCAAAATGACCTGTGAAATCCTAAAGGTACTCATTGGACTTTGGGCCCCTTAGCGCAGTTAGGGTGCAAAAAAGTGCCACACATGTGGTATCGCCGTACTCAGGAGAATTAGTATAATGTGTTTTGGGGTGTATTTTTACACATACCCATGCTGAGTGGGAGAAAAATCTCTGTAAATGGACAATCGTGTGTAAAAAAAATTAAAAAATTGTCATTTACAGAGATATTTCTCCCACCTAGCATCGGTATGTGTAAAAATACACCCCAAAACACATTATACTACTTCTCCTGAGTACGGCAATACCACATGTGTGGCACTTTTTTGCAGCCTAACTGCGCTAAGGGGCCCAAAGTCCAATGAGCACCTTTAGGCTTTACAGGGGTGCTTACAAATTAGCACCCCCTAAAATGCGAGGACAGTAAACACACCCCACAAATGACCCCATTTTGGAAAGTAGACACTTCAAGGTATTCAGGGAGGGGCATGGTGAGTCCGTGGCAGATTTCATTTTTTTTGTCGCAAGTTAGAAGAAATGGAAACTTTTTTTTTTTTTGTCACAAAGTGTCATTTTCCACTTACTTGTGACAAAAATTAATATCTTCTATGAACTCACTATGCCTCTCATTTGGGGGGTATTTATACTATCCTGGAATTCTAGCCCCTCATGAAACATGTCAGGTGGTCAGAAAAGTCATAGATGCTTGAAAATGGGAAAATTCACTTTTTGCACCATAGTTTGTAAACGCTATAACTTTTACCCAAACCAATAAATATACACTGAATGGGTTTTTTTTTATCAAAAACATGTTTGTCCACATTTTTCGCGCTGCATGTATACAGAAATTTTACTTTATTTGAAAAATGTCAGCACAGAAAGTAAAAAAAAAATCATTTTTTTGCCAAAATTCATGTCTTTTTTGATGAATATAATAAAAAGTAAAAGTCGCAGGAGCAATCAAATAGCACCAAAAGAAAGCTTTATTAGTGACAAGAAATGGAGCCAAAATTCATTTAGGTGGTAGGTTGTATGAGCGAGCAATAAACCGTGAAAGCTGCAGTGGTCTGAATGGAAAAAAAGTGGCCGGTCCTTAAGGGGGTAAAGCCCACGGTCCTCAAGTGGTTAAAATTGCTCCCAAAAGCGCAGGAAAACACTCATGAAATTGCATACATAATGCTAATTAAAAACGCTAGCGATGGCGCTAGCGATTTGCATTTTGTAATGGGTTCCAGGATTCAGAGAAAATTCTAGTCTAAGCATGGCTAAACCACACACATCATCAATGACCAAATTAAACTAAACATCTGAGGTTTAACTATGAATCTATAAAGTACTGCAAAAATGCCACCATGACTAAGATGAACAATATTAATAATAATAAAAATAATTCACTAAAATATCCCCTCCAACAATATTCTGCTGAGGTGATTTGGTGCACCTGGCTATATTATATTAGCTGTTTAAAGTATGCATTTTTCAGACCATAAGACACACATTTTCGCCCCCAAAAATGGGGGGGGGGGTGAAATCAGTGCGTCTTATGGTCCGAATGTAAGCCAGGTGTCCCCTCCACAAGGCAAGCTCCTAATCTCCCTGCTGCTGCTCTGTGTCCTCTTAAGCCTGCCTCCTGCATGACCTCATTCCTATGTGTCACTGTGTGACCCCAGCACCAATTGTCAGAACTCCCCCCTTCTGTTGGTATATGCCGTTTCCATCTAGGTGTCGGGGACGCCTAGCCTGAATGCTTATTGTTTCCGGGAAGTTTACTCTATGTACGTAGTACTCAGAAGCATCCATCCTGCTTAACCGTGCTGTTTGTTCCCGGGACCGACTGCCATCAGCTGTCAGTATTCCCCCCGCTGTAGCTGTGGTGCGATCTCTGTGTATATGCGACAGCGTGGCCTGACCTCTCACTGCTTCCTGGATTGCGCGATCTCTATGTGTCGGGGGATGGTATTGCCTGAACTCTCACAGCTTCCTGGACGTGTGGTAGTGTCTCATGTGATTGCAGCTGGCCCTGTACCGTATGAGGAGCGTTTAAGTTCTGTGCATAATGGCAGCCCGGGGAGCAGATGGCATGCACAGATGGACTGGAGACCGCAGCCTGACATCCCCTTCAGACAGCACAGAGGGACACAAGCAGATGGCAGTCTGGAATCCCCTTCAGACAGGAGTTCAGGCTTTAGCAACACAGGAGACCCCACTTTGCACACTGGCTACCCAGAGTGGTTGTTCTTATTACAAAGGTACATGCAAGCAGCATGTATTGATCTAAAGACCAGGTGTCACTGTGAGCATTCTTTTTGTTACTTCTCCCAACACAGAGTACAGGTCACAAGAGTGAAGTCTTTATCAGTTGTGTAACAGATCGTTTTCATATTCAAGAAAGCTGATGTTTTTGGTAATCAGAATACAGGTGTACACAGTTTCTGCATAACCTGCATGCCATTTAGCACTGTATTATCAGCATAGAAGACACTATTGATGTGTACTTGAGACTGAGTTATTATCTTGTCATGGGGGCCTATGAAATGTGTACATATTGTCAGAATCCAGGATGACACACTCAATCTTTTCTGCTACTTACCCCTGCCCCACGGACGCACCAGGTTTATTATATAAATGTTTTTTTCCCTGATTTTTGTCCTCTTAAGCTAGGTGCGCCTTATGGTCCGAAAAATACGGTAGTAATAAACATAGGAGTCTACTTCCTTTTTCCACATTTTAACTTGTATTACTATGTGTGTAAATTAGTTTAGTGGGATTTAAAAATTTAAATGGTGGATGCTGTTTGTTACTCCTATTATTTTACCTACAAATATTGTTGACATAAATATCAAATCCTGCTATGTTAAAATATGTTGAAAAGTCAAACATTTACAGGGGTTATACTTATTTTTTCACATAACCTCATGTATTTTGGTTGAGCAATTAGTCTGTTGTTGATACAATCGGTCCTCCTCAGCATTCATTTTTCAGCATTTATCAAGTCTCTGCTTGGATAAGCACATGCTACTGTAAGACCATCTTGACAATTCGCGATTTTCACTTGCTCCGAGCTGTGAAAAACAACGAGTAAAAGAAACTCTGTGCCAGAATGCTGGATATATGCTTAATATGACACATAGCAATGGTGTTGATGGAATGATTCCCAGTATTAGCAAGAGGGATGCTTAAGGCGGGAAAAGGGAGATAAAGTCAAATGAAAGTTCTTACCTTAGATGACTTTGCAAAAAGTGTGGTTCTTCCAAGTAACCTAGTATGTTTTCTTGAGCCTCGGGATAAAGCTAATATCCCATCAGGATACCTGGCAAAAGAATCTGGCTCTTGAGGATTAGGACATGACTGAATGCCATGTCTGAAATGGACACTTGGAAAAATTCAGACAAGATGATCTGAATGGATTATGTCTACAAGCTTGTGTTGCAATAAACACTCAACATTCACTTATTCATTGGACTAGACATTTTGCATGTACCAAAACTCTAACAGATGATGTGATCACATCGGTATAACAAATGGTTTCTCATTTTTCTGTTTGTCTATTTTGCACCAAATGTTAGGTGTAGTACCGTCATTTGACCATACTAAAAATCTATATTTTATTCATGTCATTTACGTAATTGCTTTTCCGCTGCACCATTTGTCCTTCTATATTACAAGAAGTCAGCACTGGCAATAGGATGTTACATTTACAAATAGTCATACTTAACAAAAGCAGGTACTAAAGGATAAGTTTAGCCAAGACATTGATGGGAATGGACATGTGTTAATGCTAGCACAGGAGTATGTTTATGCAAATTTATATGCAAATATATGCAGCTTCAAAATGGACCAATTGGTTTAAACCTGGGATTAAATTGATTTGTCCATTTTCAAACTGCATATACTGTATTTGCATATACATTTGCATCAACTCAGAAATATTTGCATCTCATTGATCATCCCTAGTGAGGACAGGACTTTGCATACCCTCAGTACATGTTTCAATTGCCTTGTGCTAGTGGCTGGATATGCAATGGCTAAGTGCTCTACCTCTGACATAGGCGACCTGGGTTAACATCTTGGCTCTTCCTATTCAGTAAGCCAGCACCTATTGAGTAAGGAGTTCTTGGGCAAGACTCCCTAGCACTACTACTGCCTACTGAGTGCGCTCTAGTGGCTGGCTCGCAAGCGCATTGAGTCCAACAGGAGAAATGTGCTATACAAATATAGGAATTATTATTATTATTATTATTATTATTATTATTATTATTATTTTCTATGTTGACTTGCTATACTAGTGGCAGAGTAAAGAGAAATTACATATAATGAGGACCATGCTTTACACACACGCCACTAAAAAGTTTGTTCTTCTACACAGTGTTAGTGGGGTTGTAACTCACAACCTCTACCACTCAGACACAAAGACCTGTCCATGGTGCTTGCAAGGTGATATGAATATTTCATGACTGTATGTAATGGAGAGCATAAAATAGGTAAAGCGGATGCAACTGTGACAATGCAAATGCCAAGACTTAAAGAAACTTTGGGGGACATTTAGCAAGAGTGTCTGAGACAAAATATTAGTAGGATTTTAGAAATCTGTGCAGAACTGTCTCAGACATCTTAAGAAATCATTAGAGAGTGCAGATTCCTTCTTAAAGTGTTGTAAAATAGGAGAAGTCTCTCAGACAGTGCAGAGTGTGAGGGAAATTGCTGTTACTGTGGTAACCAATACATCTGCTGCATTGATACAGAAAAGAGAAATTATAATAGCATAAATATATTATTTACGGTACATTATGTTAGGTTAACTGACAAGATGTAATGTAAATAAGTATATAATATAAATGTATTAGAACTGAAACAGAGGATCAATGCCCAACACTGGAAGGGTTAAGCACCGAACAGCTTACAGGACACCTGGCAGCAGGGGTGGAGCACTTCACAAACCATGTCTAGTCTACATTGTACAAGCTGTGTAGAAGTGCTAGTAAGCACTTCTTAATCTGCAGCAGTTTAGGAATGGATTTACACTTTTCTTAACTGTAGTGCAGTTCTAGAAATTCACACAAAACTGCGGCTATTAAGTAGAATTTAGGAATGTTGTTATTATCATGCAGAACTGTACCTCCTGCTGGTTACAACAGTTTAAGAAGAAAAAACTGTGGTTAATGCTTTTATAAATCTGACCCTTTATCACTTGTCACACATGGTGGGCTCAAATATTTTCTTTTCAAATCAATGTTTTTGATAAAAAGAGCTAAATCGGGTCAACATTTCTCACTGTCTAATTACCATTTTTATGTCTTTTCCCCTAAAAGATATAAACAGAGTAGGCTGTTTTTTTACTTAGTAACAAGCCTGATAATGCCTATTCAATGTAAGTTAAACCCCTAGTATCTGAGAAAAAGCATGAAACCAGAAGAAACATGTCTTGCTTTAATAATTTGTGTGTACTCATTAGTGTGTGAGGAAACAGTGCAAAAGTAATTTTAGCACAATTTCCACCCTCCATTACTAATAGGGATCATGTGATGTGGCAGGATGATGTAGAGCAGACTGGGAAACTGTTTCATTACAATAATTTTTATTAAGGATTATGTCATAAGAATGAGGACATGAACGATAATCACATAGCGATACATAATATAACAGCAAATTTGCAATATGAATATAAAAGCGCACAGTAACAGTGATTGCGATTATATAATGCCTATAAACATTTATGCATATTATCGGTAATATATTATCTACAATACACTGGATTTTATCCATTTCACCGAAACCATTTTTGCCCCCCAATTTTTTTTTTATTACATGGACGCCTGGGTTTGCAATGCTAACTTTCTTGTCAATATCAGACTTGGTATGGCAGGACCCAACACACCTCCACTTGGAACTGCTTTGAGATTAACTGCATGTAGCCAGCATTGCATTTACAGTTCATTTTTTTCAAGTTCCTTCTTGCTCATGCTCTCCACATTGTCTTTATAAAAAGGTTAAATATGAGCAGTGAGAAATGGTTTCTTGTTGCAGACTGAACAGTGGTACATATGACTTTTACAAACCCAATGGTGAGTTTTGGGAAGATGTGCATGCTTTATCACACACTGATTAGAGTGGTACTCAGAACTGTAGTGACAGACATGACCACAAAGAATTTTTCTCTCACAGCAGGAGACGCAGGAGTTGGGCGTGGTCAGCTGTAAGGAAGCAATTCTTACTATGCTGACAGTGGCTCTGGGTCATGTGATTGACTTTCCAAAGGGAATTTTTGTGGAATGACTACATCAAATATGAAAACTATGTGAGTGATAGCGTAGGCATACAGTGGGTTGCAAAAGTATTCGGCCCCCTTTAAGTTTTCCACATTTTGTCATATTACTGCCACAAACATGAATCAATTTTATTGGAATTCCACATGAAAGACCAACACAAAGTGGTGTACACATGAGAAGTGGAACGAAAATCATACATGATTCCAAACATTTTTTACAAATAAATAACTGCAAAGTGGTGTGTGCATAATTATTCGCCCCCTTTGATCTGAGTGCAGCCAGTTGCCTATAGGCATTGCCTGATGAGTGCTAATATCTAAATAGAGTGCACCTGTGTGTAATCTAATGTCAGTACAAATACAGCTGCTCTGTGAGGGCCTCAGAGGTTGTCTAAGAGAATATTGGGAGCAACAACACCGTGAAGTCCAAAGAACACACAAGACAGGTCAGGGATCAAGTTATTGAGAAATTTAAAGCAGGCTTAGGCTACAAAAAGATTTCCAAAGCCTTGAACATCCCAAGGAGCACTGTTCAAGCGATCATTCAGAAATGGAAGGAGTAAGGCACAACTGTAAACCTACCAAGACAAGGCCATCCACCTAAACTCGCAGGCCGAACAAGGAGAGCACTGATGAGAAATGCAGTCAAGAGGCCCATGGTGACTCTGGACGAGCTGCAGAGATCTACAGCTCAGGTGGGAGACTCTGTCCATAGGACAACTATTAGTCATGCACTGTACAAAGTTGTCCTTTATGGAAGAGTGGCAAGAAGAAAGGCATTGTTAACAGAAAGCATAAGAAGTCCCATTTGCAGTTTGCCACAAGCCATGTGGGGGACACAACAACCATGTGGAAGAAGGTGCTCTGGTCAGATGAGACCAAAATGGTACTTTTTGGGCAAAATGCAAAACGCTATGTGTGGCAGAAAACTAACACTGCACATCACTCTGAACACACCATCCCCACAGTCAAATATGGTGGTGGCAGCATCATGCTCTGGGGCTGCATCTCTTCATTAGGGACAGGGAAGCTGGTCAGAGTTGATGGGAAGATGGATGGAGCCAAATACAGGGCAAACATGGAAGAAAACCTCTTGGAGACTGCAAAAGACTTGAGACTGGGGCGGAGGTTCACCTTCCAGCAGGACAATGACCCTAAACATAAAGCCAGGGCAACAATGGAATGGTTTAAAACAAAACATATCCATGTGTTAGAATGGCCCAGTCAAAGTCCAGATCTAAATCCAATCGAGAATCTGTGGCAAGATCTGAAAACTGCTGTTCACAAACGCTGTCCATCTAATATGACTGTATAGTGGTAGAGAGGAAAAAGCACAAACAAGTCCGGGAGCCCAATCTGGTGCAATATCGTTATTAGATCAGTATGAGTAAAAAATACTTGAAAATATACTCACAAAGGTAGGTTGCGAAAGAGGCAACCACTCGTAAACGCAGGTGGGGAGAAAACCGTCCCCACTCGGCCTTTAGTTTTCCAGACGGTCGCTGCTCCAAAAAAAGATTTATATCGGTCGGGTAGGCCCTCGACTGAAAATCACCCTTAGATATAAGGGACTACAGCAGATTCAATACGGGTAGGAGGCGCCCGGTCTGGGTTAGTTCTTTCAGAGGTAGTACTAAATATTGATATGCATCTATAGTTATAGTTATAGTTCAAATAAAAAGCATAATTAGCTTGTCCTACCTTGGTGGTGTGTGGTGGGACATAAACGAGTAGACGTTCAATTTAGATAGAACGATTTTAATTGTGCACTGGACAACGCGTTTCGCGGCCCGCAGCCGCTTCCTCAGGTCTATAAAATAAGTGCCTGTAGTATCTGATAGCCTTGTATCCGGGCGCCAAGAAGAATGGGCAAGGATTTCAGTCTCTAGATGTGCAAAGCTGGTAGAGACATACCCTAAAAGAATGGCAGCTGTAATTGCAGCAAAAGGTGGTTCTACAGAGTATTGACTCAGGGGGCCGAATAATTACGCACACCCCACTTTGCAGTTATTTATTTGTAAACATTTTTCGGAATGATGTATGATTTTCGATCCACTTTTACGTGTACACCACTTTGTATTGGTCTTTCACGTGGAATTTCAATAAAATTGATGCATGTTTGTGGCAGTAATGTGACAAAATGTGGAAAACTTCAAGGGGGCCGAATACTTTTGCAACCCACTGTATATACATTTTTATTAACAATGAAAGATATGGGTGGGTGACCTATGATGGTCCGCCGTTTGTTAAAATAGAAAAAAGTGTCCCAAAAAATTGCAATAATTAGTGCCATATGTAATTTTAAATTGCTTACTTTTTAAATTTGAATTCTCACCTGCTCCACATTAGTTCGAACAGAGTCTGTGAAGACTGGGAGTGTCACCGAGCTTTCTACCAATCACTCAGTTAATGACGGTGTGGAAAAGAAGCAACAGTTGTTCCTAGACTGTACAACTAATTATTCCTGGAGAAACAGGAAAGTATCTGGGCTGAAAAATACTGTATAACAAAGTACTGATTCCAGACTGGAAAACACATACCATGTGTGTTTACTCTCCATTCTGGTGATCCACAGCTGTTTGCATATTGGAAAGGAAAGACAATTTTTAGTAACATTAAATTGCAAGAACATTTGTGCAGCAGGGGCGTAGCAATAGGGGTTGCAGAGGTTTCGACCGCATTGGGGGCCCTTGGGCCAGAGGGGCCCCGGAGGGCTCTCCCTCAACTTCAGTATAAGCTCTCTATTGGTCCTATGCTCATAATAATCACTTCTATAGATGCTTTGGATAGTGGTAATCATTAACAAAGTGCTCCCCATTCCCTTCTTGCACCTCTGACACTGTAGTTGCCATTGGCAGGTTTTGGTGCACCAAATCAATTGTTATGTATAGAGTGCTTGGGGGGCCCCATTGTAAAACTTGCATTCGGGGCCCACAGCTCCTTAGCTACGCCACTGTTGTGTAGCACTTAGTTTAAAACAGTTTAAGTTTCACAGCATTATAATAATAATTCAATAATTATGACCAATTTATTTAACAATTACTAAGTCCTCAAACTGGGGATAAAAATAGAATTGTGATGTGTTATTGTTCTTGTTCTGCCTGTCATGTAAAAATGCCTATGCCATGTGTACCACAACCAATTCCGGGTATGACAACCACCGTACTTGGAGAATAAACTACATTCTGATTATCTGGCTAAAACATGTTAGGTTAATTGACACTAGAAAAAAACAAAACTCAGAATCCAGCAGTGTCTTACATGGAGGTTCTACTGACACCTATAGCAGTCTGCGGAAGAAGATGGCATTCCACCTGCTGTAGCACATTTTGCACAGAAGGTATTTGGAAATCAGCCAGAGTCTATGTGCCACAGAGGATGAACATTTTACACACTCCTTACCAGCACACAAGGAAAAAGTCACAGCAAAAGGACCACTGCATTTCAGTATGTAATCCATGCCCATTCTACTGACTAATAAATCATGTTATATTATGTTAACGTAATAAGGCCTCTGGTTCACAAATGTATCACTATAATGCTACTACATACTATTTTTTTTACATAACTTTATGAGTTATTCCCCCTTAAAGTGCCATTTACCATTGGAATAATAATAAAATGAATTTGCTAAAAGCTAGGAAAAGCCAGCACTGGGGAAGTATACTTTTTCACTTTTGTTAAATGCAATCATCGTGCGGAAAAAAAAAAAAACAACACTGAAGATGGAGAAAAGACATTTCATGAGCAACATTCTGTCTCTAAAATACTTACAATCTATCTTTACCTGGACCTTAGACAGCTTAATGAGAAGAAAACTGCTGGCATTTCCAGGACCAGTGCTGTTTCTTGTTCATATTTTTGGCCATGTTTATGTCCAGTTTATGTCCAGTTTGCTCGCAGGGGTCACCCAAAAGTTACCCCATATGCACAGTGAAAATAGCACCAGTAATTATAAGGTACAGTACAAGTATTCACAGATGCACTAAGGAGCTTCTGAGGAAGTGGTCAGTCAGCCTAAGCTACGCATTGCGCACGCTTGTACTCCTTCCCTTATAGAGATTGTTCTACAGTAATACTTACTTATGGAGGTTGTGGTCTGGTAATTATGACTTTTACCACAATTTATCCATGACTGGTCATGTTTAAGCACATTTTTTCTTTTTTCTAACCTTAGTTCATTTGTGCACACTTGCATTGTACCTTATACAATAATCACTGGTGATATTTTCACTGCAGATAACAGTTTTACCTTTGCTTGTAATGTAATACATATTATATTTTTAACACAACAATCCATTGTAATTTTTGCAGTCCATGGTCTCCTAAATGGGAACTCCAGTGAAAATAATGTAATAATAAAAAAGGGCTTTCCGCTCCCTGATTTACATTCTGACATTTATCACATGGTGACATTTTTACTGCTGGCAGGTGATGTCAGTGGAAGGAGATGCTGCTTGCTTTTTTGGGAGTTGGAAACAGCTGTAGTTATTTCCCACAATGTAACAAGGTCCACAGAGAGGAAACTGCCAGGACCATGGTCCTCACAGTTTCCGATGGGAGGGGTTTCACCACAATATCAGCCATACAGAGCACCCTGATGATCCGTTTGTGAAAAGGAATAGATTTCTCACGTAAAAGGGGGTATCACTGATTGGGATGAAGTTCAATTCTTGGTTACGGTTTCTCTTTATAGGGGCACTGTGAGGAAAACAGTAAAATTACAAATGCATATATATACATACATACAAGATGTACCAGAGTAAAATGCACTGTAAGTGTTTTTACTCTTATGGTTCTTACCTGTTACCAACTAATTTGATTCTTTTATTAGCACTCCCTGACAAGAATCTCTACAAGGATGTTGGGTGACCAGTCTGCTTTATTGCACACTGTCACACGCCCCCTAGTGGCCGGACCGCACAATGCCTTCAAATCGGTTTCAGCACACAGACCATCCAATCTCGTGGACACAATCGATGAGCTGGAACCGCTGGAATTTTTGCAGCAGACAGACCAGAGGGAGGCGTGCGATCTATTAACCACAAAATATGAGGCTGCCACCATCTCTGTTTAACTGGGACAGAGAAGCCCACTGACTGACTCTAAGACCTGCAGGAAAACAGTTAAAACACACCCTGTTCTGATTAATAACAACAATCTCAGTAGCGATCTTCAGAAGCTAGAATTCTTTCTGTGGGGCTGAATAGCAGGGGTAGCTGAACAAACAAATGACTTTTAGAAGTATTGTATTATAAATGCAATCTAAATAATTAATATATACAGAAAATCATTAAAATCAACAATTATAGAGACAGGCATAGCGCAGTATAAAAATAAAAAGGGTAGAAACTATGTATACTTAAAGTCAGGTGAAAAGATGTCCTTTATGGGAAAACACGTGAAGTTTCTTTGTTTCCAGAGCAAAGTTCAAACAAAATTTGCCGCTGCTCATCCTCAGAGCAACAGCATGTCTTTGTGAAGATGGAATTTGGAGGATTGCCCCTCCCGGTATGCACCCTGGTTTTATGGAAGCTAGTTTTGGGGGTGGAATAAAGACAGCCCCCTCCGGTTCACAAACCAATCACAGTTCATTCCCTCGGAGAGAGATTTTAGATTTACCTGTAAAACGCTGTAATTCAAAAATGGGAAATGTCATATTTGTGTGGAAGACTTCAGAATATGACAACCCCTATGACATCAGACTTGGCTACCATATTATGTTTAGTTCCTGAGAGGATTAATACTTTGTCGTGCCTTATCCCTGGCCCCCCAAGACTGGTATCAAAATGTCCATCAAAACACCACAAATCCAATGATATAACTCCCATAACCGTCCTGAGCACGGTATTCCTTAAACAGGCTAAAAATCATACACCCCATGTATTTCTAAGGCTGGCTACATGGCTCCGCTGTGTCTAAGGCCCTGCTGTATGGGAAGCTCGTTTTGCTGGGCTCACCAAATGGTATCCCTTTCAAAGGGCATGTTCACACTTGAGTGTCATGCTGGGCATACATGGCATTCTGGGCAGGGTTATCAATCGAGCCTGATGGCTCGATTGATAATATCCGACAGGTCCGATGACCTGCCGGATTGATTCCCCACTCGATCCCCGCTGGCGGACAATAGCGGGAAATCGAGCGGCTGATTTGGAGCGCCCGCGGGGACGAGCGGGGATCGATCCGTGCGCACGCGTGGACGAGCAGGGATGCGGCGGGGGTCGATCCGGCGGTTAATTGGCCGCCGGATCGACCCATGTATGCCCAGCATAAGTCAGAGACAAAAGGGGGCAAAAGGGGACTTCCTGAAAAGAATTCTGCGAGCAGCCGAGATGGCTGATTCCCAAACTAAGACCCCCCCAAGCTGACTGCAAGGACCTACACATAAGATTTTGATCTGGCACGTCAACGACAATCGGTGCAGCAAACCGATTGCGTTCTCTTTTCTCGCTGCTCTTCCTTGACACACACTATTCTGGTAGTTGGACTGAGCAACCGCCATTCAGTGAGAATCTCCCATGAGGAGATGGACAACTCCAAAACCTGGTCAGAAGTACAAGATTAACATTTTTTTACTGTAAGCGACATTTGCCTACAAAGAAAGTCATTTTACTCTAAGAAAAATATACAAATGTGTACATACATCACGTATTACATTTTACAGTTATTATAATTGATTTATAACGCGGTAACATATTCAGTGGCGCTGTACAAAATAAGAAAACAAACATGGGGTACCTAATGATACAGATAATGCTATACATCAAATATGGACACTGGTGCAAAATACAGAAATGGTGACTACAATGACAAATGTAACATGATAAATAAAATGTATAGTGCAAGCTAAAGACTGAGTTACAAATTCCAAGACACAAAAGGTTGAGAAAGCCCTGCCCTTGCAAGCTTACAATCTAAAGGTTTGGCGGGGGGATAACATCTTTTTTGGAAGTATTGGTAGAGCGTTGGAATCTATCCATAGCTTAATTTTGAGGTAGGAGACAGTGACAGACCCTATTCAGGCTTGTTACTGTCTTGTAGGCCCATTATCATGGAAGCATTATATAACTAGTTGCATAAAGAACAATTTGGGAAAAATCATGTAAATGTAACTCAATTGTCTCTGAAATATTAATATCATCCTGTAAAATATAAAATAAACTATTATGTACATTTGGATGGTATAAATTTGTAGACTGAATAATGGTTTCAGATGGGGGAATATGAGCTATGTAATAGCGATGGAAGCAATGACCCTGCATCCATGCATGCCTTTCATTGCCAAAGTCCTATCAGATATGCTTAGCCTTTCCCGCAAATTGCTATCAGTAACTGTTATGATGATATGCTGCTCAGCACTCATAGAAGCCTTTTAAGGTCCATTGAATTTATCACTCAGTTGGCCAATTTACATGGAAAACCTTTTTAGAGTCTGTATCAAGCCAATGCAACACGGCTTATCTTTTTAGTTTATTTCCCTGGCTAAGGCTTGACAGAGACTGAATCCTGCAAAAATGTTGAAGAAAAGAGGCAAACTTGAGATCAGCTCAGACAGAGATCCAAAACTGGGTGGAGTAGCAATGTGTTTCCTCACTCCAGCCAGTTCTCACATAAGGCATGATGCATGATGCTGGCAGACACACCAGACTGAGTGATCTGGGATATTTCAACCAAGTAGTAGGTTCAGAAAGATAATATTTACATGGCCACAGCGGGTGGTGTCTGCAGGCTGTGGATAGAAGTATTTGTGTCTTGCTCTGCCTTTGTTTTACAATTTGTAAATACCAACGTTTTCACATTTTTCTGGTACTTATCTATATTGAATTCATTAACCGCAATTATATTGTACTATGCTTTCATTCCTGTCAACATATAAATTAATTCCTAGGGATACTTTCCTGCCCAACTTGTGTACTAAGACAGATATAATCTGATGATAAATGTGGAGTATAAATGAGCAAAATGTACAGCTGGTCTTATTTTCTTGCTTACAGACAATAAAAACGAATTGGATGGCAGGCAGTACATAGTTAGTGTTGCTTATCAGATTAAAAAGTAAAATGTGTAACTAATGTCTAAACTGAACAACAAGCACCAGATAGCTAATTAATACAAGGAATATTTATTAGATCTTTGTAAAGAAAAAAGGGATGGCAGAGAAAAAAAGGCTAGTCAGAAAGAGATATTCTGATACACCAATGATTGGATAAAAGTCCAATCTTTATTGCAGCATCTATGGACACATAGCCAAACAACTCACACGTATCAGAGCAAGCATAGCTCCTTAGT
This sequence comes from Hyperolius riggenbachi, assembly GCF_040937935.1. Classification (NCBI taxonomy): domain Eukaryota; kingdom Metazoa; phylum Chordata; class Amphibia; order Anura; family Hyperoliidae; genus Hyperolius; species Hyperolius riggenbachi. The sequence continues at coordinate 229,952,106 of NC_090646.1, read as the reverse complement.
CATAGCTAACTAGCTATTTTGCTGTGTGTCCATAGATGCTGCAATAAAGGTTGGACTTTTATCCAATCATCGGTGTAGCGGGATAACTCTTTCTGACCTACATTGATGTGGCTCATCAATTTCCTGCTCACGATTTAATGACCACATGTGTAGTAGTGGCAACGGCCACTCTTTCCTCCTGCTCAGAAAAAAAAGGTGTTTTGTGAGTTCTCTTACTCTGGGTAGTGCTTATTAGTTACTGAACTCTATGTACAATAGCTTTGTTTAGATTATGAATGAATATGTGGATGGTGCTTTTTCTATTATCACTTGTGGTCTCTGAACTGACCAGCAGTGATATTGATTGGAAAATTTGTTGAGCTTTCTCAAATTACAAATCAAATCAAAGATAGCTTTATTGGCATGACCAAGATTCATACAGGTATTGCCAAAGCAAGGGGAAAAGGAGGACATGGAAAGGGGTGGGGTAGGGGGACAATGGCTAAGCAGTCTGTGGACATTTTTAGGTTTACAGTTCCTTTATGCTCCTCTCAGTCTGTGGCATGCTGTGACATAGTGTGCAGCAATTGTCACTGTGGATTCCTCTTCTCCCAGTAAGATATATGTTTTTCTCTCATTTTCTAATGTGAGAAATCTGGGAATAGTTCCATCAATTTCTTAAAGTAAGTGTCCCTGGTTTACCCTAGGCCACGATAACAGTCAACCAGCTTCAGGGGATAATCAGGGGATTCTGAAATACTACACATGTGGTAGCCACCTGATTCAAAACCCACCTAGGGAATACTAATACCAGCTATTTTCTAGCTTGAAATATCCTGAGTTTGGTGTTTTACCTAAGTAGATCACAGTTGGGCTGTGAAGATAGAATACTTTGGTATGGTATGATTAGAGGGGTGAATGGGAAATAACTGCTTTCTGCTGTTCTATGGTGGCTTATCAGTACAGCATTTGCAAGATATTAATACAGGCAGGGTCAGTGTCAGACAGTGATGTGTCATGTTAGTGTGTATAGCTGTGCTGCAAAACAGTCTTCATCACCAGAGCTCTGCCGTATTTGTAGTTATAGCATATTAAACCAGAAACTGCTGCTTGTCTGCATAATAAAGTTCCATGGTACCTTCTTCATGACCACCATCATTGCTTTGTGCTGCCTATGGTGTTTATTGTATGTTATCTGTAAATGCAGGAAATTAGACTTATCATTTAGCAGAAATGCTTTTTTTCTCCATAGTATAACCCTATATTAATTTTAACTTATTATTTTTTTAATTTATTTATATAGCACCGACATATTACGCAGCGCTGTACAGAGTATACTGTCTTGTCACTTAACTGTCCCTCAGAGGTGCTCACAATCTAGTCCCTACTACCGTAGTCATCATTGATATGTGCTATCTATAGGGATTATTCTATTGGATTTACAATTACAGAATATTAGACCACACATTGAGCAGCACTGTTTCTTGTCTGTATAATATATCCCTATCCAACTTTTTTTGTTGGTGTTTTCTTTTCATATTATTCCTTTGAACTGTATGTGGAACTTACTGAGCTATATTTGAAGACACAACAAACCAAAGCAGTTAAAAGTAGTATGGGGATGTGCTTTGCTAACAAATAGCTGTGCTAGAGGATACACGCTTTAAAAAATATGCAGACAGCCACAATGCAATGCATGGGTCATGTACTGCTAATCTATCTGGTGAGAAACAATAGTTGTGGCTGATATTATTCCATTCAAGCGAAAAGAGCTGTGGATCAAAACTCTACAGAAATGATGGTAAAACATTGAAAGCACCAAACACCGGACAGAAAAACTCTTGAAATAGGAACTTTACTGAATGTAACTTAATGATAAAAAGGTGTTCTACTGTATTTTACTTTCTAAATTATTTAGTCATTGTAAAATCTTTCATCTCCCTGATTTACATTCTTAAATTTATCACAGGTAACAATATCTGTAATGCTGGAAAGGAGTTTCACTGCAGAATGTTTGTTTGATGAGTGTTCTGAAGTGAGCAGAAATAATGCTTGGTCTCCCAGAGTAGACTAGGGCTGAAGGGTACGTAAATAAATAGCCCAGGCTGAAAATCACTTTAGGGTGGGGTTACATACAAATATATAGCAAAATATAGATATAGGAAGTATTTCTGAAGCTGAAACCAGGATAATTAAAATACAATTGTGTATTACTGTATATGTTGTTGCAGTGCATCTTTAAGGAATCATTTTAAAAATGGTGATCAGGCTTTAAAAGGGGGGGGGGGGGGAGTAACAATCTGTTTTTAGATTAACACTTTTTATACACATGACTCAGGCAGACATTTTTAGAAAAGTTAGTCATTAAAATGGCCATCCCCACCGCAATGTCACGGACTCCATGCATTGTCCCTGTGCCTCCTCCACTTCCCCTTGTATCTTTCTCCACTCCCCCTCAATTAATTCAAGCAGCTTTAGAATGGCTCACATAATCTGAACCCACGGCGATTAGAGACCTCTCCTCTCCTTCATTGTTACCCTGGTGCCAGCTTCTGCTGTCCCTAAGGGGACAGAAGGGGACACATGTGAGACAGAAGGGGATACATGGGGAGCAGAAGGGGACACATGGGGACACTTGTGGGACAGAAGGGGACACATGAGGGACAGAAGGGGACACATGGGGGAGCAGAAGAGGACACATGGGGACACTTATGGGACAGAAGGGGACACATGAGGGACAGAAGAGGACACATGGGGGACACAAGATGACATATGAGGTACAAGGGGGACACAATTATTGGGGGAGAACATCTACAAGATGCTCCTGGACCATAAAACACCAGGTTTAGTTTGTTTCCTTGGTTTTTGACGTTTAAATCTAGGAGTGTCTTATAGTCCAGAGAGCCTTATATGCTGAAAAATATGGTAAGCTTGTAAGATTGTCAGTGGAGGATATGTTTGCTGAATACAAGGCCATCCATTGATCCATTACTTTTTGCCTGCCTCAAGTGACAAGCAGCCTATTGGGCCAATTGAAGTGTGAGAATCACATCCTAGAAAGCCACAGGACGCAACAGGGCTCAGGGCGGGATTAAAGGAGCTTTAGCAGCACAGCTTAACCACCCTGGCGTTCTATTAGAACGGCCAGGGCAGCGGTGCAGCACCTTTTTTTTTTTTAAATCATGTAGCTAGCCTAGCGCTAGCTACATGATAGCCGCTGTACAGCGGCATCCCCTATCCCTTCCGATCGCCTCTGCCAATCAGAGCAAACAGGAAATCCCGTTCAGAACGGGATTTACTGTTTGGCTTCCCCTGTCGCCATGGCGAAGATCGGGATGACGTCATCCACGTCATGGCATCGGAGGGAGTCCCGATACACCCCTTAGCACTGCCTGGTGTTGATAGGCCAGGCTGCGCATGGGGTCTCGGGGGGGGGGGGGGCCTGTTACGCAGTGGGTAGCGGCGCATCGGCGGCGGGCGGTGGCGATCGGTATAAACACGCTGCTAGCAAAGTGCTAGCTGTGTGTTTTTAAAAAAAAATTATGAAAATCGGCCCACCAGGGTTAGAGCAATCCAGCTGAGCACGTCCATACCGCTAAGCTGGTTAATGAATCAACTCTATGAATAGCTGCATGCTTGTTTCAGGTGTGTGATTTAGACCCTACTGACCAGAGTGATTAGCAGGACTACCAGGCAACTAGTATTGCTTAAAAGGAAATAAAAATGGCATCCTCCATAGGTCTAACACCTTGGGTTCCTTTTATTGAACGTATTACCATATTGAATATGAGTCCATTTTTATACTACAACTTCACATGAATCCCCAGACAAATCTTTCTTTGAAGAACACTTCCATCTTGATCTTGGCGGATAGATTGCTGTGTGCGTTCATTTTATTATGATGTAAAACATTACAGGAAAGTTAAACTACTGATCATATGTAACTGGAGAGAGTACAGCCAGCATCAGAGCTTTGCTTTAAGTCCCTGTAGCTTCTTAGAAAGGAAACCCCAACCACACTCCGGTGTAATGCCGCGCAATGCTTAAGCCGTAGACTTTCTGCTGTTAAGCTTTTATGTTTTGAAAGTGCATCCAAATAGATTACTTTTTCTATTTCTAATCTCTTATAACAGTGAAGTCGGCATGGCCGAATTTTTTTTCTGCTTAAGAATAGAAAAACAAGATTCATGCATTTGATACAGACTTTCATGTGGAATGTTTCAAGGTCTTACAATAACAAGAGTAAAATAAACTCCCAGAAACTAGGACATGTTTGGAGACAAAACAGTAATATTTGATAATTAGATTCAGCAGGCTCAGCTTTAGCTGTTTTGAGCCTTCTCTCATGAAATTGGGAAAGGCGTTATGCACACTTCTTATGCCAATCGAACTTGACTTCTATTTATATACTAATTTCTGTAATTTCAGACCACACGGGTTTTTGGAATCTGCTGAGTGTCTTAAAAGCCTACAGAACGGCATGCTACTCTAGACAACGCCATTTCTCTCATAACAGGCCATTACTGGTGGTAACTTGCCAGGGTTGCCACTGTTTTTGTGTTTTAGCAGATCGATGACAACTTTCAGGACAAGGCCACCCAGCTATTCATCTACAAAAATCAGCAAAACTAAATTGTTGAGTAACAAGACTCATGGTATGATATACAATCCAAAAAACTCTATTAGGCATAATTGGATATTTTCAGGCTCAAGGCACATAAGTCCACTAGCAGTCAGTTACAGTACATGTGCAGCTCCCTGAAGTCTTTCTACTTCTGCTCTCCTCCATATACATAATGTAAGCCTAACACATCTGAGAAAAACACTAAACATCTTTTCTTGCGGCACAAGGCCACCATTATTTACGTTCAACAAATCTCACACCTTTCCAGCCCTCTCAGTATTCAGTCCTCTCTGGTCCACAGAGAACTCCTTTTCTCTGCCTCAGCAACTGACGCTTTTTCACTTGTACCTAAATAATTACCGTATATAATAATATATAACATCCTAGTGGTCAAAGGTCGCCATGAGCAATCTGGGTATTTTGTAAAACTTGACTATCCAAGCTCCACCTCATAGAGCAATATTTAAGTGTACCCGAGCTGATGTGTGACATGATGAGATTAACATGTGTATGTACAACGTAAAACATTTTAATAAGTAGCATGAGTTTTTTATATTGTTTTTCTGCCTGAAAGTTAACTTTCAGGCATGCAAGTGACAGTTTCTTTGTTGTTGGACCCTTGTTGGATTATAGGGTAACCCTCACTGATAGGGAGTTACAGCTATAAAACGTTTTCCTGCAACTTTTGAATGCAGAAGGTAGATAAGGAAGGTGAATAGTTCATATATTTTAGCTTTGGAACACTTAATAGACTGCCATTGAGAAATAAAACATTAAATCTACTTTGTAAATGTTTAAACATAAACTAAACCAATAAGTTAGGAGGATATATGCAATTGTTTATTTCATGAGTTTATTTCAACTTTCGGTTCTGTGTCATTTATGCTTTGCATTATTAAATTGCAACCACCCAGCTGTATGTATGCTGTATTACTATGACTCTGTTAGGTTAATAGGCCATATTGGCACACTTTGTATTCCAGTGGTTCTGGATTTGTGTCTGGCTTTCAGGGACTCAAAGATATGATTTGCATATTCAGGAGTGATGCATCATGGGAGATCATTCTTGTTCACATAAATCTGAATAACTGCAAATACTTTCTGTTTTTAGAAGGCAAAGTCATATTTAAAGAAAACCTGAGATTTTATATATGGGTGTATTTATACTTACCTGTGGCTTCCTCCAGCCCCATGAGGTGTGTGAGCTCCCTCGCTGTCCTTTCCAGCTGCTCAGGTTGTCTTCTTAGTGCCGCCAGGTAATCTGGGCAGTCGCACTCCTCTGCGCATGCGAGGCTTGGACATCCGGGAGCTTTCTACATAGGCGCAGAATGCTCCCGGGCATGGGAACGTGACGGGGCAAACGTGGCTGGGCCCCACATGCACAGAAGTGTTAGATAAGAAGCCAACGGAGCAGCCAGAGAGGAAGGTGAGGGAGCCCACGCACCTTATGAAGGAAGCCCCACGTAAGTATAAAACATCCATATATAAGTTCCTAGGTACTCTTTAACATATATGGTAGGGATTAGATTGTGAGCCCCTTTGAGCGACATCAAGTGATAAGACTATATACTCTGTAAATGCGCTGTGAGATATACTGTATAGATATTAAATCAATAAATAAAACTAATTATAAAGAAACATGGAAAGGAGATACCACACAGGAAGCAAAAACAGAGGTAAAGCTAGAGGGTATTGCAGTGTAGTGTTCTGTCTGGGAGGAACCCATCCAGGACACACAGTAAGAGAGAAGCACAGAAAATGTGTAAAGCTATTTGTGAACAACACACTTTGTATAAGTAATAGGCTGCACTTATACTGCTAAGGTAAATAGAGAAGAGAGCTTGAGAAGAAGGACAGATCAATTATCATCAGAATCAGGGGCTTATCAATAACACAGCCTGAAGTCATGTACACTTGATGAGTGATTTTCCTTTTGAGCTGATGGAGAATTATTTGCCTGTATAGAGTACAGGGGCGTAACAATAGCCATGGGACCCCATCCATCATGCGCAGGGTGGGGGCTAATGGAGCACAGAAGCATCATACATAACCTATCAGTGGAGCTAGTGACGTCCTCTTCACTCCTCCCTTCAGCTGCCCTGTATAGTGTAACTTCTTGCGGCTCCGCGCATGTCATGTGATGTGAAAGGAGATACATTGAATGTCACGGCTGAAGAGAGGGGTAAAGAGGATCATGGGCGTCCGCAGAACATTTTCCGGGGGGGGGCAAAAAGGCAGGGAAGAAGTGGTGTGGCGCGGCAAATTTTTGAGAAGATGTGCGCACCGAAAAAACATAGGGTTATATTGTGCGGCGCCGAAAAATGGGTGCGGCCATGGACCATAATGTGGGTGTGGCCATGGGTGGTGACAAATTTTCATGAACTTAGCAATGTGGGACATTAGATTAGGACAGTGGTGGCGAACCTTTTGGAGGCCAAGTGCCCAAACTGCAACCCAAAAGTTACTTTATCTATCGCAAAGTGGCAACAGCAATTTAAAGTTCATACAAACGTTTTAACTCATACATGAACATTATGGAAAATCCAAGTTGAAAATAAACTGTGAAGATAAGCAATTTCATTCATCCTACTCTTGAAAAATGTATTCTTTTTTTAGAACTTCCCAGTTTTATTTTCCGTTTTAAAAAGCTAAAAAGTAGGTTTAATGCTATTGTCTCATAGGATGATGATTCAGCTTTTCCCAGAGGCCCCCAACAACACAAATTCAGCAATCATTAGGCCCCTAACAAGAAAAATTAAGCAATCATGAGGCCCCCAACAAATCATCAGGCTCCCAACAAGAAACATTCAGCAATCTTCAGGCCCCCAACAAGACAAATTCAGCAATCATGATGCCCCCAACAAGACAAATTTAGCAATCATGAGGCCCCCAACAAATCATGAGGCCCCCAACAAGACATTCAGCGATCTTGAGGCCCCCAAAAAATCATGAGGCCTTCAACAAGACGAATTCAGCAATCATGAGGCCCCCAACAAGACAAATTCAGCAGTCATGAGGCACATAAATAGACAGCATTTCACATAAATAGGCAGAATACCCCCTTAATATGGTAGACACCTCTCACCTGGCTTCTTAATTCTCCTCTACTGGCTGCTGTGCCTGGCAATACTGTTTTTGGCTGGATTGGGGATGACGTGCAGGCTGAAAGGCCTTGCGGTGATGCTGTGGCCGGGCTGGCTGGCGTTGATGCTGTGGCCAGGCTGGCTGGTGGTGATGCCGTGGCTGGCGGTGATGCTGTGACCTGGCTGGCGGTGATGCTGGGCTGTGCTTGGCTGGTTGAAGTAAATGCTGCCCCCTAGTTTAGGTAGCGCCAGGAACCCCCAGGGTAGGAAGTGACAAGGACCCCCCCAGTAAAGTAGTGACAGTAACCCCCAATAAGGTAGTGACAGGGGACCCCCAGGTTAGGAAGTGACAGGGGACCCCCAGGTTAGGAAGTGACAGAGGACCCCCAGGTTAGGAAGTGAGGGACAGGGACCCCTTTAGGCAGTGAGTGACAGGGAACCCTTTAGGCAGTGAGTGACAGGAACCCCTTTAGGCAGTGAGTGACAGGGACCCCTTTAGGCAGTGAGTGACAGGAACCCCTTTAGGTAGTTAGTGACAGGGAGCCCTTTAGGCAGTGAGTGACAGGGACCCCTTTAGGCAGTGAGTGGCAGGGACCCCTGTAGGCAGTGAGTGACAGGGACCCCTTTAGGCAGTGAGTGACAGGGACCCCTTTATGCAGTGAGTGACAGGGAGCCCATTAGGCAGTGAGTGACAGGGACCCCCTTTAGGCAGTTAGTGACAGGAACCCCTTCAGGCAGTGAGTGACGGACCCCCATTTAGGCAGTGAGTGACAGGTGCCCCCTCCCTCCCTCTCTCTAGCCGCCGCTCTTCCCCCCTCACCTTGCAACAACTTCAGACCTCGATCAGCAGCGACCCGACCAGTAAGTGCGGGCGCTGGACGCACCCACTCTATATGCGGAAGTGATGTCACTTCCGCATATCAGTGGGGTGTGCTAGGTCCTAGCGCCCGCACTATTTGTCGCCGCCTGATCGAGGTCTGACGCGGCGGCCAGCAGGGGGTGAGCGGCGGCTACAGGGGGGGTAAGCGGCGGCCAGGGGGGGTGAGCGGCGGCCAGGGGGAGGCAGCGGCACCCCCCTGGCTCTATGTGCGGAAGCCCATGAAGAGGTTGTGTCGCTAGCTCCTCTAACAGGTAACTTATGTCACTGCTGCACCATTCTGTTTGCTCTGGGAAAAAAAGGAGGGGGGGGGGGGATTTTATTTTTTGATTAAGGGTTTTGCAAGGGGCTGGAGCAGCTCAGTTTTGCTGGGGAAGGATGCTGGGCTCTAGTTACACCCGTGATAGAGTGTGCACATAACAACCATACAACCCTTACAGGGCCGGGTCGAGGCAGAGGCTGGAGAGGCCCCAGCCTCAGGGCGCAGAGTAGGAGGGGGCGCACAATTCATTCAGCTGTCATTCCCAATTGTGTTTTAAGCAGAAAGAAATAAGAAAAGGGGATACATGACAGTGACTGCAAGCCAGATAACTAGAGATTAAGGTGTTGGGGAGGTTGGGGGCCCCGGGGCACCTATTAGTCTAATTGCAATCAGTGTGTGAAGGCTGGGGTGGGAGGGATGGAGGGGCGCACTTTGCTGTCTCAGCCTTGGGTTCTGAAGGACCTTGTCCCGTCTCTGAACCCTTATACAACAGTATAACAACCATTCTTCCACAGAAGCCGCACCAGTGATGCTTTCTAATTGCACAAGATTGGATTGGATGTTACAGCAGCAATGGAGATGGCTTGAATATGCCCAACATAGAGGAAGAGGTGGAATAAAGCAGGTTACTAGTCCCTAGAAGCAGATTGGTATTACTGTTGGTGGCCTTGTGACCTTTACACACTGACATCACTTATACCTTGTGAGTGACTCTACTACTGACGCGATGGAAGTTTGTTGAGCACTTTGCTATAACTTTAAGCACAACAAAGCCAAGATTGGCATTACACTATGAATGAAATAAAGCAGAACAGCCCAGAAAAAAACATGATGATGATAATAATAACCTAATAATAATAATAGTCACCATTATCATGCTTCACCCATATGGCATCACTTGCTATTGATCCATCGGTGCTTTTTTCTGTAATAATTTTATTTAAAGTTCCAAATTCAAACAACATGTCGAAAAATGGTAAAGAGAAAAAAAACAACTGTTACATTATGTTTGTCTCTGATTTTTCCTTCTCAGGTCATTTCTCTGTTTCTCTGTGTTGAGTCAATCATCATACATGATGGCTTTTACTGAAGAGACCTTTATGTGCAGTAACCGCTATTTGTATAACTTTGTGAGCTTTGTGGCATTTACCCCTTGATCTTAATCTCCGCACACACATATTAGTACTGCTGCCCACACGGATCTGGGCTCAATCCCTCAGGTGACAGTTCAGGGTCAAGTGTTGCACAGACACATCGCTAGCCTAGAGGCTTGTGTCATATCTGTTGGAGGAGGGGTGATGTGTAGAACATGACAGAGAGGCTTTGGGCTGGCAGGGTGAATAGGAGAACAATGTGCTCACAGGCCAGGATTTTTAAGTGATGTTGGGGGGGTTCCTGTCCACACGCCAGATCCTCCATCAAGATGATCCTTAACGAACCTTGGCTGAGTTTAATCCACCTTCTGGACCAAGTTCTAGGCTAAATTCACAGTGATGATTTTTAAAAACACCTAGGAAACACGTACAACTATCCACAGATTTTTAGGCATAGTTAAAGCAAGTTGAGTGCTAAAAGTTAATCTGAGTCAGGCTCTGGAAAGCATTTTCCAGGTAGCTAAACCATGCAGTTGGCCATCCACTAAATGAGGTGTACGGGAATGTACAGTTCCAGTGGCCATTTTTCTTTGTGTGGGAAATAATTATGTAGGGATAACTGCAGTGGTTGTATTATATAATGTTATCTTACTTTACCTGGCAATGCTTTCCCTTCTGCTGTACAAAGGGGTGACCACCAATAGAAATGTAAAAAGCTAGAGGTACCCACCTGCTAACCCACCAATTTTCCTCCTGTTATGACATGGGCATCCTTCTGGATCTTTGTCAGTTCACAATCAAATTCAAGAATTATTTTATTTTATAGTTTTGATTTTCTCAAAAACTATAAGGTCTCTTTGAAAAAAAAAATTCCTCTTGTTCCTGCTGTTCCTGCGGGTTTTTAATCACGAATACCGACTTGTGATTAGTGATTATATGCGGTTATTCAACTCAAAACCGCACTCAAGTCGAATATCACAATTACGAGTCAATTCAAAAGTGGGCGGAGTCTAATTCATGATCACTCAAATTCGTGATTGGGGGTATCCGAGCACCACTGCAGAGTACATCTGGCCCCCATATCTGGTGTCATGTAACAACAAATCACAGCTGCACCCCAATAGTGATCAGTACCATTTTTAACTAACCAGTTCAGCCTATCTGGACGAGTATGTTCGTCCAGATAGGCTCTGCTGCTGCGCGGTGTGCGCGATAGCGTGCGATCGCGCATGCTCCCGTGCTCCCGCCACCTGCCGATAGCCCCCCCCCGATCAGTGAATGGGAATATAGTTCCCACTCACCAATCTAAGTCCCCCACAGAAAAACCAACGATCTCTCATCAGAGAAAATTCCCCGTCCTCTTTCTAGTTCCTGGATGCGAGATCGTTCACATCCAGGACTTCTTTTGACTGTGGCCATCTTGTGGCCAAATAGTAAACTACACATACATACATTTTTATTAAACAATAACATTATTTTACATTTAAAATTAGCTGTTACCCTCCCACACCAAAAATTACCCAAATACATTTTATAAAAAAAAAAAAAATTACAATTAACAAAAAAACAAAAACAACATAAATAGTTACCTAAGGGTCTGAACTTTTTAAATATGCATGTCAAGAGAGTATATTATTATATTATTTTAAATTATAAGCTTGTAAATAGTGATTTACGCAAATTGAAAAAATGCACCTTTATTTCTAAATAAAATATCAGTGCCATAAATTGTGATAGGGACATCATTTAAATAGTGTAATAACCAGGACAAATGGGCAAATAAAATACATGAGTTTTAATTACAGTAGCGTATATTAATTTCAAACTATAATGTCCAAAAATGTCCTGAGAAATAATGAATTTTTTTCATTTCTTTCTTAATCTTCCTGTTTAAATGGATTTAGAAAAAAATAATTCTTAGCAAAATGTACCCCCCCCCCCCACCACCCAAGAAAGCCCAATTGGTGGCGGAAAAAATGAGATATAGATCAATTTAGCGTGATAAGTAGTGATAAAGTTATTGGCGAATGAATGGGAGGTGAGCGTTGCTCGGATGCATGAGGTTTTCGACACTTTGGGGCTGAACCGGTTAAAGAAAATTGTATAAACATCAAAGATGAACTCACAGAATACTTGGCAAACATAAGCAGTGGCATAGCTAAGGAGCTATGGGCCCTAGTGCAAGTTTTACATGGGGGTCCCCCAAGCACTTTACACAGAACAATTGCTATGGCGCACCAAAACCTGCCAAGGACAACCACAGTGTCAGAGGTGCAAGTAGGGGATGTGCGCGCATCTCCTGCTTAGGGGGCAGGGCTCGGGCTATTGCCGCTCGGAAGACTGTTAGACGGCGTGATGGCCTCTATTTGCATGTACAGCGCTGCAATCGGCAGCAGCGATGTACTGGGGACAGTCGTGTGACACTATGTCATAGGCAGAAGCCTATGACAGCCGATCACCATAATTGGCTGGCTGTTGGGAGGGAGGGAGGGAAGGAATAGATTTAACCACTTCACCACTGAGGGGTTTTACCCCCTGACCACCAGAGCAATTTTCACCTTTCAGCGCTCCGTCCATTCATTCATCTATAACTTTATTATTACTTATCGCAATGAAATGAACTATATCTTGTTTTTTCCGCCACCAATTAGGCTTTCTTTAGGTGGGACATTATGCCAAGAATTATTTTATTCTAAATGTGTTTTAATGGGGAAAATAGGAAAAAATATGGGAAAAAATTATTATTTTCAGTTTTTGGCCATTATAGTTTTTAAATAATGCATGCTACTGTAATTAAAACCCATGAAATTTATTTGCCCATTATTCCCGATTATAAAACCGTTTAAATTATGTCCCTATCACAATGTTTGGCCCCAATATTTTATTTGGAAATAAAGGTGTATTTTTTTCAGTTTTGCGTCCATCCCTAATTACAAGCCCGAAGTTTATAAAGTAACAGTGTTATACCCTCTTGACATAAATATTTAAAAAGTTCAGTCCCTAAGGTAACTATTTATGTTTTTTTTTTATTGTGTATATATTTTTTTTTTAAAAAATTACAAAAAAAAAAAATTGGGGTGAGAATTAATGAGTTAATTTATTATGTAAAACAATTTATTTGTATGTGTAAAATGCATTAGGGTGTAGTTTACTATTTGGACAAAAGATGGCCACAGTGAGTATGTTTACATGCGACCTGTAAGCGACCGGAAGGACGCTTACAGGAAGCAGTAGGAGGCTGGGAGACTCGCAATGATTGCGCTGTTTCTGAAAGAAGCAGCAGATCATTGCGGGGGCTTAGATCAACGAACGGGAATGGATTTTCCCGTTCATTGATCTCCGGGCAAGCGGGCGGCGGCGTGCACGAGCGGCGGGTGCGCGCGCACGAGCGGCGGTAGCGCGGACAGCGGCGGGAGCGCGGAAGGTACGGATTTCTCCGTCCCTGGTTTTTTAGGAGGGAAAAAAGGGACGGAGAAATTCGTACCGCCGGGGGTAAAGTGGTTAAAGAAAAATACTGTTTTTAATAAAAAACAGTAACAAAAATATTTGTAAAAAAAAAAAAAGCAATCTGAGGGCGATCAGACCCCACCAACAGAGATCTCTGTTGGTGGGGAGAAAAGGGGGGGGGGATCACTTGTGTGCTGTGTTGTGCGGCCTTGCAGCTTAGCCTTAAAGCTGCAGTGGCCTATTTCAATAAAAATGGCCTGGTCACTAGGGGGGTTTAGCACTGCAGTCCTCAAGAGGTTAACTCCCTCCAGTCCACCCAACGCCAATTGGCGGTGGAAGGGTGGCAGCCCCAGGACTGCCTAACACCACCCCGCTGAGTGACGGAGTAAAGCTCTGGCATCAGCCTGCTAGCCCGCGATCGCGGCTAGCATGCTGTTACAAATTTAAAAAATATGATTTCCGTTGTAAAGCAGTGCGATCTAGCGTAGTGCAGTATAGGGGACAGCTTAGTGACAAAGCTGTCCCCTCAAGTGGCTCACAATGTGATCTGTGCCTATGAGAGGGGATCAGTGATTGGATCTGGGGAGGGAGGAGGGATAGATGTTCATAAAAAAAAATGAAATTTAAAAAAAAATAAGACTAAAATTAATAGAAAAAAAAATTGCAGCAGCCATCTGATGCCACCAAAAGAAAGCTCTGGGTGGGGGGAGGGGGGCCTGTGGTCCTTAAGTGGTTAATGTCAGAATCATCAGTATATACAGTATGGCCTCTTGAGTAAAGGATAGGGGTAAAGGGTGAAGGGATAAATTATAGAGCATTTCATCCCAAATGTAGTATATCTAGTCTGTAATTAATCAGTGTCATAGTGATGTCATAGTGAAGTAACCAACACCTGCCTGCATTTAAAATTCTTTAATTTAATCAAGCAGAGGTTTTTTTTCCCCCTGCCTTATGGGGGCTTGAAAACCTGATTATCCAGATTGACCCTACACACATGGAGTTCTCTAGGATATTAGAAAAAGTAAACAGAAATCATTGATTCGTTGTGGAAAAGGATTTCCCAATATATTTGTTTTTACAACTCAAATATAATCATCACAGCATGTCTCAAAATGTAATGAGTTGCTAGGCAGTAGATACAGATCGTATGATGTTATGACCAGGAAGACTTGTAGTAAGAATGAGAATAATTATAATTTTTTAATTCTGATTATGGGTGACTGGCTTTTAAAGCAAGTCATGATTCCATTGTTGAGACACATTCCTTGGTCACAAATAAATAATTCAATGCCACGACATATCAGCACCTTGGACAGCTATCAGGGACAGAACAACAAAGTACCAACAGCAGCTATAAAATGATGCATGGGTAAAAATCAACTACACTGCAGTACTAAAAGATTGCATCCCTTTTACACAGTATGGCTACAATTTTGTCCAAAATGATATAACATTTATAATCAAAGTTCTTTTTCTAGGAAAGTCATATGGGGGTGTGGTGAGAAACTTACAAAGGTGCTGCACTTTCAAATGAATGCTTAGGAGAGCTATGCTTCATTTCACAGATCATTTGCTGCTTAGCAATTAATTTCAGCAGTCAGATTGCACAGCTAATCTCAGTATCCACCAAGGCAAGAAAGAATCTGAAATTAAGCTTTGCTAAAATCCTTAACATGTATGCATTGGCCTTATTGTTGTTGTTGTTTTTTTAACTAAACATTGTGAATGTACAGTATATAGATAGGCAATGTCCTGTAATATTTTACAGATAATGTCACTGTATTTAACACAGAACATTACGTCTATGCAAACCATACACATGTGGTCCAAATTAAAGAAAACTTCAACATCTGAAAAAACATGTTTGCCGGACATCTTCATTTCATTCTTACCAAAAGCCATATTCCATTTTTTCCCCAAACGGTGGGTTTAAGGACCGCTCTCATGAAAAATAGTTACATTTAACATAGATTAAATGCACCTTAAATTAAAAAAAACACACACACATTTTCCCATGTCGCTGTTAAAAGTCTGACAAATCTGACTGGTTTGGATTAGTCCATTTCCTCATGGGGGATTATCATTATTTTGAAAATGGAAAAAGCTGGAGAATCCCACATGAGGAGATGGTCTAATCCAAAACCAAAAAAAGTCAGATTTCACACGTTTACTACCTACTACCTAAGTAACTACTACTACCTAAGTAACAACGACATGGTGTAAAATAAATCTGCATTATATTTTACTCTGGGACAAATGTATATCTTAATGGTGTGTGTTTTGCAGTCTTTTAACCGATAACTGACCAGTTTTAAATGTGCCCATGATTGGTTTAATTATTTATGGCATACTGTATACCCATGCTGAACAATTATGGTGCCACTCTATCAGTCTTAAATAAATGCAATGATCATCCTGTTTTGTTTTTTGTTTTTGTTTTTTAGATTGTACAGTTGTAATATAAGTGGGTGTATGCATCTTGAAAGCATTGTCTACTACTGTATGTTGGTATTACATTAATGTCATACATGAAATACATTTTGAAATTGTTGTTTAATCTCTACACTTAAAATTGAAAAAATACTTACCTTTTCAAAATACAAGGTAAATTCTGTATCAAATTGATACCACTGGAAAATATGCATGAAGCCAGAGACCAACATCAGCTTATTTTCGTTGTATGGATACTGATGTAGAGCACTGTCCTTAAAGAGAACCTGTACTGAGTAAAAATATTTAAAATAAACACATGAGGTAACTTCAAATGAACATTACATAGTTACCTTGCCATCAGTTCCTCTCAGAAGCTCACCATTTTCTTCTTACAGTGATCCCTTCCAGTTCTGACAACATTTTGTCAGAACTGAATTATATCAGTTGCTGTCAGTTACAGCTGAGAGGAGAACTGATGTGTCCATGTTTCCCTATGGCTCAAGTGGTCGATGTTACAGTTTAACTGTGTGCTGATCAGGAAGCTGTTAGGGTGTAATGGCTATTTTCAAAATGGAGGACAGAGAATTCCGTTGATCACAGTGGACAAATAGGACGCAGAAGAGGAAAAATAGATTGAGGAGTAGACTACACAGGAGGTAAGTATGACTTGTGTATGTTTATTTTGACTTTTAATTTTCAGTTCAGGTTTTCTTTAAGTTTCAATATTCATCTACGTATTTCTCTTATCATGATTAAAAACAGATACCTGTATTTTTATAGGTAAAATCATTTTAGCAGACTTACAAGGGTTTGGTTGGTAAGAGTTATTGGCAAAAAAGGGCAAGGCTTTGCAACAGGGCTGTTGCTAAAATCCCAGAAGTTCCAGGCCCTAAAAACCACTCAAACAGCTATATTAGACAAAAAAAAGACAGTGTTTGTATTTTATACACAACAATCATTTCTGAGTACCAATGGTAGATCATCATATAAAATAAATGGTATACAGCTGGTAACATCAGGCTTGGAGAAGGACTTAGGAATACTGGTTGATAACAAGTTAGGTAATCGTATACAATGCCAAGCAATGGTAGCTAAAGCAAATAACATTTTGGGATGCATAAAAAGGGAAATAATATCTTGAGATGCTAGAATACTACTCCCTATGTATAAATCACTTGTGAGGTCACATCTGGAGTATTATATACAGTTTTGGGCATCACACTATAGAAAGAACATTGACTTTTTGGAGCGGGTACAAAGACGGGCAAGTAAATTAATCAGAGGGATAGAAGATCTCACTTAGCAAGTAAGTGGACAAACTGTTGGACAAACTGGGACAAGTTGGACAAACTGGGCTTATTTAGCTTGGAAAAAAGGCGACTGAGAGGTGACCTGATTAACATGTATAAATACATCAGAGGGCAATACAAAAGCTTGGCAGATGAGCTTTTTTTCCCTAGGGTTGTACAACGGACAAGGGGACATGATTTGCGTGTGGAGAAAAAAAGTTTTTGCTATCTATTTAGAGTGGTTAAAATCTGGAACATCTTACCTCAGGAAGAAGTTATGGCAAACTCTATATCTGCATTTAAAGAGGGCTTGGATGCTTTCCTTGCTATCCACGGCTATTATTTTTAGGTAATTCCTGGAAGAGTTGATCCAGGGATTTATCTGACTGCCATCTGGAAGGAATGTATTCCCTTTTAAGGCTAATTGGCCCAGGCCTTGGAAGGTTTTTTTTGCCTTCCCCTGGATCAACTGGGTTATGTGCAGGTCCAGGATGAAGTTTTATTTTTTATTTATTTTTCTGGTTTGACTTGATGGACGAATGTCTTTTTTCAACCAAACTAACTATGTAACTACGTAAGTTCTTTGTTTATGATCTTGCAGACATATCCATCAAACAATAATAAGGCAGCATGTCTTCCCCTCAAACAACATAACTTGGCAGCCCCCCTTCCCCTCCATAAGCAAGCAGTGTATACCCCGATACAAATAATTAGGCAACATGTACCTAAAAACAATGTAATTAGGCAGCATATTACCAAAAACAACATAACTAGGCAGCATGTACACCTCCAAATAACATAATTAGGCAGATTTTACCCGAACAACATAACAAGGAAGCAGGTACCTGAAAACATAATTAACCACTTTGTCCTCCTTGATGTAGTTCTACGTCAAGGAGGACATGTGCGTTCCCGCGCTCTCCCACGGCCGATCGCGCGTGTGCATGTGCGCTCCCAGCCCGCGGTTCGTTATCCGAGGAATCAATGAATCGGGCCATGGTGCCCGATCACTGATTCCTCTCCCCCGCAGAGAAGCGACAGCTTCCCTCGGAAGGTTCGCTTTTTCTGACTCCTATGTCCCTCTAAGCGTACATTGTACACTTACAGTGACATCATGTGAACAAACTCAAGGTTGACATCTTGTGGCCAAAAAGTAAAACTACAATTAAATGTAAAAAAAATAAAAATACACATATATTTACCCCATATAAATACTATTTACATTCCACCCTCCCAAAAATACCCACATAAAATGTTTAAGAATTAAAAAAAAACATTACAATTAAAAAAAAACAAAAAACACATAAATATTTACCTAAGGGTCTAAACTTTTTAAATATCTATGTAAAGATGAAATATTTTTTATTTTTTTTTATAAGCTTGCAAATAGTGATGGATGCAAAACGGAAAAAATGCTCTTTTATTTCCAAATAAAATATTGTCACCATACATTGTGATAGGGACATAATTTAAACAGTGAAATAACCGGGACAAATGGGCAAATACAATACGTCAGTTTTAATTATGGAGGCATGTATTATTTTAAAACTATAATGGCCGAAAACTGAGAAATAATGAATTTTTTCATTTTTTTTTATTCTTACTGCTAAAAGTATTTACAGTAAGGTAGCTCTTAGCAAAATGTACCACCCAAAGAAAGCCCAATTGGTGTCGGAAAAAACAAGATATAGATCAGTTCATTATGATAAGTAGTGATAAAGTTATAGGCTAATGAATGGGAGGTGAACATTGCTCGGATGCATAAAGTGAAAACAACTAAGGGCTTAAGTGGTTAAGCAGCATGTTTCCTTAACATAAATAGGCAACATGTAACCTGCAAATAACATAGCAAGGCAGAGTGTAAGCTGAAACAGCATAATTAGGCAGCATCTCCCCCATATTACATAATTCGGCAGAGTGCCTATCCAGGCAAAATTATTAGGCATGTTCCTAATATAACATAATTAGGCAGTGGGTCCCCCAAAACAGCATAATGAGGTAGAATAACCCCTTAAACATAATCAGCAAGAATTTACTTTCCAAACATAAGTTTCAACCCCAAGTGGACCCCTGTAAATCCTTGGTGGTTAGTGGTGCCTGATAAAAAAAGAGAGTGTAGCTCCACAATGTAGCTGCCTTGTTGGAGAATAGTATGGGATGGCCCACAGTATCACACCAATGTTATCTATTTTATCTTACCTTTTATGCTTGTGAGTGGCCCTTAGCAGTTTCATTATTGATACACATGAAGTTATTTCCTGTATTAATCAGTGGCCCTCCAGGTCCTTTATTTTATGTATGATGTATCTGAAGTAATACACTCTGCATCTCCCTTTTACTCCCAACTTTCCGCCCTTCCCCATCTACTTGCTTTTGGTCACTGTCCTTATTGTTAGTCCATCCTTTTTCTATTGTACTTAGTCCTTTGCCATAACCACTTCTTTTTATTTTGTCATTCTCATGTCATTCTCTCCTAACCTGGCCTTTTGAAAATATGATTAAAATTCAGATAGGCAACTAAGCTTTACATTGAGTTGACTATTTAGACACCGTTATCATACCTATAGTCATTTGTTTGTCTGTATTACTGTTATTACTCATAAAACTTGAATTTTACTACACAAAAAAAATTTGATAGAGAAAAAATGAAAAATTGAAAGAAACAGAATAACCCTTTAGAAGTGAACATTTTGAATAAAATCTTAAAAAAAAACAACTTGATTTTCTAATAGTTAACAAATACTAATCACTACTTACAATTTATGTAGCTCAACCAGTGAATTCATTATAATTATACGGTAAACTTATACCTCCGATCTCCCAAGGCAATGAATGTTATTGTTGATGAGTATTTGCAAAAATCGCAGTTATGGATTATTTAACATGTCCATTTCAGATATGATTGGATTTCCGGCTGAAATATCCTGGGGAAAATCAGAACAGACCTGAAGCATGTATGTGTTTTCCAAGATAAGATGAGGTGATTGGACATAACAATGGCAAAACTGATTATTCAAACTTTTCCAGTGAGTCATGAAGCTAGATGATCTTGCAGAATGCATCTGCCCAACATGTGTTTAGCAGATCTTTATACAAGGAAATACGCTCCCAGTAGAGGAAGAAAAGCATTGGCATTAAATGCAGAGCCCCAGAACGCAAGGAAATTATGTATTTGTCATTCTATAATTAATGGACTAAAGAAAACTTGTGAAAATAGTTATTGATTAGAGTTATTATGCAACAAAAATGGTTCATTAAATGACTAAATAAAAAAGCAGCATCACAAAAGTTTTTTTTTTTTACCATAATTATTTTCAAAATAGTTATTGTTCCCAATACGTGTTAAAAATGATACCTGGATATACTTTATTATTATTATTTATTTATAAAGCGCCAACATATTTATATGGCGCTGTACAATGTAAGAAAACAAACAAGGGATACATAATGATACAGACAATGATATACATCAGATATGGACACTGATACAAAATACAGAACTGCTGATTACAATAGCAAATTTAACATGATGACGAAAATGTATAAATGTCTAACAGAGTGCAAGCAATTAAATTAATAACATTCCATGACACAAAAGGGTGAGAGCCCTGCCCTTGCGAGCTTACAATCTAAAGGAATGGGGTGGAAACAAGAGGTGGGCGAAGTATACAGTATATGTACAGGCAGTGTGTAATTAGGTTATTTAGTGGGTGCATGGCCTAAGCTAGAGAATATGCTTGTCAGAAAAGGTGGGTTTTGAGGGAGCATTTAAAGATTTCAAAGGTGGGAGAGTGGCGGATGTGCTGTGGAAGGGCATTCCAGAGGAGGGGTGAGGCACGTGAGAAGTCTTGTACACGTGAATGTGAGGAGGTAATTGCAGTTGGGTTGGTATCTGGAGACTAGTGAGGAGATGTACAGGGGAGAGATATTGTGGAGAGCTTTGTAGGTTAGGGTTAAGAGTTTGAACTGAGTCCTCTGGTTAATTGGTAGCCAGTGAGGCGTTTGACAGAGAGGAGCAGCAGAGGAAGAGCGAGAGGAGAGATGAATGAGTCGAGCAGCAGAGTTCAGTACAGAATTGAGCGGTGCTAGTCGGTTAGTTGGAAGTCCACCAAGCAATATATTGCAATAGTCCAATCAAGATATAATAAGAGCATGTACTAACATTTTGGTTGTGTCATGAGAGAGAAAATGTCGTATACGTGCTATGTTTTTGAGTTGGAGATGACAGGAGCTGGTTAGTTATAGACGTGTTGTTAACATTTATTGTAATATCAGGCAAAGAGGTGAACAGGGATGGTGGAAAGACTATTAGTTCAGTTTTTTTCATATTAAGTTTTAAGAAGCGAGATGACATGAAAGAGGATATAGCGGACAGGCAGTCGGGAACCCGTGTGAGGAGGGAGTTAAGGTCTGGGGCCGAGAAGTGTACTTGTGTATCATCTGCATATAGGTGGTATTGAAAACCAAATTAGGTGATTAAGTTACCAAGACCGGGCATGTAGATGGAGAAGAGGAAGGGACTGAGGACAGAGCCTTAAGGTACTCCTACAGACAGAGGATGTGAAGAGGAGGCTTGATCTGAATAAGAAACAGTGAAAGGCTTTCCAGGAGAGAGCGAGGTCCCTTATTCCTATAGATGAAAGGATCTTTAGGAGTAGACTTACAAAGATGCTAAATATAAATTCTCAAAACAGAAGGTAAGTTCAATTATTCAGCTCTGTCTGTGCGATAATGAACTCATATACAGTATGCTTCTGTATCTGTGGGATTGCAGTTTGCCTACAACCTATACACTTGAGGGAGCAATATTAAACCAAATAGAAGATAGTATCTATTCCAGGTTAAATTGAATTGGCAATCATCAGTGCAAGACATGCTTGATATTCAGTAACTGTATGCAGGATCCATCACAGACTACTGTTGGTATAGTTGAATTTCATAGCACCTAAACTGGGTGGGTAGGGGGCTATATAATACTGAGGGATCATATGGCTACCTATACTGAGGTGGATGGGGGTACCTAATACTGGAGGCACATCTAGCTACCTAGAGTGGGTGAGGGGACTACCTAATACTCAGGGAACACCTGGCTACCTATGCTGGGTTGGTAGGTGGGTTGGCACCTATTACTGCAGGCACGTTTGGCTACACCTATACTGGGTGGATGAGTTGATCTAAAATTGGGGGCACATCTGGCTTCCTAAACTGGGTAGCTGGGGGGAGCTACCTAATACTGGGACACCTCTGGCCACCTAATATTAAGGACCACCTCCAGCTGCTTAATACTAGGGGTGTACATCTAGCTAATATTGAGGGGCTACCCCTGACTACCTAATATTTGGGGGTACCACTAGATAACTTATACGTAGAGGCACATTTGGCTACTTCATATTTGGATTACCTCTGGCTATGTAATACTGCAGGGCGCCTCTGGATACTACCTAATACTATTGGGGGCACATCTGTCTGCCTGATACTATTGAGGGCACATCTGACTATCTTATATAATTTCGGGTGCACATCTGACTATCTAATAAGACTATCTAGGGGAACACCAGTCTAATACTACTATACTACTACTATAATACTACTACTACTACACTACTACTATAATACTACTACTATTGGGGAGGCGGAGTCATGAGTGGGGCTTCCTGCTACCTGGAAACTAAAAGGGCTACCTAATCCTGCTAAGTAGGAGGCAAGGGACATTCTGGCTACCTAATAATGATATCTAGGGGCACATTACGCGTTATTTATTTTATCTGGGAGAACATGGCTACTTAAAGTGACACTGATAATTAATAGAACATTAGTATCAAAGAAAATAGTCTCATATTTGAATTTTTTGATATAAAGTTTTTTTTATAACGTATAATTCTATCATATTTACATGTACAAGCCACACACTGTATTTTAAATTATAAAACAAACAGAGGTAATGACCCTTTCAACTTTCCTGCAGTAAAAATCATATCTAAATATGTCTCTGACTATTTATTTGATGTATAAGTGCTCCAGAAAACAGGGACCCAAGTTGGGTCGGAGAGCTCAGAGAAGCTCTTTTGCATAGATAACAACTTACGTTTCTTAACTCTTGCTGTATTAGAAGCAATATTAGACTCATATCTGTGCTAGTAATGTTCTATTTCTTAGCTGTACTACACATACCAATCATTATCTAATACGTTAATTTTCACTTCAGATTCCCTTTAATTATTGCATCTGATTGCACAGGACTGCTTAAAGAAAACCTGAACTGAAAATTAAAAGTCAAAATAAGCATACACAAGTCATACTTACCTTCCATGTAGTCTACTCCTCAGTGTCTTACTCCTGTCCCGCGTCCTGTTTGTTCACTGTGATCAAGGGAATTTTCCGTCCTCCATTTTGAAAATGGCCATTACCCATAACAGCTTTCTGGTCAGCACACAGTTAAACTGTAACATCGCCCACTTGAGCCATAGGGAAACATGGACATTACCTGGTACATCAGTTTTCCTCTCAGCTATAACTGACAGCAAGTGATATTGTAACTATGCAATGTTCATTTGAAGTTACCTCATGTGTTTATTTTAAATATTTTTACTCAGTACAGTTTCTCTTTAATTACTGTATATGGAGGCACTTGGCTACTTCTTTTCTCTTGAGGCACATGGTTACTTGATTCTATTAACTGGAGGCATGTACAGTAGAGATGGGCCGAACCTCCAATTTTAGGTTCGCGAACCCCGTTCGCGAACCTCCGCGGAAGGTTCGGTTCGCGTAAAAGTTTGCGAACCGCAATAGACTTCAATGGGGATGCTAACTTTGAAAAATAGAAAAATTATGCTGGCCATTGGTAGCTCAATGATAGAGCAACAGTGACTGTCCAGCTGATAAAATTTGGTCTAACCACAATGAAGCAATGACCTTATTATCTTCTTGTATGTAGGTAGGCATAGGTAGGAGTCCCAGTATAGGTAGGTAGGCATAGTGAGGAGTCCCAGTATAGGTAGGCATAGGTAGGTGCCTCAGTAGTTAGCTAGGCATAGGTAGGAGACCCAGTATAGGTAGGTAGGCATAGGTAGGAGTCCCAGTATAGGTAGGTAGGCATAGGTAGGTGTCCCAGTAGTTAGCTAGGCATAGGTAGGAGACCCAGTATAGGTAGGTAGGCATAGGTAGGAGTCCCAGTACAGGTAGGTAGGCATAGGTAGGTGTCTCAGTAGTTAGCTAGGCATAGGTAGGAGACCCAGTATAGGTAGGTAGGCATAGGTAGGCGTCTCAGTATTTAGCTAGGCATAGGTAGGAGACCCAGTATAGGTAGGTAGGCATAGGTAGGAGTTCCAGTATAGGTAGGTAGGCATAGGTAGGTCCCCTAGTATAGGTAGGTGGGTAGGTGTCCCCGTATAGGTAAGTAGGTGCCCCAGTAGTTAGGTAGGCATAGGTAGGTGTCCCAGTATAGATAGTTAGGCAGGGCCTGGCTGGCACAGTAATAACAATTACCAAGGTTCAGCTGCAACAGATAGGGCTGTATAATGCCAGTGTCAGTGAGCAACACACACACAAAAACACATCAGGAAAACATTAGCTCTCAAAAGAGCTGTTGAGGGGTGCTATTTTAACAATATCAATCAGCCAGGAGCAAGGCAAGAGCCTAACTAATCTTTCCCTAGGAGAAAAAATCTGCAGCAGCTCTCCCTAGTCTGTCTATTTGCAGCAGGCACACGAGTGAGTGTCATGGCCAGCGAGCCTGCCTTATATAAAGGGGGGTGGGGCTCCAGGGCTTAGTGTAGCCTGAATGGATACAATGTGCCTGCTGACTGTGATGCAGAGGGTCAAAGTTGACCCTCATAGTGCATTATGGGGCGAATCGAACTTTCGTAAAAGTTTGCCTGGTGCAGGCGAACGCAAACCCCCAATGTTCGCCTGGAACTGTTCGCCGGCGAACCGTTCAGCCCATCTCTAATGTACAGTAACTACTTGCTTCTTTTACCTGTATGTGGAGACATGCAAATACTTCTGACAAATAGTAATTTAAGGCCTGGTTTACAGTTAAAGAGGAACTCTACCAAAATAGCAAATTAATAAAATTACTTGTGTTATTTACAGTATTCATATATAAATTATTTATTCAGTGTTTGCCCAATTATCCTCACCCCGAATTACATTCTGAAATTTATCACAGATTGAAACATCTTTACTGCTGTCAGTTGCATCTTCGTGGAAACTCTGTTTACTCTTTGTTCCAAAGACAATTGAAATACTACTTTAACTGTAACATCACTGGGAGGGGGCATTACATACAAATATTCAGCAATATATAGATATAGGAAATGTTTCTGGTCGTGAAACCAGGATAATTAACATAAAAGTGGCTATCCTGAATTATTTACTACATTCTACTGTACTTTATGTCACTACAGCGCCTTAATGCTCTGCACCAGCAAATCAGTTGTCTGGCAGATTCTTTGCCTTTCTCAGTATGGCAATGCATCCACTGTGTGCTGAATATGCATGCTGATATGTATTGTGCACTGCAATGCACACTTTTCCATTACATTGTATTAGTACCACATCTGGGAGCCAACTGATGCATTGACAAAGCACATTCCCTGTAAACTGGCCTTTAGATAGACAACTGATGTCAATGTTTCCTATAACATTTTTCTCCTCTCACTACCGCTATAGTTACTGAATGTTTAAAGCAAGTTTAAAGTATGTTTGATCAGCTACTACATCTACGTATGTAACTATGAGCAATTAGCTCTTTAGTACATCAGAACCTTTGGAATGACTTAAAGGAAATGTGTCATATGTAAATCATGTTCCTGGTGTTGGAAAGCTAATTGAAACAGTGCAGTACTCTTACTTTTATCTTTTATACTGTCATAGCGAAGTTATCAGCACAGCAATCTAAAAATAAAAGTGGTTTGGCACCTTCTTCTTAAATCTACAACTTTATAGCAAAAGCTGCAGAGTGTGTCTTCCCAAAGTGCCTGGACAGCAAAACTGATACTTATTCCAAAAGTAAATACCTTCCAAAGGATAGCGTGGGCACCAGTTGAAACATTAAAAATTCATTGCACTCCAGTGTAAAAACAGTATTGCAGCATTAAACATAGTACATCACCCATCTAGGTTATGGCACACACAGAGACTGATTGGCCATCAATTGTTTCGCACGGATTGTGCTTGATCGTGGAACACTTGGCTCCATGGCCAGGAAAAGGCTCAAAACGCCATGGAGAGGGGGGTGTAAAGTAGTGTGTTTAACATCATGCCCCTTAGTGCCATCAGGCCAATCATGTGTTGCTCTGAAGGCCTCCCGCATGTGCACAACCCCAGGGAGGCCTCCAATGACTGCTATAATACCATATGACCAGACCACTGACATAACTATGCCAGCGTCGGCACTATGGTAACGGAGTAAACACCCCAAGGTCATCTCACATACAACATCCGCTGTCAAGATGATTGCTTAGCCTCGTTGAGCAGGGAGCGGGATCAACCACTTTCTGGAGAATCAAGATCATTACAAATAGGTAGAAGATAGCTGGCTTCAAGGATGGTGCTACCATAGAGGTAAAGGGGGGAATTGCCCCAGGGCCCCAGAGCCTGTAGGGGCCCCCAAGGTATCTCCTCCCCCACTCAGTGTTGATGATACTGGCAGATGCTGTTTACTCCTATCTGTTATTGCCTGATGAAGCGGGTTTGTATCCCACGAAATGCGTTGCACTTTATTTGGAGTATCCAATAAAATTGTTTTGACTGAATATCCACAGTCGTATGTTCTGCTTGGAGGAGGTAAGTCCACCACTACCTCCTCTATTACCAAGATGGGTTTTTAAGTTCTTCTAGTGTTTTTTATCCTGTTGACGCCTCTGTTATCCTATTATCTGGTGTTACCATAGTGAGTTAAACATAAATGGTGACACCTTTCTGAATTAGCAGTGTAAAGTAAAATATTTACTCTTTAAAATATTGCCTAACAACAGTTACGCAAAATATGATTACTGTGCTACCAAGTAGATGACTTCATGTGTCCCCATTGAACGACCTTTCTATCTTTATTCCTTACCCAGAATTCAGAATTATTATTTATAAATCCACAAGTTTGAATGCATATTTAAGATCAGTTGACCTTAAAGAATTTGGAGATCTTCTAAGTTTAGACAGCTGACTGGTAGATCAGATTTAATAAAGATACCACAAATGTAATGCTAGACATTTAGGAAATAGGAAAAACTTTCTAAAATGAAGAATTACTTATAGGCTCGTAGTAGCAGCTGCAGTGGTAATCCTATGTGTGCACTTAGGTAGAGATAAATGAATAGATTTGGTGACACATCTGCAGTACAAAAAGAAACGTCTTGTTTGTGACCTGATATGACGATATAGCCTAAAGAAAGAATGTAATGAAAAAGGTTGTATATCAGCCTATCATAATGGTTAATTTGCTTTACACAGGTGTCTGTTATAGTAAAACTGATATTTATAGTAGGTGTTTTTCTTTCATGTTGACTATATGTTTATATAATTATATAGATTTGTAGCAGTAAAACATTTAGCAAATTCTTCTACAGTTTTTATTCTGCTTATAGAAATACATTATTGTTAAAGAGGAACTTCGGGGAAAATAACATAATGAAAAAAAGGGCTTAATTTTTTTAAAAATAATGATTTATAAATGATTAAGTCAGTGTTTGCCTGTTGTAAAATCTTTCCTCTCCCTGATTTACATTCTGACATTTATCACATTGTGACATTTTTACTGCTAGCAGGTGATATCTGTGAAAAGAGATAATGCATTTTTGGCAGTTTGAAACAGCTGTTATTTCCCACAATGCAACAAGGATCCCACAGTGTGATGTCATCACCTTGGTCCTGACATCACACTGTGGGAGGAGTTTCACCCACCACAATATCAACCATACAGAGCCCCCTGATGATCCGTTTGAGAAAAAGTAAAGATTTTTCATGGGAAAAGGGGTATCAGCTACTGATTGGAAGGAAGTTCAATCCTTCGTTACAGTTCCTCTTTAACTTTTGTATATAGTGATGTGCAAAAGTACATCATACCCGTATAATACAAACCTGAATAAACAAAACACACAGTTTTTGAATGCTTATTTGATTAATTGAAAGGAAAAAGTTCACCAATAGCCATATTACCCCTATGAAAAAATAACTGCCCACCATTAGGCTGGTTTCACACAAGGACGTTGCGTTTAAGGGGACGTTATGGTCGCATAACGTGCCCCTAACGCAACGCCTGGTGCTCCCTGCTTTGGACGTCAGAGTGAGCCGCGTTGTGCATCTCACTCTGGCGTCCATGATGCCATGATGCGCACTCTTGGACGCATGCAGCATCACGTGGTCCCGCCGGGCAATCGCCGCACAGAGCGGCCGCTCCAGGAAGTAAACACTGCACGTCACTGAGTGCTGTGAATATTAATTAGCCATGTGTCTGGCCGCTCTCCGCTCCTCCCCAACGTCACTGAGCATGTGCAAGCAGTCTAACGCGGCTCTGCCGCTTACAAAGTACTGCATGCAGTACGTTATATTATGGCGCAGCGTTACACTGTGAACAGCCCATTGATTTTTCATTGCTGTTCGGTGGGGTGCATTACAGGCTGCTCTAACGTGCGCCTGTAACGTCCCACTGTGAAACCAGCCTTACGGATGATCATTAGGATTCTGCGGAATTGAAATTTCTGCATTCCCAATCAAAAATCGCTAAACAAAAATCGGAATTCCGCAGAGATCCAATTTACCACAACTCAGTAATTTTACCCCAATCACAGAACGTAGAAGCATTGATCCTATCAGAGAATGCAGAATTTTTCCACATAAATCAGTTTACTGCGGTAATTGTAGACCAATCACAAGATCCGTTTTTCTGATTTCCGTTATTTTTTTGCATTTTTTTTGTATTTTCTGATGCAAAAAATGATGACGAAATACTCCTTGTAAATCATAAAATCAGAAATTGGCATTGGTGGAAATCGGATTTTCTACAGAATCAAAAATAGGCATTTCCCACCATCCCTACCCACAATCACTAAAACAGTCCAAAAATTGAAAAAAGAGTGTCCAACCAGTGATTTGTTAGGGTGAACCTCTGTCCAGGCATCCAAACAGTTCAGTGTGCCATAGTTAAGAGAGACAGGAATTCAACTTTCTATCAGAAAGTACTAAAGAAGGATTTCCAGCCATCAGTTGAGGATTAGAAATGGCCAATGAGATGGTAATAATTCCAGCTTGCGTGCACAGTTTATGCAGCTTTGAACCAGGTTAACCAAATACGCTTCTTGCTATTGTAGGTTGGCCCATTTCCAAGCTGCATACAAATTGCAGTAAGTTTGCATGCAAGTCGTAATTCTTAGCATCTCATTGACCAACTTATTTCATGAACTGAAGCCCAAGTACAATTGGGTTTATGCTGCAGTATGTAAAAGGTATTACTTCACAGAAAGCTCTGTTGGTGGGATCTGATTACTGCTGGGATGTTTGTAAGGTTTTTTTATACATTTTATTGTTGTTTATTTTTTAATAAAATTGTCTATTTTTTTTATTTTCCCTCCCTCCCCCTGAGATCCACCACTAGAAACACCTCTCATAGGCATCAGTCTATGAGAGGGATAAGATTGTGTGCTTCTCTTGGGGACAGCTCAGTGACAGAGCTGTCCCCCGTAAAGCACTGTGGTAGTTTACAGTGCTGTACAAATAATTTTTGCAGTTTTTTCTTATTACAGCCTGCCATCTCCAATCGCAGCTGACAGGCTGTTCTGTATGCGCCGCTGTGTCCCTCAGCAAGGAGCGCACGCTCACGCTCGCTTCCTGCTAATCTTGTGCATTGCGAGATGACACACGGGTGAGTGATGGAGGAATAAAGGAAGCCACTCTGCGGCCGCCATCCTGTGTTAAGCAGTCGCAGAGTGGTTAATAACATTTTTTAAAAAATTCAATTTCACCTGTTATACTTAAGATTTCAGTACAGGCTGTGATCTCTTCCTTCTTGTGGAAAATGCAGGCCCATAAAGACCGCTGTAATAAGTATTTATTGCACAATAGCAGAGAGCAAACAAAACCCTTCATCGGTTGGGGAGGGGGGGGGGGGGGACACTGAGCTTCAAACAATTGCAGAAGTCACATGCTAAACTTCACACCCTGATGCTAACTGAGGGTAGTGAGAAGGGGGGGAGGGGGTTAAATCAAAATGAAGTAATCCAGGGCACTGCTGCAGAAGGCCATTAAAATAATCTAGGTGAAGCATTGTGTCTGCCACTGATTTTAAATTAAATGTTGTTTGATATGTTCTGCTAAGGTCACTTTAACGTACAGTTCTCCTTACCACCAGCCTTCTAGCCAATGTAACCACCTCTGCTATGTCTGATAAACGGCTACTGGATAGGAATTATGAAAAAGCAGAGTGATTGTTTAAAAACAACCTGAAATGGAAGGTCAGGACGTCACAAGTATTTTACTTGCTTATGTATCTATAGCTGACCACATGATTATCAGGAGCGCAACTCATCTGGGGTAAATTACATCTTGATATCTCATTTTACATGATCTTTAAACCTTTATCTTATTTGTTTGGGTACCTCCTGTTCAGTAATCTATTATCATTAATTTTGATGTGGCCTCTGGCTCTAAAGGTACCCATACACTTCATCGATTTCCCCTCGATATACAGCAGATTCAATCACTGTGATCAAATCTGCTGAGAAATCATTAACGCAAATGTTGACCGATCAACCGATTTTCATATGTAATCGATTGATTCAGTCGATCTGTACAGGCGCAGCAATAATCTCACCTACCCCGCTGGCACAAGTCCCTGGGTCTGTGCTGTCCCTTTCTCCGGCTGGCCTTCTTCTCCATCTCCTCTTCACTTCCTGTCCCGTCCTGTGAGAAGGCAAAGTTCAAACAGTAGATGGCTCTCTACTGTTTGAGGTTCCTCTTGTCACAGGATGGGAAAGGAAGTGAAGAGGAGATGGAGAAGAAGGCCAGCCGGAGAAAGGGACAGCACGGACCCGGGGACTTGCGCCGGCGGACAGGTAATGTCATTGCTGCTGGCCAGGGGAGCCCAAATGGGGGAGGCGAGGCAGGCAGAGGCAGCAGCAGCTCCAACGGTTGCGAATCGATTTCATGCTGAAATCGATTCAAAATCTGTGTGCAGTGTATGGGCAGCCATTAGATCCCTCTTTGACCAGATTTGATCAGAGAGGGATATATCTGTTGGTCGATCTGGTGGCAATTGACCAGTGTATGGTAACCTTAAAGAAAACCTGAACTGAAAATTAAAAGTCAAAATAAGCATACACAAGTCATACTTACCTTCCATGTAGCCTACTCCTCAGTGTCTTTCTCCTGTCCCGGGTCCTGTTCACTGTGATCAAGGGAATTTTCCGTCCTCCATTTTGAAAATGGCCATTACCCATAACAGATTTCTGGTCAGCACACAGTTAAACTGTAACATTGCCCACAGGAGCCATAGGGAAACATGGACATTACCTGGTACATCAGTTTTCCTCTCAGCTTTAACTGAAAGCAACTGATATTCTACTGACAGCAACTGATATATTTCAGATCTGACAAAATATTGTCAGAACTGGAAGGGATTATTGTCAAAAGAAAATGGTGAGCTTCTGAGAGGAACTGATGGCAAGGTAACTATGCAATGTTAATTTGAAGTTACCTCATGTGTTTATTTTAAATATTTTTACTCAGTACAGGTTCTCTTTAACCACCCTGGCGTTCTGATAAGATCGCCAGGGAGGCTGCGGGAGGGTTTTTTTTTAATAAAAAAAAAACTATTTCATGCAGCCAACTGAAAGTTGGCTGCATGAAAGCCCACTAGAGGGCGCTCCGGAGGCGTTCTTCCGATCGCCTCCGGCGCCCAGAATAAACAAGGAAGGCCGCAATGAGCGGCCTTCCTTGTTTTGCTTAGATCGTCGCCATAGCGACGAGCGGAGTGACGTCATCGACGTCAGCCGACGTCCTGACGTCAGCCGCCTCCGATACAGCCCTTAGCGCTGGCCGGAACTTTTTGTTCCGGCTACGCTGGGCTCAGGCGGCTGGGGGGACTCTCTTTCGCCGCTGCTCACCGATCAGGCAGCACACGCGGCTGGCAAAGTGCCGGCTGCGTGTGCTGCACTTTATTTCATGCAAATCGGCCCAGCAGGGCCTGAGCGGCAGCCTCCGGCGGTGATGGACGAGCTGAGCTCGTCCATACCGCCAGGCTGGTTAAGCAAAGTCCGCTTTTTGGATAAGTGAAAACTGTGATGAAAAGTCAACCACTCCTCCTCATGAATGAAAATGAATATGACAGTTAGTCATGTTTAGACAGTTAGTCCCCCTAAACACTGCAGTTTACCACAACAATTACCACTAGAGATAATATAGGAAAAAGAATGGCCTCAATTCACTAAGCTTAACTCCTGTCTTTAATAACTCTTCTGAGCTGTTTTACAGTTATCACCATGGTGGTATAATTGTGAGAACTGTAAAACAGCTCAGAAGAGTTATTAAAGACAGGAGTTAAGCTTAGTGAATTGAGGCCAGTATATATGGCCTCAATTAACTAACCTTAACTCCTGTCTTTAATAACTCTTCTGAGCTGTTTTACAGTTATCAATTATATCACCCTGGTGATAACTGTAAAACAGCTCAGAAGAGTTATTAAAGGGATTCTTTCGCAAAAAAAAGTACGCAGTTAAAAAATGTGACAGATGACAGGTTTTGGGCCAGTCCATCTTTTTAAGGGGGATTCTCAGGGCTTTCTTTGTTTTCAACAGCATTTCCTGAACAGCAGTTTAAAGAGAACCAGAGATGAAGCAACCTCATGTATTTTACCTTATAAATCAGTGGGAACATGACAGTAAACACCTAATCTGCTCTTTGTTACATTGTTCTCTGTTTAATTTGCCTGTTATCACCTCTAAGATAAGAATCCCGACTAAGCAGTCGGTCTGGCTTTGCTACAGAATAATTATAGCTGAGACTGTGTTCTTTGCTGTCTTCAAGTCCAAGCCTGCCCCCTGCTGGCTTTGCTCAGGAATCATTATAGCTGAGTCATTATAGCAAAGCCAGAATCAATGCTCAGTCCGGGATTCTTATCTCAGCTAGATAACAGACACTTTTAGCAGTGAGGATGGAACAGAGAGCATGGTAAATGTTTTCTCTAATGTTCCCACTGATTTCTATGGTAAAATACACAAGGGTGCTTCGTCTCTGGTTCACTTTAACTGCCAAAATAGCAAGATACCAGCCGGCCTCCCTAATCACTTGCACACTATTATGTCAGTTAGATTTTGCAATTGTTGTTCAGGAAATGCTGTTGAAAACAAAGAAAGCCCTGAGAATCCCCCTTAAAAATATGGACTGGCCCAAAACCTGTCATCTGTCACATTTTTTAACTGCCTACTTTTTTCGCGAAATAACCCCTTTAAAGACAGGAGTTAAGGTTAGTGAATTGAGGCCACTAGTTAGGAAGAGAGTCAGGTCCTTTCATGGCTTGACTTCCTTTATACAAGTTGGAGAAAACATTTGTCTTTCAGGCAGTTTTTTGGAGTACTTTGGGGTTAATTTCTTCTGGATGTTCACTCCTGCTTTATTCTGACATGATGTGGCATTCATTAATCACCTGCAAGTAAGTCCCGATGCCAGCCCAACTGCTCTCTTGAACAAGTGACTGATGTGCTTTTCCTGTCCAAGGAGAACAGGACCTGACATAGTGATGATCCTGTGTACAGCTGTAAATGTATTTAGAATTAGGAGCTGCTCTTCTGCAGTGCTTTTATATGATTCAATCACTTGTAATTTTATGTTGGAAGGACAAGAAAGCATAGTGAAAGATGAGAGGATTGTCATGTTAGATGCTACGCAGAGCTGATAAACGTAACTTAAGGGTAAAAATAATGAGGACTATCTGGCTCCAACAGGCAGATCGGAATTCCAGGAACCACAAAAATCACACTGAACAGCTAAATATGTTATTTAATCACTAACAATAGGATGGACAAAAATACACATTTTTCTAGATGGAAGTATCATCCACTTCCTTGTCCCAGACTGCCATATAAAGTCTGTGTATATTGCTCTATAATACACTGTCTATTCTAAAGGACTATGCAGGTACATTGTCAATAGCTGTCAATAGCAAACTCCCCCAGGGTGGAACACAACAAGTCCGGAGGAAGAGATAAAAAGCAGACAGAAGGCTTCTATGTCATTGAGGCAAAATAAGTATATACAGTAGACACTTTGTGACACTTCATGTAATAAAGGTGCCTGGTAGAAAGAGCACAGGGGATTGTCGATGGTAGAATTTTGATAAATTTACCGATAGTCTTCTTCTTTCTACCAAACAGATAGTGGGCGCTATTTACAGCTGCAATTTACAGGCATCCAAAATTCCATCTATGTGCTCAAATGTACCCCTGTTGCCGCTAATCCTGGCTTTTATCTTTGCAGCCTATGGCGCTGCCCTTCTTTCCACTTTGCTCTGTTCACCCTTTTTTCCTGATTCCATTGGGATGTATTTATCACTCATTGCAAAAATATAGTATTTCTTTCCTCTAATCTGCAACTCTTCTTCAGGTAATCTTTGGTCTATTCAAGTTGCGGGTTGCCCAATGCAATTGGAACCAAAAGATTTACTATAGATAACCCTTCCAAGTTCTCTGTATCACATGACCCAGAGTAGCCAATGATGTGGGATGTAAAGACAAAGGAATCTATGCCTAGGCTAGAATGAGACTGCAATCAGCTGCTGCATAGCTTACAGTTTGCTGTACAGTGCTTCAGTGTTCACCAACATATGTAGCAGGTCAAAGTAAACAGAGGACACGGGGCCATATGCAATTCACTTTTTCTCCTGAGTTTTCTCCTAGGAGATAATTTTTCATCCTCTATTTAAAATAACTTTTCAACTAAAAAAGTACCAAAAAGTAGGTGAAAAGGTACTCTCAAAATTATTTTTGAGTATTTTTTGTGCTTTCTGTTGGCTTAAAAGGCATTTTATTGACAAGTGTATTTATCACCTAGGAGAAAACTTAGGAGAAAAAGTGAATTGCATATGGCCCACAGTAATTATTTGTTCCTGATATTGTTCATTAAACATCAGTATTAAAAAAATAAGAAAGCTGTGCAATTACAGAAGTTTGCTAGGTACTTGTGAGAAGAGCTAGTACAGCACAAGCAATTTAAAGGACATTCATATAAATGCCTAAATTACACTAAAGCAAACTTTTAGCACATTGAAAAATTAAAACCAATATGAACATAATAATTTATGTATTTTGTTGTTTGCCTCAGAGTAAAAAACAGCCTAAACTTTTGTTTTTCTTTTTTCAGAAATTCAGTTAAATCTTCAGGCTATTGGTCTGTGGCTGCCAAGCTGGGGATGAACTCTGGCACATCCTGGCAAGGGGAGGAGCTGGGCGGAAGCTGGGGCCATCAGTACACATGCGCACAGCGGAAGTGGTGGAAGTGATGTCAGCTTCACTTGCTCCTCTGAAATAAGGAGAATACTTAACCGCTTTGTAAGAGGAACAAACATTTTCATTCCTATATGCAATCATGTCTAACAGAGCAAATAAAACAAGAGTGCTTTCAAAGAAAAAGGTGTGAAGAAAACTTTTCTCTTTTTCAGTTTCTCAGTGCCTTCCATATTTTAATAATGACACGTTGCTTTGACACAAGAGGTGGAGCTTTTCTGACTTTTCAACAAAGTTCTGTGACAGTCACTTACGAAATGTTGCACCTACATTACATTACATACCCTGGATATCGAGTACTCTGTTCTGCAGTTTAAGAAATATTTCACCCTCTGCATTACTATAGATCTTTTCTTTTTTTTTCCCTTTAAATGTAAAATACAATATCAGGAGGTTTTACAACAATATTTTTAATTACCTTAAATTACAAAATTGTTTAGCAGTACTGTTAGATCAATTTCTTAAAAAAAAAAGTTACCCCTTAAATGTAAAACAGCATATGAGAAAACCGAGAACTGAACTGGAAAAGCAAGGTATTACGCCTATAATGCAGCTAATGCAAGATACCTTTCTTGATACATCTATTTCCTCGCTGCCTTGATATTTTTTCGATGAAGATTTTCTTTTCATCCTCTTTTTATGGCTGGGCTCTTGTAGTGTTATATTGAGGGGCATTCCAGGGTTTTTGCTGGATTTTACTTGTTTGCTTGACCCGGGCATTCATCCAATGGGTATGTAAAAATATGAGAATATGTCTGGACTTGGCCTCAGCCACATTTTTGTCACTAATACTCTATTTATTGCTTTTGGTAACCACCGCTCTAGGAAATTTGGGAGAAAATATCTGTAGGCTAAGTCATTGTAAAGAATTCTTTATGGCATCCATATACAAAGAAGTCATAAAAACGACATTATAGAATTCACGAAAGCATTAAGTAAATCCCACTCTATGGGAAAAAAAAAAAAAAATCAGGACAAAAATAGTTCTGCTTAGCTGGTTTTACCTTTTGATGTTGCTGGATCATATACTTTTTGTATGTTCCATTTAAGCACTTTTTAGTAATGAGACTTTGTGTCTTTATGATCTTTTGTGATTTCCTGTCTGTAATTTCATGAAACAAATAAATCAACATCTGGAGCATAGGCATTTTCTTCTACCAGGGCGGTGTAAATAAAATGCATTCGAGTAAATCAAGAGAACAGCCTATAAGGCAGTTACATGGAAAAGTATATATATTTTTAGAAGTTAAAAAAAAAGTCATTTCCTGTGCGTTGTCTTTATATCCTTCAAGTTGAAGTCTCACCTTAACTTGTATCTCAGTGGCTTAGCGAGCAGAAGGATTGTCAGCTCCCAGCTGTCGAGGAGCACACAAAAGGCTGTTAAGATCACACCGTGTTAGCCAAATATTTTGTCCAATAACATCTACCATACAGTGGCCAGAAACGCAATCCGCCAACATCTCCTGAGCACATTCCTCTCACCCCGCTTAGATATTCCGCTGATTCCAAATCTTTCTTCAATATGGCAAGTTAGGCCTTTCATAACATATCATTCTGAATTCACTTTTTAGTTCATCATACCAGATGGTATAGGATAGCAATGCCATAAAGAAACTATTACTGTGCTGCATTTTCAGTTAGGTAGTTCAGACAGTTAACCACTTCCCGACCGCCGTATGTACAATTGGCGGCCGGGAAGTGCACCCTGCAAGGACCGCCGTATTGACAATTGGCGGCGGTCCTTGTAGGGGCATGGGCGGAGCGATCGCGTCATCAGTGACGCGATCCTCCGCCTCCGCCTGGCGCCGCTCACCCGCCGCAACATCCCGCTGGCTATACGGAAGCGCCGGCGGGATGTTAACCCCGCGATCGCCGCATACAAAGTGTATAATACACTTTGTAATGTTTACAAAGTGTATTATACAGGCTGCCTCCTGCCCTGGTGGTCCCAGTGTCCGAGGGACCACCAGGGCAGGCTGCAGCCACCCTAGTCTGCACCAAAGCACACTGATTTCTCCCCCCCCGCCCCAGATCGCCCACAGCACCCATCAGACCCCCCCCCTGCCCACCCCCCAGACCCCTGTTTGCACCCAATCACCCCCCTAATCACCCATCAATCACTCCCTGTCACTATCTGTCAACGCTATTTTTTTTTTATCCCCCACCCTGCTCCCTGCCCCCTTCTGATCACCCCCCACCCCTCAGATTCTCCCCAGAAGCCCCCCCAGACCACCCCCCCTGTTTACTGTATGCATCTATCCCCCTGATCACCTGTCAATCACCTGTCAATCACCTGTCAATCACCTGTCAATCACCCATCAATCACCCGTCAATCACCCCCTGTCACTGCCACCCATCAGCCAGCCCCTAACCTGCCCCTTGCGGGCAATCTGATCACCCCCCCACACCAATAGATCGCCCGCAGATCCGACATCAGATCACCTCCCAAATTCATTGTTTACATCTATTCTCTCCTCTAAACACCCACTAATTACCCATCAATCACCCATCAATCACCCCCTATCACCACCTGTCACTTTTACCTATCAGATCAGACCCTAATCTGCCCCTTGCGGGCACCCAATCACCCGCCCACACGCTCAGATTGCCCTCTGACCCCCCCTTATCAATTCACCAGTGCATTAATTACATCTGTTCTTCCCTGTAATAACCCACTGATCACCTGTCAATCACCTGCCAATCACCTATCACCCATCAATCACCCCCTGTCACCCCCTGTCACTGCCACCCATCAATCAGCCCCTAACCTGCTCCTTGCGGGCAATCTGATCACCCACCCACACCATTAGATCGCCCGCAAACCCGCCGTCAGATTACCTCCCAAATGTATTGTTTACATCTGTTATCTTCTCTAAACACCCACTAATTACCCATCAATCACCCCCTATCACCACCTGTCACTGTTACCTATCAGATCAGACCCTAATCTGCCCCTTGCGGGCACCCAATCACCCGCCCACACGCTCAGATTGCCCTCAGACCCCCCCCCCCCCTTATCAATTC
Source organism: Hyperolius riggenbachi (assembly GCF_040937935.1). Lineage (NCBI taxonomy): Eukaryota > Metazoa > Chordata > Amphibia > Anura > Hyperoliidae > Hyperolius > Hyperolius riggenbachi. Next base: position 229,913,506 of record NC_090646.1, on the reverse strand, counting down.
GCCAGTGCATTAATTACATCTGTCCTTCCCTGTAATAACCCACTGATCACCTGTCATTCACCTGCCAATCACCTATCACCCATCAATCACCCCCTGTCACTGCCACCCAACAATCAGCCCCTAACCTGCCCCTTGCGGGCAATCTGATCACCCACCCACACCAATAGATCGCCCGCAGATCCGACATCAGATCACCACCCAAGCGCAGCGTTTACATCTATTCTCTCCTCTAAACACCCACGAATTACCCATCAATCACCCCCTATCACCACCTATCACCACCTGTCACTGTTACCCATCAGATCAGACCCTAATCTGCCCCTTGCGGGCACCCAATAGCCCGCCTACACGCTCAGATTGCCCTCAGACCCCCCCTTATCAATTCGCCAGTGCAATATTTACATCTGTTCTCCCCTGTAATAACCCACTGATTACCTGTCAATCACCTATCAATCACCCATCAATCACCCCCTGTCACTGCCACCCATCAATCACCCCCTATCACTGCCACCCATCAATCACCCGCTGTCACTGCCACCCATCAATCAGCCCCTAACCTGCCCCTTACGGGCAAACTGATCACCCACCCACACCAATAGATCGCCCGCAGATCCGACATCAGATCACCACCCAAGCGCAGTGTTTCCATCTATTCTCTACCCTAAACACCCACTAATTACCCATCAATCACCCCCTGTCACTGCTACCTATCAGATTAGACCCCTATCTGCCCCTAGGGCACTCAGTCACCCGCCCACACCCTCAGAATGCCCTCAGACCCCAGCCCTGATCACCTCGCCAGTGCATTGCTTGCATCTATTCCCCCCTCTAATCACACCTTGAGACACCCATCAATCACCTCCTGTCACCCCCTAGCACACCTACCCATCAGATCAGGCCCCAATTTGCACCGTGTGGGCTCCTGAGCACTCGGCCAATCCCTCAGATCCCCCTCAGACCCCCTTCCGATCACCTCCCCAGTGCATTGATTGCATCTATTTTCCCCTCTAACCACCCCCTGAGACACCCATCAATCACCTCCTGTCACCCCCCTAGCACTCCTATCCATCAGATCAGGCCCAAAACAACCTGTCATCTAAAAGGCCACCCTGCTTATGACCGGTTCCACAAAATTCGCCCCCTCATAGACCACCTGTCATCAAAATTTGCAGATGCTTATACCCCTGAACAGTCATTTTGAGACATTTGGTTTCCAGACTACTCACGGTTTTGGGCCTGTAAAATGCCAGGGCGGTATAGGAACCCCACAAGTGACCCCATTTTAGAAAAAAAGACACCCCAAGGTATTCTGTTAGGTGTATGACGAGTTCATAGAAGATTTTATTTTTTGTCAAAAGTTAGCGGAAATTAATTTTTATTGGTTTTTTTTCACAAAGTGTCATTTTTTACTAACTTGTGACAAAAAATAAAATCTTCTATGAACTCGCCATACACCTAACGGAATATCTTGGGGTGTCTTCTTTCTAAAATGGGGTCACTTGTGGGGTTCCTATACTGCCCTGGCATTTTAGGGGCCCTAAACCGCGAGGAGTAGTCTAGAAAACAAATGCTTCAAAATGACCTGTGAATAGGACGTTGGGCCCCTTAGCGCACCTAGGCTGCAAAAAATTGTCACACATGTGGTACCGCCGTACTCAGGAAAAGTAGTATAATGTGTTTTGGGGTGTATTTTTACACATACCCATGCTGGATGGGAGAAATTTCTATGTAAATGGACAATTGTGTGTAAAAAAATCAAACAATTGTCTATTTACAGAGATATTTCTCCCACTTAGCATGGGTATGTGTAAAAATACACCCCAAAACGCATTATACTACTTCTCCTGAGTACGGCGGTACATGTGGCTTTTTTACACCCTAAGTACGCTAAGGGGCCCAAAGTCCAATGAGTACCTTTAGGATTTCACAGGTCATTTTGCGACATTTGGTTTCAAGACTACTCCTCACGGTTTAGGGCCCCTAAAATGCCAGGGCAGTATAGGAACCCCACAAATGACCCCATTCTAGAAAGAAGACACCCAAAGGTATTCCGTACGGAGTATGGTGAGTTCATAGAAGATTTTATTTTTTGTCACAAGTTAGCGGAAAATGACACTTTGTGAAAAAAAACTATTAAAATCAATTTCCGCTAACTTGTGACAAAAAATAAAATCTTCTATGAACTCACCATACTCCTAACGGAATACCTTGGGGTGTCTTCTTTCTAAAATGGGGTCATTAGTGGGGTTCCTATACTGCCCTGGCATTTTAGGGGCCCTAAACCGTGAGGAGTAGTCTTGAAACAAAAATGACCTGTGAAATCCTAAAGGTACTCATTGGACTTTGGGCCCCTTAGTGCAGTTAGGGTGCAAAAAAGTGCCACACATGTGGTATCGCCGTACTCGGGAGAAGTAGTATAATGTGTTTTGGGGTGTATTTTTACACATACCCATGCTGGGTGGGAGAAATACCTCTGTAAATGACAATCTTTTGATTTTTTTACACACAATTGTCCATTTACAGAGGTATTTCTCCCACCCAGCATGGGTATGTGTAAAAATACACCCCAAAACACATTGTACTACTTCTCCCGAGTATGGCGATACCACATGTGTGGCACTTTTTTGCACCCTAACTGCGCTAAAGGGCCCAAAGTCCAATGAGTACCTTTAGAATTTCACAGGTCATTTTGAGAAATTTCGTTTCAAGACTACTCCTCACGGTTTAGGGCCCCTAAAATGCCAGGGCAGTATAGGAACCCCACAAATGACCCCATTTTAGAAAGAAGACACCCCAAGGTATTCCGTTAGGAGTATGGTGAGTTCATAGAAGATTTTATTTTTTGTCAAAAGTTAGCGGAAATTGATTTCAATTGTGTTTTTTCACAAAGTGTCATTTTCCGCTAACTTTTGACAAAAAATAAAATCTTCTATGAACTCACCATACTCCTAACGGAATACCTTGGGGTGTCTTCTTTCTAAAATGGGGTCATTTGTGGGGTTCCTATACTGCCCTGGCATTTTAGGGGCCCTAAACCGTGAGGAGTAGTCTTGAAACGAAATTTCTAAAAATGACCTGTGAAATTCTAAAGGTACTCATTGGACTTTGGGCCCTTTAGCGCAGTTAGGGTGCAAAAAAGTGCCACACATGTGGTACCGCCGTACTCAGGAGAAGTAGTATAATGTGTTTTGTGGTGTATTTTTACACATACCCATGCTGAGTGGGAGAAAGATCTCTGTAAATGGACAATTGTGTGTAAAAAAAAATTAACAAATTGTCATTTACAGAGATATTTCTCCCACCCAGCATGGGTATGTGTAAAAATACACCCCAAAACACATTATACTACTTCTCCTGAGTACGGCAATACCACATGTGTGGCACTTTTTTGCAGCCTAACTGCGCTAAGGGGTCCAAAGTCCAATGAGCACCTTTAGGCTTTACAGGGGTGCTTACAATTTAGCACCCCCCAAAATGTCAGGACAGTAAACACACCCCACAAATGACCCCATTTTGGAAAGTAGACCCTTCAAGGTATTCAGAGAGGGGCATGGTGAGTCCGTGGCAGATTTCATTTTTTTTTGTCGCAAGTTAGAAGAAATGGAAACTTTTTTTTTTTTTTTTTTCACAAAGTGTCATTTTCCGCTCACTTGTGACAAAAAATAATATCTTTTATGAACTCACTATGCCTCTCAGTGAATACTTTGGGATGTCTTCTTTCCAAAATGGGGTCATTTGGGGGGTATTTATACTATCCTGGAATTCTAGCCCCTCATGAAACATGACAGAGGGTCAGAAAAGTCAGAGATGCTTGAAAATGGGAAAATTCACTTTTTGCACCATAGTTTGTAAACGCTATAACTTTTACCCAAACCAATAAATATACACTGAATGGGGTTTTTTTTATCAAAAACATGTTTGTCCACATTTTTCGCGCTGCATGTATACAGAAATTTTACTTTATTTGAAAACTGTCAGCACAGAAAGTTAAAAAAATCATTTTTTTGCCAAAATTCATGTATTTTTTGCTGAATATAATAAAAAGTAAAAATCGCAGGAGCAATCAAATAGCACCAAAAGAAAGCTTTATTAGTGACAAGAAAAGGAGCCAAAATTCATTTAGGTGGTAGGTTGTATGAGCGAGCAATAAACCGTGAAAGCTGCAGTGGTCTGAATGGAAAAAAAGTGGCCGGTCCTTAAGGGGTAGAAAGCCCTAGGTCCTCAAGTGGTTAAACTCAGCTGTATGTTAACAATGTGGACAACTTTTCTGTTTAACATAATATGCATATATGCTACTTGTTTCCAAGATAAATGTAAAATCTTGTAACACTGCCTGTACATATATGAATTTGGATACTGTATCTTCACAGGTGCAGGTATCAGCCCAATGAAGTCTTCAGTTATAGATTCCCACCTAGAAGTCTCCTTTATTTAGGAGGTACGTTCTTTGCCTTCCATTTTTATGCATTGCAAAGTTTATACCATTCATTGGGTACTTCTCCAGTTTAGGTAGATCACAGGGGCGTAACAGCAGTCAAAAAGCATATGTGGCAGCTATGAGTCCTGTGAGTAGATAGTCTCAATCCACAATTTATTCAATAGACATTATAACATTTTAAGCATCTCCAGAATATTGACCACCATCACATCTGACTTGCCGACTGCATAGATAAAGCTCTGGTTTTATTGACTTTTGTAATTAAAAAAGGAACATTGGAAAGTTGTAGGACTGGTATTGTATATATTCATGTTAATCTCATCAGGCCACATGTCAATTCAAGGTCTTGTGAAAAGAACAATTTGAACTGTTATGGTGAATTCTTAAAGGCAACCTAGCACCACTGTTTTTTTTAAATAAACCTCACCATAAGGGAGGGTCTTTATTGAGTGTGCCTTTGGGGAGAGCATCATTACTTACCTACGGGGTGCTGCTCATCACATGCCCAGAGATGTAGATCATGGATGCAAGTACAGAGATGTACTCGCGTTTATGGATTACATCTCCTGGGAAGTATGCTTTATGGCATGGTCTCCAAAATGCTCTGGAAGGAGAATTCTGCATAGCTAAACAGCCGAGTCTAAGCATCATTGGGAGGGCTGAGTTACATACCAATACACATGAATTGGAGATATAAGAAGTGTTTCTGGTGCTGAAAACAGGAACATTACAGTGAAAAGGGGAATACTTTACTGCATTCTACTATATGTCACTACAGTGCCTATTTAATTTAAAGAAAAATCAATTTAGAAACATCAGTGGGCCTGAACTAGGAACACAATTTTTTTTTTTTTAAACTTTGTTTTTATTTCCATGAAAAGGTCAGAGAAACAAGGATGTACATTTGCATATGATAGTATCCAATAAAAATGTATATTCCATAGTACATACCTTCGTGCTCAGAACAAGGCAATTATTTAAGAATGTACGGTTATCTCAACAGTAATGCAACTGACATTTCCATGGGTTTTACCCCCTATATATATCTATATAATACTATATGACTAAAAAAAAAAACCAAAATGAACAAAGAGTTAGACATATATATATCCCTCTTAACTTACCCCTCCCACCCCTTCCCCAAAAACCGTTTTGCCCTGGATCTCCCCTTAGTGACTCCTGTCATATCGAAGTCAAGGGGACCCAGGGCTTCCCATCACAGCCACTTCTTCACTTTATAAGTATTAGATATATAGAGTTTAGGTCTAGATTGCACTCTACACATAAAGGGCGGAGATATGTATGTTTAATTCTAGATCATAGGTCATCATCACTAATTTCTAACGGTCCCAGGGACCCTGCGATTTTCCCCCTCAAATACCATGTTGTATAAGTAAAAGGTCTCATTATTGACTTTATTTCTGCCTTGGGAGCGTATTGAATGATGAATGGTCTCCAGAGTTTAAAGAATGCTTTGGTGTTGGCCTTTTTAGCTTGTTCTGCATTGAACTTGGCAATATATAGTAGTTTGCGCATCATCTCTAGAACCTGTTTCTGTGAGGGAATTTCCGAGTGTATCCATAAATTCAGAATACATTTTTTTGCAGCTAAGAAGAACAAATGTTCTAAGGGCTTCAAAGGAGTTGATTTCGATGAGGTCTGTAGGGGGACGCTATGAAATATATACATTTTTGGGTCTAGAGGTCTGGTAAGTCTAGTTACCTTGAACGTGAGTCTTCCCACCCCTTCCCAGAACTGTTTAAGTTTTGTGCATGTCCAAAGTAGGTGAAATAAATCTGGAAGAGATTCTCCACATTTAGGACAAGCAGTCAAATATCGTGTGGGTTCAATTATTTTTTTAAAATTAAATGCGTAGTATCCTTTACAAATTATTTTTAGCTGCATCTCTCTCCACGTCTCCCCTATCATCACATGTCTAACATTCTGCCAGCCCTGTTCCATTAATGTTATTAGTTCATCCCTCTGACATCCCAAGGACTGGGCCCAGTAATTTAGGTATTTTGGAGGGTTCTGATCAAGTTTAAAATGTCTTATATCATTATACAGTTCTGAAATCGATTTTTTTCTCTTTTAAATTGCCTAACAGATTAAACAATTTATCGTGATTTGGCAGTGAGCCAGATTGACCAACAATGGACTTAAAAAAATGTTGAAGCTGTATATACATGTAAGCATGAGTATTAGGGAGACGGAAACGAGAGCGCAGCTCTGGAAAGGTAAATAGCGTCCCTCTCTGATTTAAAATTTGCGAGAGAGATAATATTCCTCTGTGCTTCCAAAGCCTGGCCATCGCCCCCCATCGGCCACCTGGAAAAGAGGGAGAAGACCATAAAGGTATCAAGGGGGAGAGATGGCCAGGCAGATTAAGAAATTTTCTCGCTTCCCTCAGAGCAATACAAGTATCTCGAAGTAGAATGTTACGTTTAATATGGGCTGGGAGTTGAGAAATCCTAACGTGTAAAATCCCTGCAAGGGACCATGGTGTTACTAATTGCTGTTCCAGGGTGGTATTGGTGAAAAAATCTGTGTTTCCTAACCAATCTCTGCAATGACGCAGGAGGGCAGCTACATTATAGGCTCTGAGGTTAGGAAAGTTGGTCCCAATGGCAAGTACCGGCCTCTGTAATACCCTCAAAGGGATTCTGGACCTCCTTCCCTGCCATAAGAATGTTTTAAAGGCCTTAGTTAGGGCCTGAGTATCCCCATGCCTGAGCAAAAGAGGTAAGGTTTGCAGTGGATATAACAGACGTCCGAAGCTGATCATTTTTATAAGATGACACCTTCCTAACAGAGAAAGTGGTAAATTTTTCCAGGTGTTTAGTTCAAATAGCACTTTATTTATAATAGGAGTAAAATTTAGCCTATACATCTGAGCAGTATCTCGTGAAAAGTGTATGCCTAAGTATTTCAAAGACACATTTGGTATTTGAATTCCCAAATTCAGGGCAACTGTCCTCGTCTTTTTTGTATCGTTAGTGTGGTTTGATAGTATCAAGATTTCTGATTTTGTTTTGTTTATCTTAAACCCAGTGAATGTCCCAATCTGGTCAAAAAACGTAAATAGTTTATTAAGATCCTTTTCTGGGCTGTTAAGATAAATTAAAATATCATCTGCAAATAGGGAACAAAACAGTGTCGTATTTTTTACTGTGATGCCTTGGTATAAAATCCCTTGCCTGAGATACATCGCCAGGGGTTCAATAGCCAGGTTGAAAAGTAGCGGGGATAGAGGACATCCCTGGCGTGTACCTTTTTGTAGGTAGATAGGGGAGGAGGCTACCCCCTCAACTATAAGCTTAGCTGTGGGACAAAGATACATAGAGGAGATATAATTCTGAAAAGAGCCCTCGAAGCCCATGGCAGACATTACCTGGTGCAGCCATTTCCAGCTAACATTATCAAAAGCTTTCTCGGCATCCAGGGACAAAATCGCCCCCGGATGCCGAGAATTACAGGAAAGCCTGTTGTACTCTAAAACTGTCATCACCTTTCTTACGTTAGATACTGCTGCCCTGCCTTGAACAAAACCAACCTGGGATGGCTCAATCAGATTTGGTAATAGAGTTGCCAGACGATCAGCTAATATTTTGGACATCAATTTGATGTCGCAATTTAATAAAGAAATAGGCCTAAATGACCCTGGATCGAGTGTGTCTTTGTCTTTTTTCGGAATTAGTTTTATATATGCTTCATAACCTGTTTGAGGAAAGATTTTTTTGTCAAAGACATAATTATAAAGTTTTGCCAGGCATGGGGATATGTGTTTTTTCAATCCCTTGTAAAATTCCATGGCAAAGCCATCTGGGCCAGGGGCCTTGCCATTTGGACCATCCTTCAGCAATGTAAGAACTTCATTTTCCAGTATTGGGGCATTAAGGAATTGAATGTCTTCTTCCGACAGCTTAGGTAAATGTATTTTGCTCAGAAATTCATTTCCCTTAGTCATATCCTGGGGGGAACTACTATATAGATTTTGGTAATAATCTTGAAAAATCTTAATAATTTTTTTTGAGTCAGTCTGAACCATTCCTTTTGCATCCCTTAAGTGGGTTATGTGTTGAGTACGTCTTTTGCCCTTAGCAATATTGGCCAGTAATTTTCCGGATTTGTTCCCGAATTTAAAGAAGGTCCAGTCAGAGCGAGATCTCCACAGCATGGCATATCTGTCGTAGCAGAGGTCCAAGGCTGCCTTAGCATCCAGCCAGCTTTGCCTGGACTGTTCTGTCATATCAGACAGGTATTCCAAGTATGATTGTCTGGCTCTGAGGGCTGCCTCTGCGTAAGCTATATGTGATTTCTTTTTTCTAGCACTGACATATGAAATTATTTCCCCACGGAGCACTGCTTTGGCAGCTTCCCAGAAAAGTAAAACATTGTCTGCATGCCTGTAATTATTTCTCCGGTAGTCCAACCACCAGAGTTCCAGTTGAGCTAAAAAGTCTTCATCATGAACCAGCTGACTAGGGAATCTCCAATTAACAAATGATCGCTCCTTGGCTGAAGGCAGTTGTAAGATCAAAGTCACAGGGGCGTGATCCGAGATCACAATATCCGAGATCTCTGAGGTATTTACCATTCGCATAGTATTAGGGGAGACGAAAAACAGGTCAATACGTGACAATGACTTATGAGGGGGTGAGTAAAAAGAGAAGTCTCTTTGCAGTGGGTGGAGAAATCTCCATGCATCTATAAGACCTGTGACTTCAACAAATTCAGCCAATGAGCGATCATTCTCATTTACTCTATAGTTTATGTCTGTTGGGTCCTCATAGCGTCTATCTTCTCTGGGATTTACCACCCCATTGAAATCCCCTGTAACTATTAAATTAGAGGATTGCTCTTCCTGGGCAATAAGGGATGCGACAGTATCCAAGAATCCACCACTCGCTGAGTTAGGACAGTATACGTTGAGGACTGATAAATGATAACCTCTAATATTTAAGCGAATCATAACCCATCTACCTTCAGCTGAGTCAAATCACTGTTCCTCTATTTGGCATTGGAGTGATTTGTGAATTAAGATAGCCACGCCAGCCTTCCGTTTAACGGAGGGGGCTCCTATCACTGTTCCCACCCATAACTTTTGAAGATATTTTAGTTCCTCTGACTCGAGGTGTGTCTCCTGTAATACTGCCACATCCGCTTTTAGTTTGTGTAGATGACGTAGGATTTTCATCCTTTTTTCGCCAGTTCTCAGCCCCTTTATGTTCCATGTCACAACCCTGACATCAAGGAGGGTCATAATAAGCTGAACCTACGCATGATGCCATGGCTGTAACTGTGACAGAGAATGGTGTCCCAGCAGAGCACCCCCCTGTCGAATCATAGCTAGACCTATATTGTGTACCAGAGTGGACTGTGATGGGAGAACAACTATAAACTAAATTTAGAACATAACATAAACATAGATAGCAAAAGTTAAATGCCGTAACATAATGTAGAGCAATATCACTCACAGGACTTCCTTTTTTCCTCATGTGGATAGTAACCTCAAGATTTATAAGGAGCATTGTCTCGCGATGGCCCAGGGCGCAACCCGCACAGATAGCTTTAATGAAAGAAAAAATCAGAGCTGATACAATCAGACTCATTGTTGCAGATCTGAATCCCGGGCCACGTCGAGCAGCTCCCACACATGACAGTTTGCTTGATTCTGTTTCCCCAATAGCCCGCTCCCCTACCCCCGATTTATAAGTAATAACATATGAACATTTCAAATTGCGCTATATCTACATAGATCATATTACCGTCCGCAGGAATGGCGCTTTCTTACTACAGTGCATCTGCATTAACTCAATGTCACTATGGTATTTAAGTGCTTTAGATAGCGTGTGCAGGTGCCCTTTTATAGGTGCAGTATTTAATATAACTTAGATCGTTCTAGTAAGCTTAATAGTCACCCGATCCTGCGGATATCTTACGATGGGTTATTAAAGTTTCAGCTGCTACGAAGGCCGACCGCCTAGGCCCAGTCACTTCCCGCTTGAGACGATTGTTCTTCTGAGATTTCTTGCGTGCGTGGAGATTTAGGGAGTGGTTCCCCTTGGTTCTGGTCCCGGCTCCGGGGACTGGCAGGTAAGTTGTGGAAGTCCTCCGATTGCTTAGATGATCCCTCTGTAAGCGATTTAGCATAGGTGAGGGCCTCTGATGGTGTTGAAAAGGATTCCGCTGAGGCATCACTTGGAAAGATCTTCAGAGTTGCTGGGTATATTAAAGCAAACCGCACCTTCTTTTTAAATAAAAGTTGGCAGGCCGGGCCGAATTCCTTTCTTGCTTTAGCCACCTCCGCCGAATAGTCTGCGAACACCAGAAGCTTGTGGCCATGTACATGCAGTGATTTCTTTGCACGATAAGCCTTTAGGATCTGTGCCTTCTCCACAAAGTCCAGGTATCGTGCAATCACGACCCTCGGACGGGTAAACTCAGGTTTGAAGGGACCCAGTCTGTGCGCTCGTTCGACCCGAAAAGGCCCAGGTAGGCCCAAAGCATCCGGTATGTCATCAGAGCATATTTCCGCCAGTTCCTCAGGCTTAAAAGTTTCTGGTAGGCCAACAAACTTTAAGTTGTTGCGTCTGGATCTATTCTCAAGATCTTCAATCCTGTCAGCCATAATTAGTTGTTTTTTATCACTCAACTCAGCTTTGGTCTGTAGAGAATCAATCTTCTCCTGCAGAGAGTTATATTTCTGGTCGATGTCCGCGAGGCGGGTGGCATGCTGTGAGAGCTGTGCTGTAATCGGCGCCATGTGCGCATCTATCGTTTTTGCTAAGATGGCCGTTACATCTTTCTGTAGGTGCGCCGCCACTTCTGCCGCCAGTTTTTTATAGTCTAATTGAGTCGGCCTATCTTCCATTCCTTCCAGGGTATCCTCCTCACCCCCCGATTCCTGGTCCAGGGTCGGGGCATTGGCTCGTGTGACCACGCGGTCTTGAGATTTGGGAATCCGGGATGAACGTGGAGCTTTGGCCACAAATTTATCCATGGCAGGCACGCGGGAGTAGTGGTAAACAAGGTTGTTCCAAGGCGGGAGGGAATCGAGCAGCTAGGAGTGCAGATGGATGCAGATTATGAGGGAGGGGAGCGGAGCTTCAGAGAAAGCGGCTACTCCATGAGGCGCCGGAACCGGAAGTCCGGAACACAATTTTAAAAGAAAATGTACCTTAATCACTTCACCCCAAAGCAGTTTTTACCCTAACGGACAAGAGCGATTTTCACCTTTCAGTGCTCATCTCTTTCATTTGCCAATAGCTTAATCACTACTAATCACAATTAAATTATATATATCAGTTTTTTTCACCTCCAATTAGGCTTTTTGGGGTTGATATTTGTTTTCAGTAATTACTTTATTTTCTATGCATTTTAAAGGGAAAAACAAGGAAGAAAATGAAAAAATACAGTTAGATTGTACACTGTTCTTAAAAGAGTTTACAGAAGTCACAGATGCTATCTTCACACCTTCCACCTGGATACATAATGGGCAGCTAAAATGATGGCAGCTCCTATAGCTATTAGAAACCAGGAAAAAAAGTGGTTCCCTTTAAGGTGAGGCTCAGCTGAGTGTAGCAGATATCTCATAGGAGAAGAAGTTAATGTTTTAATGGATCTTGACCTTTTCCCCTGACCCCTTGTGACGATACTCTGATCTACACAGTGGCACAGAAGCCATATATGGCACTAAGGGGAGGAGAGGGTACTACTTGTACCTCAACTACCCAGAAGGACAGGATAATAGATGTTTGCTTCATCTAGAAAATAAGAGATGCAAAGAACTGGCAGATAAGGTGTGAGAAAACGCGGAAGAGCCGCCGCTATGAGCCAGCGGCCGGCGGCTCTTTCCGCGTACAGCGACCTCACACACGGAGAGGCAGCCGCCTCCTCCCAGCACGAGGCGGCTGTCCCCGTGAAGAAGCGTGCGAAGCGCGGAGAAACCGCCGCGTTGGACGCGGCGGTTGGCGCGCATACCTCCACTGTGGAGGCTCAGAGCGGGGCTGCTGTGGCTGGGACATGTAGTCCCTCCAGATTTAGAGTGACGTGCGCGCACGCACTCAGGCAGGGCATATATAGTAGCCAGAGGTAGTCAGCTGACCAGGCTGGTCAGCTGACTCTGGCTTCACTCCCCATTGGTCCAGCACTGTGGGAGGTGCTGGGGAGCGAGATGGGTATATATACTGCTGGCTGGTCATTTCTCGGGTGTCTGGCGTTGCGATCACATATGTGGGAGCACCCAGATCCGTAGTCAGATCCGCAAGTGTGCCGGGACCAGCTGGAGCTGTAATCCTACACTTAGCTAGATTCTGTTGATAGCTAAAGCACTAGTTTGATTGTGATTATCTGTTATGACCTATTGCTTGCTCGACCATTCTCCTGAACTCTGATCTTGTACCTCGATATTTCTGATACTCTGTTGCCGAACCTCGGCTCGTTCCTAGACTCTGCTTCTGCCTCCTGATTTTGTACCCCGATATTTCTGATACCCCGTTGCCGAACCCTGCCTGTACTTTGACTCCGCCTTTGCCTCCTGATCTTGTACTTTATCTGTCCGTGTGTGTACGACCTGGCTTGTCCGACCTCGAGAACCGACCTTACTGTTGGAGGCGGTTCCTCGTTCTGTTAGTGACCCTTCCGCCAGAGGGTTATTTTCAGTATATCCTTCCTGCTGACAGCCTGACTCCTCCCGTCTTGGAGAGCTCAGGTTTGCGGAAGGAATCTGTACAGTACGCCTTGCTGTACTGAGGCCAGTCCTCTAAGTGTTACTGTTACACCAAGCACTACACTCTACTCAGGTGAACAGAGGTTAGCTTGTATATCGGATTATCGGTGATACTGCAGATCACATATAATCTGGTATATATCTGTATTCCCAGTGATTCTGCAGATCACCGGTAATCAGATTCTCTCTGTGCTTCACCGATCGTTACAGAACGCCAGACCAAAAAACAGATGGAATCACGCGCTGATCCTCTGACTGTGCTTGCCACTTCGGTGGATAACATCCATCAAGCACTGGGCCAGCACAAAGCCTTAATTGATGCCTTATCAGGCTCTGTGAAAACCCTCCAGACGTCAGTTGATTCAGTGCGATCCCCTCCTAGTGATGACATACGTATGCCTGTACCAGATAAATTTTCCGGCCACAAGTCTGACTTCCGGAATTTCAGGAGTAGAGTGTTATCATATTTCGAGTTGAGACCCCGATCCTCGGGGACTGAGACCCAACGGGTCACCTTTATTAAAACTTTACTGACTGGTGACTCCCAGTCATGGGCATACAACCTGCCTTCTACTGATACTGCTCTGACCTCGGTAGAGGAATTCTTTAAGGCCATGGCCGTAATTTACGACGACCCTGACCTTGCTGCATCCTCTGAGCGGAAGCTCAAACTTTTGCGGCAAGGCAGAGGGTCGGTCGAGGATTATGCGGCAGAATTTCGCAGATGGTCAGTCACCGCCAGATTCGACAACTTTGCCCTGATGGATTACTTCCTGTCTGGGTTGTCGGAGGAGGTTTCCGACCTAATGTTAACTGTACCCGAGCCTAAGACCGTCGATGAGGCTATATCATCGGCCATTCGAGTTGATCGTAGCCTACGTAATCAGAGGCAGACTAGGGGCAGTCACCGTGTCAGGGTGACATCATACGCAGCGCCATCCGCTACACCCCTAGTACCACCTTCTCCGCCTGTCTCACCTTCCCCGGCCTTGCCTCCGCCCGAACCAATGCAGATTGGTCGATCGAAACTGACCCAGGTGGAGAGAAGGCGGAGAATGACGGAACAATTGTGCCTGTACTGTGCTGCAGCAGGGCATAGGGTGTGAAACTGCCCTAACAGGTCGGGAAACGGAACTGCCTAGGAGTAGTGGGGGGTGACACCCTGGGCACACAATCCTCACCCCTTAAAGAAAGAAAATTGCTTCTCCCTTGTACTGTCACATGGGATGATAAGTCCGTAGCCACTGAAGCTTTTATCGACTCCGGCTCAGCGGCTAATTTTATGAACTTCCAATTTGCTCAGGAGTTGGGTCTACCACTCACTCCCGTGAGACCCCCCATTCAGGTCACGGCAGTGGACGATTCCCCTTTGCAACGGAATCGTGCCCTGTCACAGACTCCGCTGGTGAAGCTCACCATAGGGGTATTGCATGGGGAACAGTTACAATTTTTTTGTATTACACATGTCAACCTCCACTATTATCCTGGGCATGCCATGGTTACAAATTCATTCTCCGCAGATAGACTGGGCCACAGGGCAGTTAACAGCATGGTCACCTCATTGTTTTCAGCAGTGTTTGGGGAAGCTGACATTGGGTCAAACCAGGGTGCAGGTGGAAGGTGTACCGGAACAGTACTTGGATTATGCGGATGTGTTCTGTCCCAAGGCTGCGGATAAACTGCCCCCGCATCGCCCGTTTGACTGTCCAATTGACCTTCGTTCTGGTTGTATGCCTCCTCGAGGCCATTTGTATAATCTATCTGGCCCTGAGAAACTAGCCATGCAGGAGTATATTCGTGAGAACCTGGCCAAGGGCTTCATTCGGCCGTCCCGGTCACCCGCTGGGGCAGGCTTCTTTTTTGTTAAGAAGAAAGACGGGGGCTTACGGCCTTGTATCGATTATCGTGGCCTTAACAAGATCACAGTGAAGAATCGCTACCCATTGCCACTTATAGACGATTTATTCACACAGGTCACGGAGGCTAGGATATTTTCAAAGTTGGATTTACGGGGGGCATACAATCTGGTACGTATACGAAAGGGCGATGAATGGAAGACGGCCTTCAATACCCCTGACGGGCATTACGAGTACAGGGTGATGCCCTTCGGGTTATGTAAACCCCGGCCGTCTTCCAAGAACTCATCAATGAGGTTTTTAGGGAGGTGTTAGGGAAGTTCGTTTTAGTCTACTTAGACGATATTCTCATCTTTTCTAACAACCTCTCAGAACACAGAACCCATGTCAAAATTGTATTAGACAAACTGAGGCAGAATATGTTATACGCTAAACTCGAGAAGTGTATTTTTGAGGTGACGTCGGTTGCCTTTCTGGGATATATATTCTCCACCTCAGGTCTGTCTATGGACCCTGCCAAGGTCTCCGCGGTCCTGGAGTGGCCGCAGCCGGTGGGGTTAAAATCGCTACAACGGTTCTTGGGGTTTGCGAACTATTATAGACGGTTTATAAAGGGGTACTCCACAGTAGTCGCACCCCTCACTAGCCTTACTAAAAAAGGGGCAGACACCACTCATTGGCCTCCCGAGGCCTTACAGGCATTTTCTACTCTAAAAGGGTTGTTCTGCTCGGCGCCCATACTGAGACACGTGGACACTTCCTTCCCATTTATTGTTGAGGTAGACGCCTCAGAGGTCGGGGTGGGGGCTGTGCTGTCTCAGCGTTCTGGTCTCCAGGGTAGATTACACCCGTGTGCCTATTTTTCCTGAAGGTTCTCTCCGGCAGAGAGAAACTACGATATTGGCAACAGGGAGCTCCTAGCCATCAAATTGGCCTTCGAAGAGTGGCGTCATTGGCTAGAGGGAGCTGAGCACACTATCACGGTTTATACCGACCACAAGAACCTGGAATACATCGAGGGGGCTAAAAGGTTAAGCCCGAGGCAGGCTCGATGGTCTCTATTTTTCTCGAGGTTTACATTCTTGATTACGTACACGCCAGGTAGTAAGAATACCAAGGCAGATGCACTCTCTAGGTGTTTCGAACCGGAGACAGCACAGCCCTCTGTTCCCGAGACCATTGTCCCACGAAGAGTAGTGTTAGCCGCTACTGAGACTTGGGAGGACTGGAAGGAGACTTTGAGTCCTTTCCAGCAGGATATCCCGGAAGGAAAACCAGATGGGGTGTTGTTTATCCCGTTACCATTCCGTCTCCAGATCTTGGAGATGGTCCACTCTCATAAAAATGCGGGACATCCTGGGGCGTCTAGAACGCAAGATCTCGTGGCCAGATGTGCATGGTGGCCTTCGCTAGCAGCTGACTGCAAAGAGTTTGTCAGGGAATGTGCGGTGTGCGCAAAAAGCAAGCCCTCCCGGCTGGCATCTGTAGGTACATTGCAGCCTTTGCCCACCCCGAGTGAACCATGGACCCACTTGTCCATGGATTTTGTGGGAGAGCTTCCTAGGTCCGAAGGCATGTCAGTCATCTGGGTGGTGGTCGACCATTTTAGTAAAATGGCCCACTTCGTGCCCCTGAAAGGACTCCCTTCGGCCCAGGAACTGGCCGATTTATTTATCACCCATGTCTTCAGACTGCATGGCATTCCAGAAGACATAGTATCTGATCGGGGAGTCCAGTTTGTTTCGAAATTTTGGAGGGCATTCTGCCACCAAATGGGCATGAAATTGTCGTTCTCCTCGGGTTACCACCCACAGACAAATGGCCAGACGGAGAGGGTCAACCAATCGTTAGAGCAATTTTTGAGGTGTTACGTTGCCGAGGCGCAGAGTGATTGGGATTAAATTTTTACCTTATGCAGAATTTGCCCACAACAACTTAAAGAGTTCTTCCTCAGGCTTCTGTCCATTTCAGATAGTAACCGGTAAACTACCTAAATTCTCTCCGTTGCCAATTGCGTCCACTCCATTTCCAGCTTTGGAGGCTTGGCAAAGGTCATTTAAGGACATGTGGTGGACCATCAAGAATAACCTCGTAAAAGCATTTCAGAGTCAGAAAGGTCAGGCTGACAAGAAACGCTCGTTAGAGTGGAAATTTCAACCAGGAGATTTGGTTTGGGTGTCAACCCGTCACCTGACCCTGAAACAACCTTCTGACAAACTTGGTCCCAGGTTCGTGGGTCCATTCCCGGTTACTAGGAAAATCAACGATGTCACATATACCGTTGATCTCCCCACCAACATGCGGGGAGTGAGGTCCTTCCACGTATCACTTCTCAAACCCGCAGTCCAGGTGGGTCCCACTCCTCCTCCTCCTGTTTTAGTCGATGCCCAACCCGAATATGAGGTGGAGAAGATCATAGACTCACGTACTGTACAAAATTCGGTGCAGTATCTCGTACATTGGAAGGGGTACGGCATTGAGGAGAGGCAATGGGTACCTGGGAACCGCATGCATGCGGACGAGTTAGTGAGGGAATTTCATGCTGTACATCCAGAAAAACCTGGAAGGAGCTGTCCGGAGTCCACTCCTGGGGGGGGGGTACTGTGAGAAAACGCGGAAGAGCCGCCGCCATGAGCCAGCGGCCGGCGGCTCTTTCCGCGTACAGCGACCTCACACACGGAGAGGCAGCCGCCTCCTCCCAGCATGAGGCGGCTGTCCCCATGAAGAAGCGTGCGGAGCGCGGAGAAACCGCCGCGTTGGACGCGGTGGTTGGCGCGCATACCTCCGCTGTGGAGGCTCAGAGCGGGGCTGCTGTGGCTGGGACATGTAGTCCCTCCAGATTTAGAGTGACGCGCGCGCGCACTCAGGCAGGGCATATATAGTAGCCAGAGGTAGTCAGCTGACCAGGCTGGTCAGCTGACTCTGGCTTCACTCCCCATTGGTCCAGCACTGTGGGAGGTGCTGGGGAGCGAGATGGGTATATATACTGCTGGCTGGTCATTTCTCGGGTGTCTGGCGTTGCGATCACATATGTGGGAGCACCCAGATCCGTAGTCAGATCCCCAAGTGTGCCGGGACCAGCTGGAGCTGTAATCCTACACTTAGCTAGATTCTGTTGATAGCTAAAGTACTAGTTTGATTGTGATTATCTGTTATGACCTATTGCTTGCTCGACCATTCTCCTGAACTCTGATCTTGTACCTCGATATTTCTGATACTCTGTTGCCGAACCTCGGCTCGTTCCTAGACTCTGCTTCTGCCTCCTGATTTTGTACCCCGATATTTCTGATACCCCGTTGCCGAACCCTGCCTGTACTTTGACTCCGCCTTTGCCTCCTGATCTTGTACTTTATCTGTCCGTATGTGTACGACCTCGAGAACCGACCTTACTGTTGGAGGCG
Organism: Hyperolius riggenbachi; assembly: GCF_040937935.1. Lineage (NCBI taxonomy): Eukaryota > Metazoa > Chordata > Amphibia > Anura > Hyperoliidae > Hyperolius > Hyperolius riggenbachi. The sequence goes on along the minus strand of NC_090646.1, from coordinate 229,895,080 downwards.
GTTCCTCGTTCTGTTAGTGACCCTTCCGCCAGAGGGTTATTTTCAGTATATCCTTCCTGCTGACAGCCTGACTCCTCCCGTCTTGGAGAGCTCAGGTTTGCGGAAGGAATCTGTACAGTACGCCTTGCTGTACTGAGGCCAGTCCTCTAAGTGTTACTGTTACACCAAGCACTACACTCTACTCAGGTGAACAGAGGTTAGCTTGTATATCGGATTATCGGTGATACTGCAGATCACATATAATCTGGTATATATCTGTATTCCCAGTGATTCTGCAGATCACCGGTAATCAGATTCTGTCTGTGCTTCACCGATCGTTACATAAGGCTTTGCTTTATGTACCGTAACATTTTTGAAAAGAATATTTTAGTCACAGTTCGGGTGAATTGCAGAAGGCTGTTATCTCATTATAGTGTACCACACTGCAGTCCAAATATGCTGCAGCTCAGGTGAGATAAGGGAAATTGATTTTTTATTTTGCTTTAAGTTATTTGCCTTCCACATAATTCATTACGGCTGGAGAGAAGATTGAAAGCATACCAGTCACAGCAATTATATCATTTAAAAAATGGCACACTCTTGGAGTATACACTCTGGCTATAATTAAGAGAGACTCCAACAGGCAAATGACAAAGTAAAACAAGTCATCTGTCCAAGTCATAACACAAGAAGCTGGCTGGTAAAACAAATAGCCTAGATGGAGATGAGGGAGCAAACAGAATCCCGGCCACAGTAATCACATTAACTTAGTCAACAGCTTGTGAAAATAAGCCAGAAAAATAAGTCAACAAAAAATAGAGCCACGTGAAATCAGTTCCAGCCACAGCGACTTCAGGCTTGGCTTCTGGAAAGTGAAAGAACTCACAATGCACAAACTCGCCTGAAGACTGGGAAACCATTTGTGAGCGTTCAGACAGAATTAGTCACCCAGTCACAATCACAGGCATTTGTAAGTTTGATACATCTTTTGGGCTCAGTCACACACATGGAATGAGGGCTGGTCACACTGACATTCCAGTGTCACTTGCTGCTGTTACCTCTTGCCACATCTTAGTCAAGTTTAGTTCCAGTATTCAACTAGCACTCGGCCAGCATTCAAATATGCTATGTAGCCTTCAGGGATGAAAAACACAGCAGTGAACAAAAACAAAAATGCTAAATTAATTCATTTGTGATGCCATTAGAGTCCTCTAAGACCTAGGTTCTCAACGTGTGGTACGCGTACCCCAGGGGGTACTTCTGATGGTTCCAGGGGGTACTCGGGCTTGATATAATTAACCAAGTATAACAAATTTAGAGTTTTAGATTATGATAAATCCTATATAAACAACACCAAATCAGTATTTTAGCTAATTAAAAGCAATAATAAATGCTTGGAAATTGTTTAGAACCAATTATTATGTACTATGATTAAAAATATATTCGTCAAGGGGTACTTCTGATAAAGTTTACTATGCCAGGGGGTACTTGGTGAGTACAGGGTTTTAAAAGGGGTACATACCAATAAAATGTTGAGAAACACTGCTCTAAGACACTGCTGGTGTCCGTTTTTTAAATCATTTAAATAACACTGAATAAGGCCTCTTTCAGAGGAACAGCTGACAAGTGGTGAAGTGGTGAATTCACCGACTGACAGTTGTTCTCCTGCACCGGCTATTGGAGCTTAATAACACTCAGTACTGGCGCTGGACAGACCGACCCTCCATGGAATCACATTTGAGAGCAGCCCTGCGGTAGTGCCACCGCATGTCAAGCGTTGACAGTTGGGTTGTGTTACAACCACTGCCATTCAACTGCATTTCAATTGCCTCCTAATGTCGCATGTGGGCGACAGACAGGATGTTGAACTGCTAACCACTACACCACCGTGCTGCCCAACTACACCACCATGCTGGAGGTAAGCATTGCACCTACCTCACAGGAGGGTCTGACCCCAAATTATTAGTTAATAGGGGTTTTTATTGACACATATACAATGCATTTTGTGTGACTGGTCAACTTTCTCTCATATTATTCCTAAATGGCAGTGGAGCAGTTTAATTTTCCTGCTCCACTGCTGCTTCTGGTCTCTTCTAATCTTCCCGACAGATGCACACTCTATCCTACATACCTCTGGTTCTGAATGCATGTCACATGGTCGGGAGCTGGAGGTATGGAAGCATAGAGCTGTCTGGAAGTAGTGTTGGGCGAACAGTGTTCGCCACTGTTCGGGTTCTGCAGAACATCACCCTGTTCGGGTGATGTTCGAGTTCGACCAAACACCTAATGGTGTTCGGCCAAACCGTTCGGCCATATGGCCAAACTAAGAGCGCATGGCCGAACGTTCCCCGAACGTTTGGCTAGCGCTGTGATTGGCCGAACGGGTCACGTGGTTCGGACCCGAACGCGCTCTGATTGGCCGAACGGGTCACGTGGTTCGGGTAAATAAATACCCGATCCACGTCATTTCTCCGCCATTTGTCTGTGGGTTTAGCTTTGGGTAGGCAGGCAGGGTAGTTCTCTCTCCAGCCAGGCTATCCAGGGTCCCCCCAGTCATTGTGTCGTTGCTGGGAACAGTAGTACACCGCTCACCCACACTATATAGCATTGTGTTTACTGCCACTCTGTGTACACCGCTCACCCACCACTGTATAGCATTGTGTTTACTGCCACTCTGTGTCTCTGCTGGGAACAGTAGTACACCGCTCACCCACCACTGTATAGCATTGTGCTCTGTGTCGCTACTGGGAATAGTAGTACACCGCTCACCCACCACTGTATAGCATTGTGCTCTGTGTCGCTGCTGGGAACAGTAGTACACTGCTCACCCACCACTGTATAGCATTGTGCTCTGTGTCGCTGCTGGGAATAGTAGTACACCGCTCACCCACCACTGTATAGCATTGTGCTCTGTGTCGCTGCTGGGAACAGTAGTACACCGCTCACCCACCACTGTATAGCATTGTGCTCTGTGTCGCTGCTGGGAATAGTAGTACACCGCTCACCCACCACTGTATAGCATTGTGCTCTGTGTCGCTGCTGGGAACAGTAGTACACCACTCACCCACCACTGTATAGCATTGTGCTCTGTGTCGCTGCTGGGAATAGTAGTACACTGCTCACCCACCACTGTATAGCATTGTGCTCTGTGTCGCTGCTGGGAACAATAGTACACCACTCACCCACCACTGTATAGCATTGTGCTCTGTGTCGCTGCTGGGAATAGTAGTACACCGCTCACCCACCACTGTATAGCATTGTGCTCTGTGTCGCTGCTGGGAACAGTAGTACACCGCTCACCCACCACTGTATAGCATTGTGCTCTGTGTCACTGCTGGGAATAGTAGTACACCGCTCACCCACCACTGTATAGCATTGTGCTCTGTGTCGCTGCTGGGAACAGTAGTACACCGCTCACCCACCACTGTATAGCATTGTGCTCTGTGTCGCTGCTGGGAATAGTAGTACACCGCTCACCCACCACTGTATAGCATTGTGCTCTGTGTCGCTGCTGGGAACAGTAGTACACCACTCACTCACTCGCATTGTATTACATTTATGACTGCATGGCGACAAAATGCATTGCTATCCACACGCTTCTTGTCCTCATGCAAGGCCTGGGTTGCGCCTGAAAGCGTGGCCTTCTCCTCCTGCGCCTCCTCCTGTTCCATCACGTGTGCTGCTGCTGGGTTAGCGTTGCCGGTCCCTTTTTACAAAACCTCTTATCTGTATTACATTTATGACTGCATGGCGACAAAATGCATTGCTATCCGCACGCTTCTTGTCCTCATGCAAGGCCTGGGTTGTTGTGTCTCAAAGCGTGGCCTTCTCCTCCTGCGCCGCCCTCCTCCTGTTCCATCACGTGTGCTGCTGCTGGGTTAGCGTTACCGGTCCCTTTTCCTGGAACCTCTTATCTGTATTACATTTATGACTGCATGGCGACAAAAAGCATGTTACCTGTGCAAAGAAAAATGACATTTTCCACATTTAAAAGACATTTTTTCCTTTGAAACTTTACAATCAATTTTCTCAAAAACTATAAGCTCTTTTTCAAATATTTTTTTTCCTCTTGTACCCACTCCCAAGGAGCACATACCCTGCAAATTTGGGGTATGTAGCATGTAAGGAAGCTTTACAAAGCACAAAAGTTCGGGTCCCCATTGACTTCCATTATGTTCGGAGTTCGGCGCGAACACTCGAACATCGCGGCCATGTTCGGCGAACGTTCGCGAACCCGAACATCCAGATGTTCGCCCAACACTATCTGGAAGAACAGAAGAGACACAACGCCTCCCTGGAGCAGGTAAATGTTACACTGCTTCGCTGCACTACTGTGTGGGGAGATGGCGCTGGGGAGGTGGGATGTAAAGTGTGTGTGTTTTACCCGCCACATGGGAGGATTTGGATCTAAGAAGTGGGCCCCATTACAATTTCACAAAGCCCATGTTAATTTCATGGAGGAGGCCCAATGCTCCTTTGATGAGTGGGTTTTTGCTGTACTCAAGCTCAAAGTGGCAATGTTTTGCCCAGAAACACTATCATCCTGTGCATGTTACTGCTTACAATGATGCACATTTGAAACTCTTGAGGGCCACATAAAATGGCAAGGAGGGACGCATTTGTCCCATGGGCCTTGCGTTTGACACCTGTGGGCTAGAGTCTAGCAGTGATATGAGTGCCTATGCTGAAGAACTCCAAGTTGTTCCAGTGGTGTTCACAATCAGGGCCGGGCCGAGGCATAGGCTGGAGAGGCTCCAGCCTCAGGGCGCAGTGTAGGAGGGGGAGCAGAATTCATTCAGCTGTCATTCCTAATTGTGTTTGAAGCAGAAAGAAATAAGAAAAGGGGATACATGGCAGTGACTGCAAGCCAGATAACTAGATATTAAGGTGTTGGGGAGGTTGTGGGCCCTGTGGCGCCTCTTAGTCTAATAGCAATCAGTGTGTGATGGCTGGGGTGGCAGGGATGGAGGGGCGCACTTTGGTGTCTCAGCCTTGGGTGCTGGAGGACCTTGTCCCGGCTCTGTTCACAATGTAATGTTCAATGTGCTTGTCACAGATTAGGGCCAAATGTAAAAAGCCTAACAACATTGTTTACATTTTTTGTGTGGAAGGAAACTAGAATTCCTGGAGAGATCTGTCTTAGACATGAAAAAGTAAGTTTAATAATATAGGGGTACATGCAATAACCTACTTTAAGCAGAATTACGTACATAGAGTCTTACCGCACGATGAGTAGAGCAGAATGCAATACATTACAGACAATGCTTTATGCTCTACTCATTGTGCATACCACTATATGCATGTCATTCTACTTTTTTCATATACCCCACATAGTCCTTTCTGTTTCATCTTTGCAATAGGAGCACCTATCTTTTCTTATCGTCTTTCCATTACATATTTCTCATTGCTCTTATAAAATAACTATTTTTGGGTATTGTTTTAATTAACATTTTTATTGAGCAGTGTAATAACCATGTACTATGTTTTGATTCTTCCGAGATCCATATGCCACTGACATCATGGATATTATTTAAAACTACATCTTGGACTATTATGGCTTTTTATTTGGAAAATACAATAATTATTGAAAATGAAAACCACAGTAGATTATCCCCTGTAGGCACTTGCATAGTGTAGAAATGCACTTTTTTATGCAAAACTGATTGAAAATGATTGCTATTGCTGTAACCAATGCAACTGAAAATATTCTTGGATTGTAACAAAACATATATAATGAAAAAGGCAACATTTTCTTTCCTTTTTTTTAAAGCTTTTTTTTTATTTAAATTTTGAAAAAAAAAACATAAAACAGCTCCCAAGTCCACGCACAGGTAGAGGGAGTACTACTACACATTACATCATCCTATTACAACACATAGATGGACATCAACCCGCTGACCCCGCCATCTCTCATCCACCCACACTCTGCACCAACCACCCTCCAACTTATATGTTTAGCCTAGAAATTAATTAAAACTAGGCTAGAGCACATTATTAAAACCACGGTTTCCAGATCTTCTAAATTTAGTTAAAGAGACTCTGAAGTCTCTTTTTTTCCCTTATTTTCTCATACCAGCTTGTTAAGAGTTAATGTCTAAATGAAATCGCCGCATCCCTGCGGAATATGACAGATTTATAGCTGAGGATTAGCCCTGCAAAGCTCCCAGGCTCGCAGGGCTTTACTTCCCCAATGAGGCAGAGCTTTAGGCTGTAGCTCTGCCTCCTCCTCAGTCAATCTCTGCGGATCGCCACCTCTCCCCGCCCCTCTCCGTCTTCTTTCACTGAGAGGGGCGGGGAGGAGGCAGAGATCTGCAGAAATTGATTGCGGAGAGGCAGAGCTACAACTCAAAGCTCAGCCTCTCCCGGAAGAAAAGCCCTGCGAGCCAGGGCAGCATAATCTGCGACCTGCAAAGTCGTAGAACTTTGCAGGTCGCTTTCTAGGTAATAAATCATCCATCTGCCGCAGGGATGCGGCAATTTAACTCTGACATTAACTCTTAACAGGCTGATGTGAGAAAATCTGTGAAAAAAGAGACTTCAGAGTCTCTTTAAGTTCCTCTTGCTATTTATCCCGCTTTGTATAAATGTAAAGAGTCATTGACTAAGTGTTTCTGCTTCCAATTTAGTATGATAGCTTTCCTGTAATAAAACAGTAGGAGTCCCACTAGAGAGTGTTGTGCCCACGTGCAGGCTAGTGAAGCTGTGTTTCCTAGTAGGCACCATATTGGATTTGATGCACAGTGATTTTTGTCACTTGAGTAATAACCTCACAAACTTTTTGCCACACGGGGGAAATTATGGGGCACAACCAGGTGACATGACTAAAGTCCACATGCAGAGCACTACAGCGCCAGCAAGCACCATTACAGGAGACATCTAGTTTAGCTAATCTAACCATTGGAATATATGGTCCATGTAAGATCTTGAATTGGATCAATCTACCCTAGCAGAAATTAGATATTTAAAGGGCTTAATCCACATATCTTCCCCTTCCTCATCATCCATCCGAAAGGCAACATTTTCTGAATTGAATGAAGTAACATATTTTTTCAATGTAAGGCAATAGTATGCAAAGAATGCAGGCACTAGACAATAAAGTCCACTAAAATGTCACCTTTATTCCATCTTCACAAAAAAGACACAGATAGCATGGTGTATGGCCTAACAACAGTTTCACGGGTTCATCCCACTTCATCAGAGGCAAGAACAACATGTACAGTATAGCTTTTGTTGTCCGGAGGCACAGTGAGTGAACCTGGCTCCCTCACCAGTATGCACGGTCAACTGGTGCAGGTTCAATATTCTTTGTGTCCTATGTTTTCAATGCATATGTAAGAAACTGCAACTTAAAGAAAACTTGTAACTAAAAAAGTTCCCCTGGGAGGTTCTCACTTCGGGTGGTGGAAGCCTCCAGATCCTATCGAGGCTTCCCCGTCCTCCTGTGTCCCACGGTGGTCTTGCTGTGCCCCTCCGAACCTTCCCGGCTCCAGTGCAGGTGCAGTATCGGCTCTCCGCTCCCTTCCCTCTGTATACTATTGCAACTCAAAATTGGACTGGTTCATTAGTTTTCATATAACACATTAGTCGGTAAATTCACAATGAGAAATATATCTCGTTATCTAATGTTACCTAAATCTATCTGCTCAGTTTTTCTAACATTTCAGACTCTGAGGAGAGGGAAAACAACAGTCTGGAGATTCCCCACCAAAGCTATAATATTCTTGCACCCAGTCACAAAGGCTGGTAATAACCAGTGGGAGACACTCCAGTGGGAGTGGAAGAAAAAACTTTCTGCTCTGTGCACAATTGTTCTAATGACTGCATCTGCTCAGCCACTGATAAGGAATCATACAAAGTTTTGTAGACAAAGATTTATAGACAGTCCCTATTAAGTGTGCAGCAGGGTCTTGTGTACTTCACTCAGTGCCCAACCTCTTTACCCCTCCCTAAGTAATGTGTACTGTAGTGATGCTTGAGGAGTCTGCAGAGCCAGTTCTGCTCCATAAGATATCGACAGAGAGAGTGTAATAAATGAGGCTGGGAGCACACTCGTCAGTTTTCTGTATGTGTTTTTTTGCAAACCTGTGTGTCTGTATGTGTGAAAACATGCATGTTTTATCACAGAAGCTAATGTAAATGATAGAGAAAATGCCTAGGGTGGGGATAAAGTTTTACAGGAGGGGGCCCCATTCAAAGTTCTGCAGTGGGGCCCAGTGATTTGTAGTTACACCCTTGCCTTGAGTGGGGGCAATGTAATGAAGGGGCAGGGAATCTGGGACTATATTACTACCCTTAATAACAGAGCAATCAGATAAGTACTCCCACATTACCTAAAGAGTGCAAGGATATCCGAGCAGACTCCTTAACTATTTGCTGTAACGATATGTGTCAGCAAGTGACAGAGTTCTGATTTTTAGGTGATCTGCAGTATCACCTATAATACAGATTTATACCTGATCATATGGTGATCTGCAGAATCACCAATAATACAAGTACATCAGACAGCTAATGTGATAGCAAGTATAGTGCTTGGTGCAACAGTAGTACTGATAGGTTTAGCTATACCTCACTAGAGGAGCTGGAGAGCACTAACAGTACAAAGCCCCTCACCAGAGACAAGGGCCCTCTGGTGAGCGTAGAGAGGTCAGACTAATCGAGTTGGCAACAGACAGACAAATACAGTAAAAAATCAGAAGGCAAAGGCAAGAAGGTTTTAACAGGCAGAGTCGGCAGCAGGATCAGATGGGCAGAAGTACAGAATCACTGAGCGGAGGAATAGTCAGAACGAGCAAGAGTCATACACAGTATATCAATTATTAATATAGCTATCAACCAGAGCAGGGACAAGGTCCTCCAGCACCCAAGGCTGAGACACCAAAGTGCGCCCCTCCATCCCTCCCACCTCAGCTATCGCACACTGATTACTATTAGACTAAGAGGGCCACAGGGCCCACAACCTCCCCAACACCTTAATCTCTAGTTATCTGGCTTGCAGTCACTGCTATGTATCCCCTTTTCTTATTTCTTTCTGCTTCATACACCATTAGGAATGACAGCTAAATGAATTGTGCGCCCCCTCCTACACTGCGCCCTGAGGCTGGAGCCTCTCCAGCCTATGCCTCGGCCCGGCCCTGCTATCAACAATTCCTATCTCTGTGTGAAATCCCTGGTTTCCTCCCGGATCAAAGCACACTGGATCTATCTAAGGTCTGAGCGCAAACCTGAAGTATTCGCAACAGCAGACAAGTTGCGAGTGATTCGGCAAGGCTTAAAGAGAAACTCCAACCAAGAATTGAACTTTATCCCAATCAGTAGCTGATACCCCCTTTTACATGAGAAATAGAATGATTTTCACAAACAGACCATTAGGGGGCGCTGTGTGACTAATTTTGTGCTGAAACCCCTCCCACAAGAGGCTCTGAATACCGCGGTACTCTGGGCAAACTGCCACAATGTAACAATTTTCACAGACAGGAAATGGCTGTTTAAAGCTGTCTGTAACAGCCAGAGCAGCTAGAAACAGCTACATAACTTGCCCACAGTAACAATGTCACCATGTAATACATGTCAGAATGTGAATCTGGGAGAGGAAAGATTTTACAATGAGCAAACACTGACTAAATCATTTATACATAATTATTGTAAAAATGAAGCATTTTTTTTATTAAATTATTTTCACTGGAGTTCCTCTTTAAGAAGAAGAGGAGACCCTACCGGCACGCCCACTCTCATCAACCAATGAGGAGCGGTGAACGTCTCCTCTGACGTCAGCCGACCGTCCGGTCAGCTGACGCGCCTCCTCCCCGCATACAGGTCTTTCTGTGCGCGCGCGCACACGCGACAATGCAACCCTATGTGCTGCTGACAAACCCGTCCTCGGTGTGCTAGACACCCGAGACACGGATAGATCTCTAGGCAGGGAGATGGAGGCAGCTGCGGTGGTATCGCTGTTCACCGCAGCTGTCTCTTCCACGTTTGTTACATTTGTCTTATTAAACCCACTTTATTAACGCCCCATATATGTATATAACAGCCCATGATCCCAAATTGTTCAAGATTAATAAACATGGCAAATACACAATAGTATAATACTTACCATACAATGGGGATCTGGGAAAAACGGTGTCAGCTACACCGTGTCAGGCAAATCAGAAGTGTATTCTGGAAACTGGGAAAGTAAAAATGCTTTGTAGGAGAGAAATTAACAGACTATGAAAAACTTTAATTGGTAAATAAAAACATTCAGAGTTTAAATGCCGGTGCCATTGTTTGGCCAGAACCAGGACTCATTGGATGTAAAGCTTAAGGTCATATATTATATCCTATATCCAACTTTAAGAAAAGTAGTAATTAAAATTTGGATTAAAAACATAAACTCTCAACAGACTGGGTTAAACATATTATATATTTTTTTGGAAATGCAGATTGATCAGGATTTATATTTCCTAAACTGTAAGATTTCTATGCAGCATTCATAGAGAGTACAGCAACCCAGAAATGTCGGCCTTGGTATACTGAATGATGAGCTGATGTTTGCTTGTACTTCCTGGTATAGGGGGATATGCCACATCTTAGGCCCTCTTATCTGCCCATACATCAGCCTCTGCATTGGAACACAAGCTAATTTATAATTGGGTGGAGGGCAGAAGGCAAGGGCCTTCCCTGTGAAGCCAAGTCACCCCATATGTTTATAGACTTATCAATGGATGTGCAGGGGTGGAGCTTTGTGGGGCATGGTCACCACCCCTGCCTGTTCTCCTCACTATAAGGCAGCAACTACTGTACAGACGCTATTGCATAGTTAACTGGGCAAGGGGCATGACTTGGTTGCAAATTCAATTTAACGCCTTGAACCAAGCAGGGCATACTGCATTTGAAACTCTGCTTATTACAAAGGCTGGATTTGTTACAGGTAGTGCAAAACCGTTTCAATTATGTTTCCAAATTCTTTACGTTTCCAGTAAATTTTCTATAGGTAGAAAAAACAAAGTTTTGTAAAAAAGAATACCTTTTAATAGCTAACTGATAGAGTTAAATGGTGCAAGCTTTCTGGGATCTAGTCCCCTTTTTCAGGCAAATTTCTAGATGTTAGCAGTAAATTTTCTGAAATCCATGGGAATAGTATACAGTTTGGTGCTAAATGCTTCATAAAATTATCCTTTCACTGGCTGTGTTATTGGTTTAGATATCTGCATAAGCAAGTGGTACAATACCCTACATGTTTAAATCACTGCATTCATTAGTTTTACAACAATAACCCACTTATTACACTAGAAGGAGGAATTCTGCTTATCTGTGTTTCCTGGAAAAATGTGTGCACATCGTAATCAGTCCCATCTCAGTAGCAGCTGATGGCAATGCTACACAGCTATTACAATGGCCACATGCAGAGCTCCAAAGCTTTCACCAGTAGAACACACATATATCTGCATAATACAGCTTATTAAACTCATTGAAAAGTTGATGTGATTATGTGATAAGGATAATTTTCTTGGGAGAGGGGGAGGTACACTTTTTTGCAAGTGTGTAGATAGATACCACCACACATCATTATTTATTACTGACAGCATCTACATTTTCCACTAAAGCTGTAGCTGACATAACATCAATGAAATTGCACATTTCATGTGGGTTTTCATATACTAAGGAACACAGCATGAGGTTGAAACTTATCCTACAGTATTGATTTTTGCCTATGTCTAAAAATAATATAAAATGTATTAATACTTTTCTATATTGTCAAGTTACTGAGTCAACTATTATGATATTAAACCTTTTGTTTCCAGCCTTTTACAGAGGCCCTTAAATCTAGAAGAATACAATTAATGACAAGTCCTCACCAATCCACATGTCTGACTTGTTCTCTACGTCTTCTCTGTGAGCCCCGGCAGGTGCCTCCTGCATGTCTGTGTAACAAGCTCACCTCCTGCTGATGTCAGACTCTGGACTTTATATCAATCCAGAGGTCAGACCAGGGTCACACAGGGTTGGGAAATGCTGAAACTCTCTACAGTGCTTGGGATAAGCCAGGAATCAGTAAACAGAATCTTCCAGGAAGCAGTAATCTATGCTGAAAACGAAGACATCCTTTTGCTTACTATGACCTTTCTTTCTAGAGTGTATTATAATATTACATTTGACTAAATATGTAGAAATGAAGTATAAATCCTCTGCTGAGAGCCGCCCTCTGCTCCTCCATAATCGTGTGGTTTGCAGGAGCAACTGCCAGGGACAAGTATACGCTTCAAAGAGTTATCAGCTCAGCAGAAAGGATCATCGGCTCTTCTCTGCCACCTATAGACCTTCTTTATAATGCTAGAATGAAGACAAGGGCTAACAGGGTGTCCCAGGACCCTTCCCACCCAGGATGCCGCTTCTTCAAGCTCCTCCCATTTGGTCAACGCTACAGTAACAGAACCATCTGCCCAAGATCTAAAAGGCGTAGAGACACTTTTTTTTCCCCAAGAAGCCCTCCTGCTGAACTCCAGCCCCTCGGTGGTACTCCAGCCCCCCTCAGCCCAAATACACCCGGCCGAGGCACACTGCAGCCCGGGCCAGCCAACAAACCCAGCCATCACCCTGACTAACTACCATGAACAATCATTCCCTAGGGGCTAAGTGATAAGACGTATCCCCTCAGCAGCACTAACCCACACCACAGTGAGCTCACGACTTGCCCACAAGCTAATTGCATGTGGTATAACATGGACTGTTTCATTGTGTGTTGCTTGCCTGCCTTGCTTGTACTTGCTTGTATTTACTGTTAACATCTTGTTAATGTCTGTCGTGCTCCATTGCCACTGCCATGTGAACCACAACCAATTCCGGGTACGACTTTGGTCGCACTTGGTGAAAAAAATAAAGATTCTGATTCTAAATCGCAGTCCATTCATCACATTTGAATTCATTATGTCCAGATTACCAGCAAAAAAAAAGAGTGGTGCTTTATCCTGTTTACAGCTATGCAAGCGACCAATAAAGGGAAGAAGTTGTGACTGAGTCACCGTTTCCTTGGACCCGAAGCAGTTACACCCCTATATACCTCGTAGCCATGATTTGCTATCCAAATTCCGTGTGGGTAAGTTGCTACATGTAACTGTGTCTTGGCAAAAAGGGTATAACTACATATAATACATCCCCTCAGCTACACTTTAATAGTCACCCCATTCCCCATGCTAAAGACCTCCAGGTCATGCAACAATTGCAGCCTACACAATCACCTCACCGCCCATAACAAGTGTGGCCACCACTTCCCCTCTCTCTGCCAATTCCTCACCCTTAACAGTTGTGGCAAGCATATATACCGGCTCCCCTACTCCTCTTCATAACAAATATGACAGCATGTATACATCCCTCTGCCACCTAACCAGTGAGGTCAGTGTTTCTCCCCTTGCACATTAACAACAAGTGTTGCCAGCATATTTACACTATCCCATAACAAGTGTGTCTCTACTCCCTTACCCCCCCCCCCAATCATAACTGCAACCACCATAGTCCTGCTTGTGACACCTATAAATATAACAAGTGTGGCCATTCACCTGCCCTCCCCACTGCCCCCCTCCCCAAAAAAAAAGAAAAAAAAGGGCTGTCATCCTGTTTCATGGGATCAGGAGCCGTAGCACCCATTGTTTGCCGGATCTTTAGGTTACGGAAACAACCAAGCACATGCTTTCCCTCCTTACCTTTCCCATCAGGACTCATTCAAATTGCAACAAGACATGTTGCTCAGCTGTACCCCAATGACAAGTCAATATGAGTCTGGGCATAGAACTGTTTCCTTAAAGAGGTGTTGCGAAAATGTTAAAATTCAAAACACATACAAATAAGAAGCACATTCCTCCCAGAGTAAAATGAGCCATAAATTACTTCTCTCCTATGTTGCCGTCACTTACAGTAGGTAGTAGAAATCTGACATTACTGACAGGTTTTAGGCTAGTCCATCTCTCCATAGGGGATTCTCAGCATGCCCTTTATTCTTTATAAAGACATTCCCTGAAAAAGATTTACATAAAGATGCTGGCCAGCCTTCCTGCACACTATTTTAGCAGTTGGACGGAGCAACTGGCATTCACTTAGTGCTTTCAAAAATAAAGAAAACCCTGAGAACCCCCTCCCCCCCTGTGAGAGGATGGGCTAGTCCAAAATCTGTCAATAATGTCAGATTTCTACTACCTACTGTAAGTGACATCAACATAGGAGAAAAGTAATTTATGGCTCATTTTACTCTGGGAGAAATGTACTTCTTATTTGTATGTGTTTTAAATTTTCAGATTTTCGCACCAGTTCCTCTTTAAGGATTGACTCCTGATCCCTGCTGGTAACAGTTATTGCACGTGTGACCAGTGCTTAAGCATCTGTGAGATAGCACTGTTTTTCCCAGGAGGGAGAAGGCAGTGCAGGAAGAAGGGATAAGAGAGGAAGTAAGGATACCTGAGAAATGGTAAATCTCAGGAAAGGGCTGCTGACAACCACATTGTGTGTACATCTCAATGGGAGCAGGGAAATAGGTTGCTACATACAGTCAATTTCCAAGAAGAGGTTATCTTGCCACACCAGATGGCTGGGTTACAATCTAATCTTTATTCTGACATCCAGGGGCGTTTCTAGGATCCTAAGAGATCCGGGGCACTTTTGGGCACGGAAAATAGGTGTGGCCATGCACATAATAAGGGTGTATGGTCATGGGTGGAGCTAAATTTACTAGAACTTAACAGTGGACTAAGGCATCACAGAGGCCTCCATGGCACCACAGCACCCAATATGCCCGCATAGAGGTACCACAGCACCCAGCATACACCCAATTGATGCATTATAGCTCCCAGCATGCTCGCCTTTGAGGCACCACAGCTGACTCTGCCAGGGCACACCCGGGGGAACCCCAGAATAGATCCAGGGCATGTGCCACTGATATTTGAGGCTAGCAAAGCCCCTGATGACATCATCAGACACAGAGATGAAAGCTCAAGCATATCGGAGGAAAGCATGGCTCCTTAGTCATAGATTAGTCATAAGCTATGACTAAGGAGCCAATGCTTTGCTCCGATACGCGTGAGCTTTTATCTGTGTGTCTAATGATGTCAGAATAAAGATTGGATTTTAACTGGTGTAGTAGGATATCCTCTTCTTGGAAATAGAAAATACTAATACTTTTTAAGAAAAAAAGGTGGTGGTGGGGGTAGGGGTTGCATCCAGAATTCAGATTCACTTTTGATCCTAGTGTCTTTTATTTACTAGAATTCATTTACTCCGTGTCATCCATTATTGGTTTATCTTTAGTTTTTCCAGGCATCCTATTATTGGTCTCAGAATTGTTATTTTTTTCTAAGAAGGAAACTGTCTTCTTTTCAGTCTTGGCTCATGGTGCTTCCATTGCTTGAGTATTTTTAAACGCAGTGATAGTTAATATATGTACGTACAATTAATGTGGAATTTGTTTTCACAGAACAGTATGAAGAATGTCCTTTTTTGGAAATACGTAGGAAATAGGAATAATAAAAGATGGCATCCAGTCAAAAATAGCTGAGTGATTTAGGGCGCCAAGTGGTAAATCAAGCCACAATGACATGATTAGTTGTGAAAAATTGAAAAGTACATTCTAGTTTGCCTAGGATACATTTCATTAATTTTCTATGCTGCGGCGTCAATGTGTTTTTCTTTGGTTTCCTAAACTATGTCATGTGGCTGCCAAGCCAATTGTTTTGTGTGGTTGGTGTTGCATTGGTAACGCTAACATGTGTGTTAGCAAGGGACTTGTTAATTTCTTTCAGTACAAACACATAGGGAATATATATGTATGTATATATATATATATATATATATATATATATTCACTTTACTTCTTTAAGGAGTACAGGCGACGGATGACCCCATACCAGTCCGGATAAAATCCACTGGGAATGGTTTATGTAATGCCTAAGAAATGGAAACTTGTGTGCTAAATTTATACCTGAACATGCATACCAGCGGCCAACCACTGCTTAGAATAACTGATGGACTCCAGAATAGTTTCTCTCTAATTTTTATTTCAATCAGTATCATATCCAGCACCAAATCTTGATATATTTTGATACTAACATGTTTTTTTCTATTGTGATGATGATGATGATGATGCAAGGCAACAATCATGCTTGCAGTCTTTGTTAACTTAAAATGTTTGAAACAGAATTTTCCAAGTGATAGGAAAGCCTAAAACACCTATATTTACTCTCCCAGGAGTTTCAAAACTCAGGGCACTTATAAAGCAATGGGTGTATCCATATTTAGTGCCAGAAGTCATGTTTGAAGAGTAATTGTTAGGCATAAAATCCAAAACAAGTTCTCTATTAGTAGCTGTTAAATTTAGAAAATGTATGCTATCCAGGCAATTCAAAAGCTTAAAATCAATCTCACTTTTCTTCCCCAGTAAATTATCTCTCCCAATGCCCCCAGGCTCTTATATCGTGCGTACGGCCACAGAAGTGAAGTTGCAGTGCATATTAACTCAGCCTCATTGGCTGAAACCTCTATCCCTCTCGTTCTCCCCATCCACACCTCTCTTCTCCTCTCTCATTGGCCGCCTAGTCTCCTTCAGTGGTTGCAGGCAGCCAGCTACTAGGATGCAGGGAGGGGGCCAGCACTTGTCCTCAGCCCCCCTCCTTTAGTGTGCCATGTCTGCCCCTTCTCTGCACTCCAGCAGCAGCTGCACCCGCCTCCCCCACGTCCCACATCGATATCTCCTCCCCGCACTATTACAGAGCACAGCGGGGAGAAATAAAGGCAGCACGCACAGACTCACCGACTAATGGTTCCAGGCACTGGAGTTCCCTTCTATATTCTCTGCACTACCACCGGTGGTAGTGCAGAGATTATAGACGAGAACTCCACCACCAATTGGCACTGCAATGCTGATATCATCCTCTTGGTCTCGGTCATATAATGTGATCGGGACCTAAGAACAGGATGTTAGCTTTGCAGCGGCAGAGGTGGAGGAAGAGTAGAGGAAAGCCAATCTAGTGTCTGAAACAGGTAAATATGAAAGTGCTTCCTGTGCCTGCTCTGCATTAGGCTGCATTAGGCAGCCCAAGTTTATCTGGCTGTTGCTGCCCTGCCCCAGGTTTTCTAAAGCGAGATAAGGTTAAAGAACAACAGGGCCTTCTGAATGGCTGGCACATATGACAATAATATTGGAGAAGTTTAAGTATGACTCCAGCCCTGAAAATCAGCCAGGCTAAAATCCACTAGTTTGTTATTGCTAGAAATGGTTTTCGTTCAACTCTACAATTAGAGTCACCCAGGCAGATTTGTCAAAGCCAGTGCATGGAGACCTGGAGAAAAGATGGAGCAGGTGTTGGATCAAGGATCCTGGTTGGTTGCTCTAAGCAGCAGCCCCATTTCTGCAGCAGTTTTATGTCAGATTTGCTCCTTTTCTCTTTTCACTGGTTTTGATACATCTGGCCCACTGTTCACACATTTTCCCTCTGTTGTCTGTTACTAATTCCTGTATGACCATCCTCTAAAATTTACAGGAATGACTCTTAGATGGTCTTATCTCTGGTAAGTGTGGTCTTCTGTTTCAGTTGTAATAAGTGCCTTCTGAATGGAAATGCCAGCAGTCAGTGGGAAAAGGCAAGGTTTATGGAGCATTGTAGAACACTGTAAAGCCTCCCAAGCATAAGCTAATTTAATGTGCAAAGAAAAAAGATTGTATGCAGATTTGAAGGAAGAAAATTTGGGAAACGCTACACACAACTTAAGTTTAAAGGTGCATACACACATCCAATCTTGATTGGCCAATTAAAAATCTATAATCTTAATCTATAATCTTCTATAGTCTTTATATTTTAATCTTGGAGTTGCCTTGAATATTTATAAGAGATGTACCTTCTTAAATTATCCTAACTGCTGGTGAAGCTGCTTTGTAAACATATCAAGCATGCATAGATGGTGTAGTTTTGGAGAGCATACCAGTGGTTTAGGTGTGGGTGAAAAGTACTAGGGACATCTTTATCAATATGCTGGTGTTTTAGCTATTTTTATCAGTTTTTGGCACTACACCCCCCGTGATCAACCCTTACTGATCCTTTTATCAGTAAATATCCTTCCTAGCACCTAACTGTAACATCCATTCCTAATTCTAACCCTTTTCTGATAGCTAATCGTCCCATCCCCCCAGCATTAGCCTCATCCCAACCCTGCTTAACCTTAACCTCCCCTTAATTCCCAACAAATTCCAACCTCCCCTTCCTAGTGTTACCCCCTTCCTAAGACCTAAACCTATACTTTCTTCTGATGCCTATTACCTTCTAACCCTAATATCTAAATCTAACCACCTCTTAACCTCCAAAACTTAGTCCAAGCACCAGGGGCCAATGTACCTTCTGAGCACTGGTGTTAGCTTTAAGACACATCTTCACATATGGTAAAGTTGGGTGTCTGAACCAAGCAGCCCCCATCAAAATATCTACCTTACAAGGAAGGTCACTTCCTCCCATCCATTGGCATAGTCTTCTGCTTTAATACAGTCAAAACCTAAGACTAAGCTATATACAGAAAAATAACATTTGGCCCTTATTCAATCCCTTTTTTCTCCAACTTTTTCTCCTAAGAGATCATTTTTCGTCTTCTCTTTAATTTATCATCACTCTGCAATTGAAAAGTAGGTGAAAAAGTACTGTCAACATTGTTCTGAGTATTTCCGCACTTGCAAGTGGTTGCATTTTATTGTTAAGGTGCAGTGAAAATGAGACACTGGCACCATCTTCTTATTATTGTTCTTTTATTGAAGGGATAAGGACATACTGTATACAGCAAAATTTCGGAGCGTTGGTAAGAGCTCCTTTCTCAAGCTTATCCAAATCCCTAATGACACAGTGTTAGCATTGCATCCTGCTTTATACTCAACAACCACCAGAATCAACCAATGAATGGTCAGCTAGCTAATAAGCTGACTACTACCTGCATCAGGTGACACGCACAGACCTGATGGAGAACTAGCAGTGTTAACATTCAAATTAGATAAGCCAACCAATGGCCGCTCACCCTGCTGCCTGTGCATAGAGACACTCATACATTTCCCACTGGCAGTTCCTCCCACCTCTGATGTCAAACCTGCCCTGCTGGGAGTGGCCAAGCCCTTACAGTGCTAAGATGTGAAAGATCCTTTTCTACAGAGCGAGTGTGCTGTTATGTCTATTAATATCTCTATTACTATCCTTAATTATATGTCACTACACTGGTATGGTCTGCTCTGGGCCTAATTGCTCTGCAGAGCGTGTGCTCCTTCACACCTATTCTCATTGTTAAGGTGCAAAAATATTATTTAGCAGAAAACTTAGGAGAAAAAGTTAAATTAATTGGGGCCAGTGTGTATTTTAATGGAGTAAGCACACCACCTGGGCCCATATGCAATTAGCTTTTTCACCTGGGTATTCGCCTAGATAGTATTTACACAACTTGTCAATATAGTGCCTTTTAAACCACCAGCAAGTAAGAAAATACTCCAAATAATTTTGAGAGTACCTACTTTTTGATACTACTTCAATAACAAAGTGCTGAAAAGTAAAAAAAAAAAAAACAAAAAACCCTCTCCTAGGAGAAACTGAGGAGAAAAAATTAATTGCATAAGGCCTTGGTATAAGTGTTAGCCCTAGAAAATTGTTTTTTTTCGGGGGGGGGGGGGGGGGGGGGGGGAGCTTACAGTGGGTTGCAAAAGTATTCGGCCCCCTTGAAGTTTTCCACATTTTGTCACATTACTGCCACAAACATGCATCAATTTTATTGGAATTCCATGTGAAAGACCAATACAAAGTGGTGTACATGTGAGAAGTGGTACGAAAATTATACATCATTCCAAACATTTTTTACAAATAAATAACTGCAAAGTGGGGTGTGCGTAATTATTCGGCCCCCTGAGTAAATAATTTGTAGAACCACCTTTTGCTGCAATTACAGCTGCCAGTCTTTTAGGGTATGTCTCTACCAGCTTTGCACATCTGGAGAATGAAATCCTTGCCCATTCTTCTTTGCAAAACAGCTCCAGCTCAGTCAGATTAGATGGACAGCGTTTGTGAACAGCAGTTTTCAGATCTTGCCACAGATTCTCAAATGGATTTAGATCTGGACTTTGACTGGGCCATTCTAACACATAGATATGTTTTGTTTTAAACCATTCCATTGTTGCCCTGGCTTTATGTTTAGGGTCATTGTCCTGCTGGAGGTGAACCTCCGCCCCAGTCTCAAGTCTTTTGCAGTCTCCAAGAGGTTTTCTTCCAAGTTTGCCCTGTGTTTGGCTCCATCCATCTTCCCATTAACTCTTACCAGCTTCCCTGTCCCTGATGAGAGAAGCATGATGCTGCCACCACCATATTTGACAGTAGGGATGTTGTGTTCAGAGTGATGTGCAGTGTTATTTTTCCGCCACACATAGCGTTTTGCATTTTGACCAAAAAGTTCCATTTTGCTCTCATCTGACCAGAGCACCTTCTTCCACATGTTTGCTGTGTCCCCCACATGGCTTGTGGCAAACTGCAAACGGGACTTCTTATGCTTTCTGTTAACAATGCCTTTCTTCTTGCCACTCTTCCATAAAGGCCAACTTTGTACAGTGCATGACTTATAGTTGTCCTATGGACAGAGTCTCCCACCTGAGCTGTTGATCTCTGCAGCTCGTCCAGAGTCACCATGGGTCTCTTGACTGCATTTCTGATCAGCGCTCTCCTTGTTTGGCCTGTGAGTTTAGGTGCATGGCCTTGTCTTGGTAGGTTTACAGTTGTGCCATACTCCTTCCATTTCTGAATGATTGCTTGAACAGTGCTCCGTGGGATGTTCAAGGCTTTGGAAATCTTTTTGTAGCCTAAGCCTGCTTTAAATTTCTCAATAACTTGATCCCTGACCTATCTTGTGTGTTCTTTGGACTTCACGGTGTTGTTGCTCCCAATATTCTCTTAGACAACCTCTGAGCCCCTCACAGAGCAGCTGTATTTATACTGACTTTAGATTACATACAGGTGCACTCTATTTAGTCATTAGCACTCATCAGGCAATGTCTTTAGGCAACTGACTGCACTCAGATCAAAGGGGGCCGAATAATTATGCACACCCCACTTTGCAGTTATTGATTCGTAAAAAATGTTTGGAATGATGTATGATTTTCGTTCCACTTCTCACATGTACACCACTTTGTGTTGGTCTTTCATGTGGAATTCCAATAAAATTGATTCATGTTTGTGGCAGTAATGTGACAAAATGTGGAAAACTTCAAGGGGGCCGAATACTTTTGCAACCCACTGTATAATGCCAGCTTTATTGAAATAAAAGATAATAAAATACTGTAGGAATGTGACTTATAGTAGCGATGAGTTCAACAGTTGTAGAATTCTGAGAAATATGCTCCAGCAAATGTTATAAAAGTAGATAAAAACCCAAGTGAAACTATCAGAAGAGTAAGATGTATTGCATGCCCAACAGTGCATATAAAGCAGGGTATTTCCATAACCACAGTTTCAAGAAAAACATATCAGATCATATGCAATTTACTTTTTATCCTAAGTTTTCTCCTAGGAGATCATTTTTAATCTTCTGTTTAAGATAACTTTTCAGCAGTTAAAAAAGTAACAAAAAGTAGGTGAGAAATTACTGTCAAAAGTATTGCATTTTTTTTTGCTTGGTGGCTTAAAAGGCATTTTATATCGCAAGGTGTGAAAATGTCACCAGGAGAAAACTTAGGAGAAAAAATGAATTGCATATGGTCCATGGGGTGTTAACTAAACATCTGCATCCCCCTCCCTGCCCCCCCCCCCCCCCCCGGCCAAAACTCACTAGGAATGTAATATGCATTGCAACAATGCACTACTGATGAAGTTTTTAGCCAATGATTAAATAAAGGGAAGCACAGTCAGCAGTGTTAAAGTGAATCTGAAGTGAAAATAAACTTATGATATAATGATTTGTATGTGTACTACAGCTAAGAAATGAAACATTAGCAGCACAGATATGAGTCTCTTATTGTTTCCAGTACATAAAGAGTTAGGGAACTTCAGTTGTTATCTATGCAAAAGAGCTTCTCTGAAAGAGCGAGAGCTCTGTCTTCTGATGCTTTTATCTCTACTGTCTCTCACTGTATCTTGTTTGTTTAAGGTTTTACTACAGAGGAATGTTGAAAAGGTCATTAGCTTTTCTCTGTGAAATCATGTAATATGCTAAGTGTAATGTGTAAACTGCAAATATTAGAGAATGATGCAATGTTATTAAAAAAAAAAAAGCTTTATAACTCAAAATAAAAATAGGAGACTTTTTTCTTTGCTACTAATGTTCTATTAATTATCTGTACTACACATACAATTCATTATATCATACGTTTTTTATTTCGCTTTAGTGTCACTTTAAGTGTGAGGTAAAGCAATTCATATATCCCAGATTTGTTTATAGTTATTTGAGGCACCCTGTTGATAAAAAGTCTCATGGAAGGGAAGGATTGTATTAACAGCCTTTATCCAGTTAGCAAAAGAGAGCACTGCAGGTTGTAACCAGTGCTTTATAAGGAGTTTGCGTGCAATGTGAAGAGAGTGTAACAAGAAAAGCTTTGTATATTTGCTCCTTGAACCTGGAGGCACAATGTTTAGCAAGAAGAAAATGGGGTCCAGAACTATGTAACATCCCATTTTACCATGCATAAGGTAAAGTATTCTTTTAAGATCCATATCTACAGTATTTACCTATGTTCTTCTTTTTGGTTCTTCCATTCTCTGTCTTAAGCGTTCTTCGTTGCCGAACATTGCCCACCATCTGTACCTTTCACTTGTCCGGTGCACGCTGACAGGCCAGCAATTTCCAATCCTTCAGCTGAGTAAATCATGTCTCTTGCCTGTTAATGTTTATGTGCATTTTTTTTTTCATCTGTACATTTTCCTTTCTTGTTCTTTTATTATTTTTGTTTGTCATCTGTATGTATCTGTTCTGTATGTTATGTTGCTCCTCTAATCTCCCTTATACCTCTTGCTTGAGGAATGACTAGCTGGCAGCAGATTAAAATTGTAACGTTATGATCTGTAGTGGGCTGTAATTTTTTTTTTTATTTACCCAGATCATGCTTCCTTTGCTGGACTTTCTTGGTGATAAAGCCATTATTATAAAGCCATTATTTTCATTTTGGATACCGAGTGGATTAGGGAACCAAAGAATTTAAATGACATGAATCAGTGTCACAACTGATTCAAGAGGAAAGGCGATATAGTAGCAAGCCTTGAAATAAACAATTTCTGCAGAACTAAACTACAGCTTTGCTAACATTTATAGGTAGTTTCTTCTAGTCAGAACTGGCCTGTGCTGTTATTAGTTGTTAGCTTTCAGCCATGCATGAACCGCTAGCAGTTTTGCAAGATTTTCATTGAGCTTCCAATAAGTCTACAAGCATCTTGTGAACAGGTTTACATTCAATTCGAAAATATTATCATAATGAACAATTATCGCAAGTCAAAGTGAAACTATCGATAAAGCATGTCTTTAGATTGCTATTAAAAAATGCTAAACATTGATCAAAAGATCAACCTCACTGTGTTTGCCAGGGATATACAGTATGTACATCTGCAATATCAATGCATGTGGACTTTGCTATCAGCTGCAGAAGTCAGTGACTTCAATGTGAAATGCAAAATGTAGTCCAAAAACCGCCAGCAATCTTTTGATTGCGATTAAGGGGTAAAATCGATGGAAAGATCAGGCTTTTTACAGTACTTCTATTTATGACAATTTTTACAGAAAATCCTTATTATCACGTGATGTGGCTTCATGGTGAAATTGGCTGCCGACCTCGCGAGAATCTTGCTAAATGAGATTACTGCTGATTCACTGTAAGACCAAACTTGAACATTTTGCTTGCTCATCCCTACCTTTATATTCCATGGAAATTGGATCTAGCTAGCTCCAGCAGAGACAGAAAACCGAGTAAAGAACAGATTAGGTAATATTTACAACTTTTACAGGTAGTAATTTTTGGACAAAACATTTAAAAAATGTATTAAGTGCAATTTACAATTAACTCCCAGGTAGCTAACTCTGATAAAAAGTTAAACTTCCAGTTTAATGTTGCTGTACCTGACAGAAAATCTGTTGATGAACCTATACCCAAACATCTGGTGTGTAATTGTAACAATAATCAAATAATAAAATATGAATTAAATGAGTCAAGACCTCTGCTGAATTCACTGCTCCAAGTTATAGTGTGCTGACATCTAGTGGCAAAATGCAAAATCATTTTCTAGTTTGAGAGCATTTGAAAGCAAAGCTTCGCAAGATTTGCTAACTAGAAATCCCAGGCTCCGTTATTCCACAGAAACGCTGCAGTTGTCACAGCCTTGGAGTGCATATACATCTTAAAAGCTTAGCTAAAACAGCAAGCATTAAAGGGAATGCTGAAGTGAACCTAATGCATGACGTGTTTTATGTGTAGGACACATGGGGCTTTACACCAGATGGAAAGCATCTACTGTCAGCAAAATAACCGTCTTGGTAAATTACTATAGAAATGTTCTCCAAATCTAACTTCAGGGGTTTGTTTGCTCGTGGGATGACCACTGAATATCCCAGAAGTTTGCAGTTATATTTATATATCAAATCTCTTTTCTACTGCAGTGTCTACCCCATCAGAGGCGCAACAGGTGTGCACACGTGTTCCTCAAAAACAATTTCACAGTGGATTACACTAAAGGTACTTCTTCAATTCAACCATGTTACTGGGTGTGGAGTAAATGAATAAAGAAGTGTCACAGGAGAATTTCCAGCAAATGCCTGTAGAAAGAGAGGTGTATTGTATGTGTACCTTCTATGTGATGGTGATACTTCTTTTTTTCCTTTGTCATTTTTTTTCCTTTGTCATTTTTTTTTTTTAAATCAAGATGGCGCCATGCGAGGATGCCACGGCCACAGGGCTCCGGTCTTTTTCTCTTTTCTTTCCCTAATTCCCCCGCTGGCAACCTCCTGACCACCTCCACCCACCTGGGGATGATGCAGGGGCCTCGGATGTGCTCGGGGCGGGGATCTCTGCAGCCAGGGGAACCTGGACGCCGCTCGCTGCAGCCAGGGGAGCTGGGACACCACTTGCTTTAGCCGGGGGAGCCGGGACGCCGCTCGCCTCCATGCTGCCCACGCTCTACCTCTCCTGCCGGGGACCGCAGTGAGAAGGGCAGCAGCGGCTCTACACTGCCCTCGCTTGCTCTCAGCTGTCTGGGGTTGCCGCCTAGGAAGAGGCCACCACGCGGGCTGAGCACGTGCGTCGCCGCTCCGACATTTTTAGGGGCCGCGGCTGCTCCAGCCGCCATCATCAGCTGACCAGGGCCGCCGCCAGAGACCCCCCCCCCCCCCCCCCCCGTCGCCGGGCTGGTTGCCCTTTGTCCGCAGCCCAGGATTGCTGGGGCTGCCGGACCCCCTCCACCACCTGAGACCAGGACACCAGCGCGGGCATGTGGGACGCTCTCCACGTGGAGGAGGCCTATACAGCAGTGGCTCCCCAAGCCACCGTCAATGGAGGGCCTGATGCTGCCCCATCGCAGCCCAGAATTGCTGGGGCTGTTGGACCCCCTCCACCACAGGTCGCCCTGAGACCAGGACATCAGCAAGGCCACGCCTCCGTAAATGGAGGGCCTGATGCTGCCCCATCACAGCCCAGAATTGCTGGGGCTGCTGGACCCCCTCCACCACGGGTCACCCTGAGACCAGGACACCAGCACGGCCACGCCACCGTCAAGGGTGGGCCTGATGCTGCCCCATCGCAGCCACAGAGGAGGTGATGCTGCCCCCCTCTCCAGTGGAGCTGGCTGCTGCATCTGGGCATCAGTGTCCTGCCACCACCAAAGGTAAACCCCCCCTGGCCCCACGTCCACCACTGCTGCCCAGCAAAGGTGCCCCCTGGCCCCACAGGGCCCCCACCTCATTACCCAGCGCTGCGGACTTGAAATCAGGAGTGCTACTCCTCGGGCAACCTGGTCTGAGTGCACTCTGCGGTCTGCCTCCATCATGATGCCCCTCAGCTTTCTCAGCTTTCTCTCTACTTTCGTGGACAATCGGTAGCACCTGTCTTGTTGGGTGCGTGTCGCTGTGTAGCGTCCAGTGCCGAAAATGGCAGCGCTCCTATCAGCTCTCAGGCTGCTCCTCCAGTCCCACTCTTTTCTGTTCCTGCTATCAGTGTATGCTTTGCTATGCTTGTATTACGTTAACTGTACGTGTATGCACTATGCTGTAATGCTCTCTGTTTTGTTTTTTATTTTTGCTTTAATTGTGTTTATTGTTTATATGTATGTACCATGCTTAACTGTAAGCAATGCTGTACTCTGCTTAATTGTACGCACAAGCTGTAATGTTGTCCTATGTATGCTTGTCCCATGTCTATGTATGTGCCATGTTTTAACTGTATGCTATTTCTTGTTTCTTCATCAACGACCCTGTATGCGCCAAAACCAATGCCGGGTACAATCCACCGTTGTACTTGGCGATAATAAATCCTGATTCTGAT
This sequence comes from Hyperolius riggenbachi, assembly GCF_040937935.1. Classification (NCBI taxonomy): domain Eukaryota; kingdom Metazoa; phylum Chordata; class Amphibia; order Anura; family Hyperoliidae; genus Hyperolius; species Hyperolius riggenbachi. The sequence goes on along the minus strand of NC_090646.1, from coordinate 229,868,619 downwards.
TCTGATCCTCCCAAAAGACCAGCCTCCAGTAAACTGTCAGAAGACCAGAACCTGTTCCTGTTGACCACAAGCTGTTTTATGACTGTAGAAGATCACAGTATACATACCCATGTTGGATTTAGCCTCTGATGAAGCAGCCTTTTGAGTCGTGAAATGTATGTCAGGCTTATGCCATTTAATGTTTGCTAAATCTGTAATTACTTGATGCTTCTTATCAAAATGTGTTGTGGTCTTGGGGGCATATGAGCAAAAGTATTTCTTCTGTATTTTATGGTCTTTAGACAACAATGTATAACCAAACTGGCTGAGGATCAGCTCACAAGAAATCCTTAAAGAGTAACTGTTAGGCATTAACTACAAAATTAATTTTCTATTGCAGGCTGTCACAATGTTAAAATGGATGCTGCTAACCAGGCAAATAAAAACAATCTTTCTTTTTTCCAATTAGGTCTTCTCCCCCCATGCCCCCAGGTTCTATAAACGTACACAGATGCAAAGGAGAAGTGACATGGCATGCTGTATCAGCCTGATTGGCTGAAGCCTCTGTCACTCACCTCTCTGCGCTGTGATTGGCCGCCTGGTCTCCCCTTCACTGTCTCAATCTTGCAGCCACTATTAGTGCGCAGGGAGGGGGACTAGAGGCTGTCTCCTGTCACTGTCCTCGGCCCCCCTCCTCCAGAGGCATGTCCGCTCCCTCTCTGCCGCATCTGCCGCCCGACGCATTATCCCTCTTCCCCATTCAATAAGGGTAGATATTGCACTGTGCACAGGAATGCTATGCTGAAGACTTAGGGAGTGCAAATAGCCAAAACACTTGCAGCAATTCCAATGAAACAGAAAAAGAGGGCCTTGCACATCCCTTGTAAAACTTCACTTTTAATTAATATCTGATAAAAAGGCATACATTACATATCCATAAGAATGTAAAGAGAGGTACAGGCAAGTAGGGAGGTCAACAGCCGGTTCGCGCCGATCAAGTATTGTGGCGCATCATCAGGACAACCATCCCTTGTGTCATCTCCCCTTATATATAGAAGAAGTAATCCCTCTTCCCCATGCTGAATTTCAGGGGAGGATAAAGGTGGTGCACACAGACTCACCTAATAAAGGTTCCAGGCGCTGCAGTTCCCTTCTATACTCTCTGCACTGCCTCCGGTGGTAGTGCAGAGAATAGATGGGAACGTCAGCGCTTGGATCCATTATTAGGTGAGTCTGTGCCTGCTGCCTTTATCCTCCCCGCTGTGCTCACAATTAGTGCGGGGAGGAGGTGGAGGAAGGGGGGGGGATTCTGTAACCTGGAGGGCACAAGATGGCCCCTGCCAGGAGAAAAATTAAAGTTAAAAAAAAAGAAAACCAAAACATGTACAGTGCAATACATCTGTTATGTAAGTAGAGCAAGCATTTATCTACGTACATATGAATTTTTTGTTGGGGGGCATATGATGACTAACAGTTGCTCTTTAATGTGGCTGTCAGAGTGTGAGAGAACGCGGAAAAGCCGCCGCGTGTGCTGACAGCAAGGCGGCTGATTCTGCGTCCAATGCGGCGGTTTGCACGTGGAAGCGTGCGTCTGGTAACATGGCAGAACGCGGAAAAGCCGCCGCATGTATTGACAGCAAGGCAGCTGGTTCCACGTCCAGCGTGGCGGGTTGCACGCAGCAGCGTGTGTCTGGTGTGGCTGAGTCTGTTCGTTCACACAGGCTTAGGAATACGCGCGTGCGCGCTGAGAGGCAGAACTTTTATGGTGGGCACGAGGGGATCAGCTGACCAAGCCGATCAGCTGACCCCAGAGCTGGTAACTATTGGTTGATCACTTAGGGGTGGCGCCAGAGAGCACTACTCCATATATAGTTACTGCTGGCCAGTCACAAGTTGTCTGCCGTTGTGAACACTACGTGGAAGCACTCAGACCTTAGTCAGATCCAACAGTGTGTTTGAACCAGGAGGACCTGGGAATTCACACTGAGCCAGATTACTTGTATTATCATTCTGTTATTCATCAGACTAGTTCCAGGGTGTAGAGACCACGGACCTCACACCCAGACTAGGGAATTTGTGTTATCATTCTGTTATTCATCAGACTAGTTCCAGGGTGTAGAGACCACGGACCTCACACCCAGACTAGGGAACTTGTATTACCATTCTGTTATACATCAGACTAGTTCCAGGGTGTAGAGACCACGGACCTCACACCCAGACTAGGGAACTTGTTATACATCAGACTAGTTCCAGGGTGTAGAGACCACGGACCTCACACCCAGACTAGGCATTGTTTGAGATCTGTTATGACTTATTGCTTTCCTGACTACTCCTCTGATCTCTGATTCGGTACCTTGCACATCTGATATTCCGTTGCCAAACCCTGCTTGCCTTGGATACCGAATCAGCCTTCTGTCTTTGTACTTTGTCTGTCCGTGTGTTGCCGACCTGGCTTGCCCGACCTCGAGAGCTATCTCTCCCCTTAGGAGATAGTCTCGGATCAGATAGAGACATACACCTTCTGGTGTCACTCACTCTCTGGTCCTTCCTACCACCAGCCTGGCTCCACCCCTTGGAGAGTCTCAGGCTGATGGAAGGTTCCTGTACTCTCTAAAAGCAGTATTTCCTATACTGCCAAAGTTCACCTGCTCATCAGGTGTGTTTCTCAAAGTATTACTGTTACACCAAACACTCTTATATACATAGGTGTCCAGAGGTTAGTAATATATCTGTATTATCGGTGATTCTGCAGATCATCAATAAACAGGTATATATCTGTATTCTTGGTGATACTGCAGATCACCAATAATCAGATTCTCTCTGCGTGCTGACACCGATTGTTACACAGAGGAAGTGATTGGAAAAGATGGGAGGAGAAGCTAATTTCCAGAGCGAAAGGTTATGTTTTACAGGGAATCTTGAGATTGATTGGTATGTATGATGGGTTCTGCATTACACAGATTTTCGTATTGAGACTTTGTATTGCTGTTATATGAATTTCCCTATGATTTTCGTATTGAGACTTCCATTATATGATTTTTTGTATTTTGAGAGTTTATATTGTCTATAAAAAAATATGTTGCCCTTATTATACTGTTGGCACCGCAAAAGCCACTAATAAACATTTTGCTCTATGTGGCACCCTTTGAAGCCGTTTGCCGTTTGTGCCCTTTTTACCTGCTTCAGGTTGGAGGGACCACTAGACTACCAGAATAAGTTTTAAAGGAGAGTATGTTTACTAAGCAGTTAGGGAAAACTATAAGGCCTGGAACCCACTGAAATCCGCAAACGCAAAAACGCAACCGCTAGCGTTTTGCCTGAACGGTTTGCAAGCGGATTCATGCAAGTTTTCGGTCGCGTTTTGCAACAGTGTATTTTTTTCCTCAGCGGTTGTGTAGCGTTTTGCGTTTCGCGTTTTTATCCTGATTGGTCCTGTGAATTATTTTTAATTTTGTTACAGTGTGCTGAACCGCAAAACGCTAGCAAAACCGCTCAGTTTAGGTTTTGCTGAGCGTTTCTGCTAGCGTTTCAATACTTTACATTGAAGCGCTAACGCTCCCAAAATGCTGCAGGTCCTGCGTTTGCGTTTCTGGGAAACGCAAACGTTCCTGTGGAAGTTGCCCCATCCATTAACATCAGCTGAGCGTTTTGGCAAAACGCTAGCGTATCGCAGCGCTGCCAAAATGCTCAAAAAAACGCTCTTGTGGGTTCCAGCCCTTAGGGTAGCAAAGGGACCACTAGCCTACCAGGGGAAAATATATGAGGGGTACGGGGAACACCCCAGGAAAAGCTATGAATAGCTATAAATAGGAGGGGAAACCACTAGACCACCAAGGAAAGCTATAAGAAGGAGGGGGGACCACTAGAACTCTAGGGGAAACAATAAGAGATGGGGGCTACCATTAGGCTACCAGGGAAAGCTATAAGGGGAGAGGAACCACTAGAGCACCAGGGAAAATAAGGGGGCACAGGGCTACCACAAGGGATACATAGTACCGGGGCTACTTTAAGGAAGGACAACATAAGATACACTATAAATGGGAGGGCACTTTATGGGAAGTGCTAAAAAAAAGGCACCTGGAATGGGGACATGTAGTAGCAGTGTATTATAGTAGATGTAACAGGAACAAGACATGGAACTATTACAATGGAGATGCTGTTTAGCTTCCTATAATACTTCATATTTTAAGACTGCTTCCCTTGCATAATAAAGCAACTAATAACACTTTCTATAAACTTTTTATTCTGTGTTTTTCAAAACTTTTTCATTATCATTGCAGTACTAGGAAAAAAAAATACCTTTACTTAAAAAATGAATATCATCACCATACATTGTAGCAGCAACACAATTTAAGTTTTATTATAAAATGGATACATAGCTGTATTTGTTTTTTATGTATTTATTTTTTTATTGACAATGGAACTTTGTAAGTATTGATAAAGCTATTACTGATTAAATAGTCAAAACGTCAAATCTGTTCTAGTCCATCAGGAGGAAGCAGGTCTAGGTCCTAAGTGGTTAAGCAAAATCTGAGTAACAACACTATTAAAGACATATGTTATTTTTTTCTAAGGAAAGCCGGGTTGCACCTTTAATAAAAATCTGCTCATGTTTATAATGAGGTATATTGATCCAAGTGCCTATTTAGGTTGTGGGAAGACATCCAATGGATGCAAATTTTGAAAAAAACCATTGTCTAATAGTAATATGTGGAGATCTAATGCAGACCTTGTATACAGTACTCACCCTTTTATAAATAGACCCTTATTTCCTCATTCAAGCAGTGTGTATAAAACAAATAGAGCCAGCCTTCCCATGAACCACAGCAACCACAGCAGAACTCTGGGACTGAGTCTCCTAAGTGTATGTCTGACACTGGCTTTCAGCAGAGCTATATATAAGTACAACTGCATTCACCATTTTATTGTTCTCTGAGTTCATTATAAGATATATTAATGCTAAATTATAATAACAGCGTATGTATAAGTCTCATAGGCAGTCTTTATGAGCTGCATACTACAGATTTGTAGTCTCTGGTGAGTTCGCATTGCTATTTCCAAAGCTTTCATTAGTAGGAGAATAAATCAAAGATTTTAAGATATGGATTTTCAATATGTCTCTGTTTTCTCGAACATTTACTGCAATTTTCTCGAAATTGCACTAAATGTTCAAGACAACATTACCACAATAGGTTGGAAAACAATCCACAAAGACATTGCAATAACAAAAACAATCATATAAAGAAATAACTCTAATTAAAGAGAAATAGAAATCAGTATTAACTCTAGTTATAAAAACTCCACTTGATATACACAACAAAAGTTAAAGGACCTTCTGAAATCAGATCCAGTTTTCCTTAGAAAGGTGACATTTCCATCATCAACAAGCCTAAACTGTGATGATACCGATCTCTGGATCAGCATTATGTTGATAACAGTATATTACACTTTTCATACATTACCAATTTCCATTATCTGTATTATGAAATACTGTAAATGTTTCGCCTTTATTTCATTACTGCATACATGTTTCCTTCTGTGCCATGTTATTATTTACATAATTAGACCTGTACATGCAGAGCGGCAGTAGGAGGGTTATACATTACTTGATCCTGGCGGCTATACAGGACCCTCCACTTCCTGTTCAGTTTACAAGTGCTGTGCAGCCAGCCAACGACTAAGCAGCTTCAGTCCCTGGGGTAGAAACCACATGGTGATTGGCTGGCTGCATGGCACTTGTAAACTGAATAGGAAGTAAAGAGGACCTGTATCGCCACTGGTAGCAGGTAAAGTATAACACTCCACCCAGCTGTGCTCTGCAGGACCGCCCCCCCAGCTCCCAATACTGCTCCCAGCTCCTGCCCCCCCCCCCCCACACACACACACAATTGAAGGCCCTTTTATGGGCATCTATCTCATCAATAAGGTGTCAAGATACCTCTAATCCCAACAGCAGAGTACCCCCTAGTTTGATGGATCAACATACTTTCCTTGCTTAACGACAGTTGCTTAAAAGGAACCTTAATTTAAAAAAAAAATGTTTCACTTACTTGGGGCATCTACCAGCCCCCTGAAGCCATCCTGTGCCCTCGCAGTCACTCGCAGCTCCTCCACCTCCCGCCGCCAGCTGGTTTCATTTTTGCCGACTCAGAGTCAGCGGGCTGCCACGCGTAGCTTTGCACGCATTCCCGCTGGTGCACCAGCGGGAATGCATGCAAAGGTACGCATGGCGTCCTGCCAACTTAGAGGCTGCAAGGGGGTGGTAGATGCCCCAGGTAGGTAAAACTCATTTTTTTTAAGTTAAGGTTCCCTTTAATGGACACAGACAAAATTAATTCAAGGACAGAAAGTATAGATATTACAAGTCAAGGACATTGCTATCTTTGACTCTTAATCTATACTGTCTGTCCTTGTATTGTGTTGTGTGTCGGTTGAGAAACTGTCAAGTCAAATTCTTTGTAAGTGCAAAACGTTGGTTAAATAAAATTGATTCTGATTCTGATACTTAAACTCATCTTTACCACAGGCTCAGTCCTATCTCTCTGTCCCTGAAATTTCTATTTTAACTACTTGAATCTCTCACTTGTTCATCCTTCCTGTCCTTCACCTTGTTGAACTTCATATGAACAAAGCAGAAATGGTCTAATGGTCTTTATGTGCACCTTGTAATTCAGTTTTCCTGCCTAAAATAACAATTGATAATACTCCAATAACACCAATCCCTCAAGCTGGCTGCTTAGGGCTAATACTGTATATACTCACATATAAGTTGCATATAAGTGGGGGGTTGGCCTATACACAGGATGGCTTATACATGAGTATTTACAGTATTTTAATTGGCAATCTCAATCAAACCTCACATTAATAAGTTAGCAATAGCTCAATAGGACACGTCACATACCAAGGAAAAGACAGTCCCTATGGAGAACTGGATAGACTGTAACTGCAGTTGTACATTCACTGAGTTATATCCTTTAAATTCTTCTTTCACTACAAACATATGCACACTAAGCTGATTATTAATTTATTATTTAGGCAGCGGCAACACAAAATGTTTGTCACAAGTCACACAGTAAAGTAATAAAAGTCTGTTTTTAGAACTGTAAGACTGTTCAGACTGTAAGCACAAAAATATGTGCACTAACTGTAATTTCTTTTTAACCAACAGTAGCATTTACTTGACCGATCTGAGACCAATAAATGTTTAAAATGGCTGCCTTGCTTGCGTCACCGCCTGAGGCTACCTCTTCACGGCATCTTGTGGAAACACCAGCCCTGTTTTCATGGGAAGACTAGAACTCGGAGCTTAATTTTACAGCATTTTCTCCCTTTGCTCCATCTGCTATCTAAAAAAGGTACTGCAATGGCAGTAGGCCATAAGCCCAGCGCCTGGTGACATGCGAGCCAAGAATGACACAGAGTACCATTTCTGTAACTTGTTGTTGTTTAAGTCATTTATTTTGTTCATCTAAACCTATTTTAGAAATCCCAAATGTTTGTAATGAATAACCTGTTTCTCTATTGACCTTTTTGTCCTTTGGATTGCCAAACGGCCATATGTGACTCAGCTGCCAAAGGCCCTATAATTTTTTTTGTCCCAAAGTCTACTGCTCATTGCTAAAAAAGAAGTTTTAAATCCCCCACATGTCTAGTTAGTGTTTTTTACACAAGTCCCTTATGAGAGCATACCGAATGAGTTAAAAAGCATTTAAACTATTACGTCCCGCAGCTATTGAATTTGCACAGATTGCCTGCCAATAGATTTTATATTAAGCAATGCTAGCTAGACACGCTTTGTAAATGTCATTGGCTGCAGTGTCTGCTCTTTGAATGACCTTTCACTTGAGAACATTTGTCTTTTAAAATTTTGTTTTGAACAATAGTGACAATCAAATAAATTCACTTAAGGACAAACCTCCTAGACTCTTAAAATTGACTTAAATAGTGGTTGGGAAAGAGGAGCAAATAAGTAAACAATTTTGGGAATCGCTGTGCCAAAGCAAACCATCTGACCCCTAATCAGAAACTGTTCCTCAAGATAATGTACTCTGGGAATCTTATGCTGTAGCAGTTATATTCTGCAAAAAAACAGCAACAATGGAAACCTAAACAATGACGTAATAGACTCTCCTATCCTGAATAATAGTTATTTACAGTTTAACCAGTTTGTATTTTCCATCTTTACGCATACTGGCCTTAATATACACATAAGTCGAAGCAGTGTTTTTTTTTTTTTTACCATTGTCTTGGATGCTGTGCCCCTGATTAATTATCAGGAGTCTCCATTACAAAAAGTAAAGCTGGCCATACACTTATAGATTTCTACCCAATGTTCCAAAGCAATTAATTTATTTCTGAAAAAAATCGATTCAGATTCCAGCAGGGAATCTATTGAAAATCAATCAAAGTGCAGAGATGCACTGTTCAATGCAGTGCAAAGCTATAGGCCATCGACCTGCCAATGTTCTTGCACTGCCTCCGATTGTTTCAAGTTTTCCATCTTCTACAATCGGATGTTTTGGGGAATCGATTCCCAGCAAATGAATCAAATCTGTAAGGAATTGAATGAAAACAATTGATGAGTGTATGGCTACCTTAAATATTGGTAGTATTTTTGGCTAGGAAAAGCAAGGAAAGTTAGACATCGAGCTCAATTCCAGGTCCGTTTAACCACTGTGGTTCTGATCAGAACTGCCCTTTCCCTGCTTAGACATGTGATTAATGTGATTGGCTCACAGTAACCACGAGATCATGAGCCAACAAAATCTGCTGCTGACCGTAATATAGAAGCTCCGTTGTCACTGTGACAGCAGAGCAAGCGGGTGCAGTGGTGGAACAGTGGCACGAGCAGTGAGAGCGCACAACATGCCTGATTGAAATCAACCCCCTGGCAGGGCATAGATTTCCATTAGTAAGGCCTGGAAGCGGTTAAGGTATAAATAAAAATAGAATAAAATAATTCAGGGAAAACTGTTTAATTAGATTAGGCAAACAATCAGTACTTTAACATTGCAGCAATTAAATTAAGAAGTATATGATTATTTACCAGGTGATTGATTTGTCTCTTATTGGAAGCCACAGTCACATGATCATGTCAAGGTTACTGTTTTAGCCAATGCAGGAAGCAGTAGCAATACAAGATCACTCAATCAAAACCAGCCAGCCAGACTTATAAATCAATTAACTGATCAAATTGATCATGTTTCTCCATGAATAGTACTTGAGAAGATCTGTAAAATATATGGCCTTTACTTTGCTGTACTGCCAGTGTTTTAGTAGTAGTGTTTATCAGTATATAAAATGCTGCATTTATTTGCTTTTACCATAAAGAATGGAAGATATTTGAAATTAGAACATTTTTTTTCCGCTTACACAATACCAAACTGCTTTAAATTAAACGCTATCAGTTATTTTATCACTATTGATCAGCTGTGGATAAAATAGCAAACAGCTACTTGTCAGTTGACTGGAAAACAAGGAGTAAGAAATCAGTAGAAAAAAATTGCATTTGAATGTAAGGCAGTTCTAATATGGACAGGTTAAAATATGCTGAAATACCTCATGAAGATGATTTCTTTAGCAAAACCTGCCACCTGTTTTACCCCAGATGACTACAATGGAAGTATTCTAGGACCTGATGAGCTGTTAAGCTAATTGCCTAGAGCGGCAGATTTATGGCAGGGTGGCTTTGAGGGAAAAAAAAGTTTATTTTTCCTGTCCTTAGAGACTGAAAACTTAGGGAACGGAGATAAAAAGTTCTAATGAAAGCCTCTATTGCTCAGCCTCAAATAAGGAATCTACAAACCTTTTGTCTACAACACTTTGTATGGCATTCCCTAATGTTAGTGATATCTCAGGATCTAGAGTGTGTCTGTGTGACTCCTGTCCTGCCCACCCCTCCTTATGACTTAAAGAGACACTGAAGCGGAAAAAAAATATGTGTGAGAAAACGCGGAAGCACCGCCGCATGCACCTCTAGCAGGGCGGCGGGTTCCGCGTCCAGCGCGGCAGCTGATGAAACTGCTCACTCGTCTTTGTGTCTGCCTGAACGCGGAGGGACCGCCGCATGCGCTGGTGGCATGGCGGCGGATTCCGCGTGCAGCGCAGCGGGCGTTTCACAACAAAGTTCTGGTATGGCTGGGAGCTGTAGTCCACATAGGTTTAGGTGGACGCGCGTGCGCGCTGGGAGGAAGAGCTTTATGTCGGTCAGTGCGGGATCAGCTGACCAGGCTGGTCAGCTGACGCCAGAAACGGTTGCCATTGGTCCATCACTTGGGGGAGGCGCTGGAGAGCGCTGAACTATATATACCGGTGGCTGGGCATTTGCTGGTTGTCTGCCGTTGTGATCACTACGTGGTAGCACTCAGACCTTTTGTCAGTATCTGTGTTATTTGCTAGACCAGTTTCCAAGGTGTTGATGACCAAGGAGCTCACACCTTAGTCTAGGAATCCTGTTAACATCTGTGTTATATTCTAGACCAGTTCCGGGGTGTTGATGATCTAGGAGCTCACACCCAAGTCTAGGCATTGTCGATTATTTGTTATGACCTTCTGCTTTCCTGACCACTCTTCTGATCTCTGATTAGGTACTTCGCTATATCTGATACTCTGTTGCCAAACTCTGCTAGTCTTGGGATTCCGCATCTGTCTCCTGTTTCTGTACTTTGTCTGTCTGTGTGTTAACGACCTGGCCTGTCCGACCTCGAGAACTATCTTCCCTGTTGGGAGATAGTTTCCAGTCCTGTCAGTGACACTTCACCTTTGGTGTCACTCACTCTCTGATCCTTCCCACTCTCAGCCTGGCTCTGCTCCTTGGGGAGCATCAGACCAGTGGAAGGAACCTGTTCTCTAAACAGTACCTCGTACTGCCTAGCACCCTCTACTCGGGTGCTCTCTTCAAAGTATATGGTTGCACCAAACACTCATATTACTCAGGTGTCCAGAGATTAGAGATATATCTGGTTATCGGTGATACTGCAGATCATCAATAATCAGGTATATATCTGCATTCTCGGTGATACTGCAGATCACCGGTAATCAGATCCTCTCTGTGTAACACCGATCGTTACAATATGATGTAGTGAATTGGTTGTGTACTATGAATAATTACTAGAAGATTAGCAGCAAAGAAAATATTCTCATATTTTTATTTTCAGGTATATAGTGTTTTTTCTAACATTGCATCATTCTCTAATATGTGCAGATTACACAACACTCAGCATTCAAAATGATTCTTTCAGAGCAGTCTGTGAACTAGCGACCTCTCCTCTGGCAGAGAAAAAGTGAATAGTTCAATAACAGTTGAGATAATAAAAGTCAGATAACAGCCCTCTCCAAGACTTTGAAAGTCGCAGAGCTTAATGGCTTGTTTGCATAGAGATAACAACTGGAGTTTCTTAATTCTTCCTGTACTGGAAACAATTACACTGATGTATCTGATCTTAATGTTTTATTTCTTAGCTGTACTACACATACAAATCATAATATCATACATTTTTTTTTCACTTCAGTGTCTCTTTAAGAGAAGGATGGTGTCTTTGTGTGCATTCCAGAATGGACTAGCCAGGATGAAGGAGGGAGATTTTTTTCCCCAGGCTGCTGGTACAGTGTATAAGTCTGTGGTTTATGGAGAGCCAACAATGTGAAGGGATGGTTGAGGGAAATAAATGTACAATTTGATGGCAAGCTGGTAAATGTACACAGCATGAAGCAGAAGAGAGGCTAGCCTCTTACAGTGTCCTTAGAAAACAACTGTCTGCTCCTTTGGAGGGACAGTCCCTCTTTGGGAGCCCTGTCACTCTGTCCCTCTTTCCTCCTCATGTGTCCCTCTTTCAGGACTTTGTCCCTCTTTCTATGTAAATATATATATATATATATATATATATATATATATATATATATATATATATATATATATATATACTAAAAATGTGTTTGACTGTAAACTTTATTCCCATCCTTTACATTGATATATTACTAATTTTAAAATGGTAATATGAAGGAAAATGACCCAGGATAGAAAGGACCAGTGTGGTTTGAATTATAAAACAACATATTTTGCTTATGAAATCTGTATGGTATGCGTGACTAGGGGTGTGACGGGGGAGTGATCAGGGGTGTGGCAGGGGCATGGCAGAAGTGTCCCTCTTTTTTTCATCTCAAAAAGTTGGGAGGTATGTATTACACAGGTTGAAAAGATTTAGACAGTCCCAAGACTCCAGGAGGGCTGCTTTCTGACTTGTGTGAGAGACTGGCAGGACAGGAGTCACATTACAGGCAAGTAGCCTGTGTGTGGTTTGGGACTGCAATACAGATAAGCTCTCTGCTCAATCTTAGGCTATTCTCAGTCTCTCTCCACTCCTCCTCTCTCCCTCATTCACCTTTGTTTCCCCCCCTTCCCCTAGTGCTGGCTGTCTTTTTGTCTTAAAGGAAAGCAAAATAAAAGTGATTTTCCTCCTCTCTCTGGATAGTGTAATTGTTAAGGGCTCTGCCTCTGGCACAGGCAACCTGGGTTCAAATCTCTGCTTCTCCCTACTCAGTAAGCCAGCACCTATTCAGTAGGAGACCTTGGGCAAGACTTCCTAACACTGCTACTGCCTACTGAGCGAGTCAGCACTGAGTCCGCCAGGAAAAAAGTAATTATAAATGTTCCTTGTTACTCTCTACTTCCCCCCCCCCCCCCCCCCCAATCCTACCCTTACAATTGAATCACCCAATCTTGTTTTTAGTACCCCTAGACTATAGCTGTCAATACATGCATTCATTTTTACAGACAGATTCTTTCAAAATGATTGAATCTGGCGATTATCAACCACCACATCGATCAGAATTTCAATCAATCCATGGCAAAAATGTACCAAAAGTACAATCAAGCAGTACATTTTTACAATTGGACACAGTGGTATAGTGTCGGTAGATCGGTGGCTCATAGTATTGCGCTGGACCACTACTGTAATACGATTATTTTCTGGTGAAAAGCTGCCGCATTGCAAATATTTTCATGGAGAGGGCGGGGGGGGGGGGGGGTGGTTGCGCCACAGGTTTCCTTGCCTGGAGTGACAAAATGGCCAGAGGCGCCCCTGAGGGTTAGACTGAAGGTCAGCACACTCCATCAGTGTGGCTTACATGTGCTACTGATGGCAAGCTGATGGCAAGCTAATTGAAAAATACATAGGCCCTTATTCATTTCACTTTTTCTCCTAAGTTTTCTCATAGGACATCATTTTTCATCCTCTGTTTAAAATAAATTTCCAGCACTCTACAATTGAATCAGTAACAAAAAGTTGCTGAAAATATGCCCTTATTATTATTTAGAGTATTTCCTTGATTGCTGGTGGCTTAAACTGCATTTTATTGACAAGGTATGAAAACATCACTTAGGAGAAAATAATTAGCCCATATGCAATTCCCCTTTTCTCCTTAGTTTCCCCCTAGATGATATTTTCTCAACTTGTAAATAAAATGCCTTTTAAATCACCAGCAAACAAACAAATACTCAAAATAATTTTCCCAGTACTTTCTCACCTACTTTTTGGTACTTTTTCTATTGCAAATAGCTAAAAAGTTATTTCAAATTGAAGATTAAAAAATTATCTCCTAGGAGAAAACTCAAGAGAAAAAGTGAATTGCATATTATAGACTTCAAGGGAGCTATTCCCGTGAAGTTGGCATACTCATTCAAATAACCTGCCATTAGCCTTCTCTATTAGATACTTTATCCTTGTATCTGTTGTCCTTTCACGTGGAGCATGCCATCTGTTTTTATTATTTTATTTTACAAAGTACAGCAGATACTCTAATTTGTAATTGTGCCAATGCTCATAAATTGCTGAGTTGAGAAATGAACATTTCCTCATCACATTTACTCTTTCCAAGAATGTATTTCTTCCCTTAGTATACTGTCCAAGCAGTAGACAGGTGGACTTGTACATTATTATGCTTTAGGCTCAGGATTGTCCCATCAGACTCCACCTCTGAACTATGGACTGATTAGCTCACTTAACAGATATATTAGCCAGGAGTGAATATTGTTTCCGTGTGATTAGCATGCAGGAATCCCTGGGCAAAATGCCAGTCCACCCGCACAAGCACGTTGGTCTTGACTACGTCTTCAGGTAATTGCGGGTTCAGCAAAGACAGCTGTTGCTTTTCAATGGCCCGGCAACAGCTCAATTAATTGTAATGTGACTTCTCTGCTTTATATGTCATGGAACCTCATCCAGCATGACAGCAAAATTGCCTGTTACCTGAAAATGACACATTTTATCGTCTCTTAGGTTACATGATCTATTAATGGATCTCGTTTTTATCACAAATATTTCCAGCAGCATCAGCTTTTTGTTTTAATTATACATCCCACCTTGTCTAGTCTTGATTTATTAACGGGATGATATCTTAAAAGCATTTCTTGTATCCAAAGCTGTAATCACGACCATCATATGTTCTATGTTTCTCATGAGCAAACGCATAGATTTTTCTCATCGGATCTGTCATCACTTATAAGTAAAATGCAAACAAGGGAACATTCAAAATGCATTACAAGCATTTTGTGCTGAGAATAATTTAATGTACGGTATGTTTTTGGAAGAACACTGAGGTTTAGTGACTAGTGACTAATAAAAGTTTATTCTTTCATGTGATTAATTTGGCCAAATTATCTCAGTGCAGCTAACAAGAGTCTCAGACATTTGTCAAGCGTAGACTGTGGCCACTTTCCACTCTGTAGATACCACATCGCAGATGTGAACGTTCTCCGTCTGGGGACGCAAAGAAATCTGAGCACTTGTAGCATTTCGCTTCATATGCTTACATATCACTTACGCTAGAAAGTATTCTACAAGACCCTTGTGATTTACAGCCACTTCACATAACGCCAAAGTGACAAAGAAATGTATTCAACTATTGTAGTTGAAGTTTTCAGAACCTCAAACAGTTCCAGAACAGCACTGGTTGACTTTGCCTTTCTTATTACTGAAATACCAAGATACTGTATAAGGTTGCAAATTTTTAGTCAAGATAATTAAGTTGTGGAGCCATCTAGAAACATTTCTATGACCCCACCCACCAGGGCCGGGCCGAGGTAGAGGCGAGAGAGGTTCCAGCCTCAGGGCGCAGTGTAGGAGGGGGCGCACAACTAACTCAGCTATCATTCCCCTATTGTGTTTGAAGCAGCGGGAAATAAGAAAAGGGGATACATTGCAGTGACTGCAAGCCAGATAACTAGAGATTAAGGTGTTTGGGGGGGGCGGGGCACCTTAGTGTAATAGCAATGAGTGTGTGGTGGCTGGGTGGAAGGGATTGAGGGGCACACTTTGGTGTCTCAGCCTTGGGTGCTGGAGGACCTTGTCCCGGCTCTGCCTCCCACCATATGCCCCCTCCCACCCTTGAAACTGCAGTATCCATGACCCCTTTCTTCCGACCCACACAAAGTGCAGCCACAATGTCATACCCCCTCATAACTAGTGTAGCCACTGTTTCACACTTTCCAAATGACCATGACTAGGGCAGTTACCATATCAATCCTCTCTTGATAGCAGTGCAGCCACCATGTCACCCTCCAACCTTTCATAACTAAAGCAGCCACCATAGCCCCTTAAACCCCCCCCCCCCCATGCAGAGATGTATTATGGTATGTGAGACTGCTACCTTCTCCAGCAATGGTTAAGGTTAAGGATTTTATCTTCTTATTCAGTGAAGCCACTCACCTTCATTTTGCTTCTGAGCCTGCATCATGCGAAAAAATGAGCATAGAGGTGAGTCAAAATGGAAAGCTGCCCTTAAAGGACCACTATCGCGAAAAAAGTAGGCAGTTAAAATCTGACAGAACCGACAGGTTTCTGTCAGAGGTTTCACCTCCTCATGGGATTCTCAGGGTTTTCTTTGTTTTCAACACCATTTCCTGAACAGCAGTTTAACTGCCAAAATAGTAAGATACCAGCCAGCCTCCGTACTCACAAAAAAAACCCCTGAGAATCCCCCTTGAGGAGATGGACCGGCTCAAAACCTGTCGGTTCTGTCAAATTTTAACTGCCTACTTTTTTTTGTGATAGTGGTCCATTAAAGTGTACCTGAGAGCAGGAATAAGAAAGATTTTATATTATTACCACGGGCTTCCTCCAGCCTCCCGGGTCGCTCTTGTTCAGCCGCAATCAGCACTGGTAACTGGCTCAGTCGCGTAAGTCAGGCTCTTCTGCGCATGTGCGGCCCAAATGATGTGACTGAGCCAGATTACCGGGGCTGATAGCGGCCAAACAGAGCCAACTGGGAGCACAGCGAGGGACGCAACGGTGCTCATGGGGCAAGTATTAATAGTATAAAATCTATCTAATTCCTGCTCTAAGGTTTTCTTTAAATACAAATTAAGCTTTACTTGCCCAGAGCTTCTTCCAGTAACAGCTATTACTACTGTTAAGTGTTGGGGATAGCTGCAAAGCCAAGTAAAAGTACTTTCACCTAATGCAACTAGCAAAGGTAGTGTTGGCCTGTATTTCCACACAAAATATATTAATATGATAAAAGGTCTCCTGCCAATGATGTCAGCAGTTTTCAAAACTCCCCAATTTTATTGAAGTTGGATTATACTCCCAAAACCAAAAAATTTAGTAACTACTCTCAGCTACATTACATAAAAGAACATTTGAAAGCAGTCCCATATAGTCCCTCTGTGTAAAAAACATATATTTTCACTGCAGAGAGCAGTAAAAGATATCTTATCTCTACTCACCAGCAAAGGCAAAGTAATCATTGATGGCCAGGAAACACTCTCTGTGTTGCTACTATTGACTTTATTAGGTATGTAAATTTTGATACTGGGAAGTTAATTTTAACATTTGGAGTGCACAGATTGGTATTTCTATTGATTTGGATGGTATGCGATTCACCTGTCCATTGCAAAAAAAACAATATTTTGCAGGAAATTGATTTGGATTAAAAATTTGCATTAAAAGCACAACATACAGTATGTGATGCCATTGACTTGTATTAGGTGTGTGGCAAATGCAATTTCACAAAAGCGCAATTTGTATACAAATTCTGTCATGTCTGAAAGGGGCCTTACAGTAACAAAAATGAACAAAGCAAAACACTCTTGTTCTTTGTAGGATTTGGGCTGTTCATATACTGTACTTGTTCAGGTACCCTTTAAAGCAAATCTGAAGCAAAAATAAATGCATGAGATAATGAATTGTATGTGTAGTACAGCTAAGAAATAGAATGATAGTAGCAAGGAAAAGTCTCATATTGTTTTCCAGTACAGGAAGAGTAAAAAAAAAAAAACTTCAGTTATCTATGCAAAAGAGCTTCTCTGAGCTCTTCAACACACTGGGTCAAATGCAGTCCTGTTTTCTGAAGCACTTAAACAGCCAAGAAACAGTGAGAGACAGCTTGAGATAAGGTTTTACTGCAGGAAAGTTCAAAGTGTCATTATTTCTGCTTTGCTCTATAACTTAGAAGACAGAGTGTAGTTTTAAAACTTCCACTGTGACATTATGATACAATGTTATAAAAACTGAAACTAAAAATACGAGAATCATTTCATTGCTACTAATGTTCTAATTATTATCGCTACTACACATACAATTTATTCTATCAGGAGTTCTTTTTCGCTTCAGGTTGCTTTAATCTTCAGAAAGAGGGCAGAGCTTATCACCTGCTTTACCCTGGTAACAAACTGAATTTATTTTTCTACAACTATTGTTTATTTGTTTTTTTTATAAATATATAAAGTTTGAAAATAAACAGGGTAGGACAGCGCAAAGCAAACTATGGCCTGCAGGCCGAATCCAGCCCACGTGCACTGGAAACCCAGCCTGCCGTCACGTGGACACATTCTTCTACTCTCTTCCCCACCTCCCTGCAGAGTTGCGAGTGCAAGGAAACCAAGGGTTAACACTCCTACATCAGCTCTCCATGGCCCTGGGCATCATGTGAGATGCCCTCAGGATGTGCCAGCATATTGCATGCTGGCATGTCCTGACGTGGTGTCATGTGACACGTGTCGCTTGATGCCCTGTGGCCATGGAGGGGATAGTTGTACAAGAGGAGAGCATAAATACTCCTTACACCCCAAACCCCACAAAACACCTTTTTTTCATATTTGCCACTGGTCTCCAATTAGGTGACTAGTGTCCATATAGGGGGATAGAGAGTACCGCTGACAGTGCTGTCTGCATCACCCCATAACAAATATTCAGTAAACATCACTAAAGTATCTTTGGTAAATGGATAAAAAAATACTTTTCTAAAAAAAAATACATTTAAATGCAGCTGTGCACTACATTGGTGACTGCATATAGTTATAAAGTTCTTGCTGAATTCTGTTGATTTCACTCATCCTAGTGGTTTTGGGTCACCCCGAGCTGCTTGGTTACTGTGTTGTACTGGTCCAAGCCCTCTCTAATAGAACCATATCAATCCCTGCCAAGCACCGATGAGGACCAAAAGTGCAAAACAGGCTGTCTGCATGTTGGGTTAATGTGGCTCTGTAAATGTTAAAAGCTATAGGCTTGCTATGCAGGTGGTGCTCAGCAGAGCTCGAATATTCGAGTAGCTCGAATATTCGAGCTCTTTTTCAGCTATTCGAGCTCGGTATTCGAGCACCGAATAGCTGGAGCTATTCGAATGGGCTATTCGAGTGAACTCGAATAGCCCATTCACTATTCGAGCTATTCGAGCTAACAGCGCTATTCGAGCTCGAATACCGAGCTCGAATAGCGTCATAGCCCAGATTGATGTCCTTAGAGCCAATCAGAGGGCTCCCAGGCCCTCTGACGGCAGCCAATCACAGAGGGGGACCCGGGCCAGCCCCTACCCTATAAATAGCGGCCGCCATGTTAGGTGTTTCCGTCCTTGCCTGACTTTGTACAGAGAGAGATCTGCTCCTTTGTGCGTTGGCTTAGCAAGAGCTTTATTGTGGTCAATCACCTAGCGTTTTTGCTCACATACACCTCCTATATACACCTATATTGTTGTTAGTTAGATAGACATTGTATTTTAGTTAGAAGCTTTTGTGTTACATAGAGACAGCTGCTGCAGGCTTACAGCTTTAGGCCTCAGGGCCTGCCTGTGTGGGCAGCTGTTCTCTCCTGTCCTCTGTTCGTTTATTTCTCATCTATACCAGTATTTCTGCTGTCCTTTAGTACTGAGTGATTGTATTTTGTATTGTAGTTATATACTGTAACTGTACTAGGACACTCACTGTCACTGTTTGTTCATAGCTCCTGCGTGTGCGTGCACTCACTGTCTGTAGTGTACACACACTCTATTTCCTTGTGATTACTACTGATTATTGTAACTGCTAGTTGTACTTCCTGACTGTTACTACTTACTTACTGTACTAGACACTCACTCAGTCACTGTTCATAGGCTAGCTCCTGCGCGTGTTTGCGCGTGCGTGCACTCACTGTCTGTAGTGTACACACACTCTATTTCCTTGTGATTACTACTGATTATTGTAACTGCTAGTTGTACTTCCTGACTGTTACTACTTACTTACTGTAGTAGGGACACTCACTCAGTCACTGTTCATAGGCTAGCTCCTGCGCGTGTGTGCGCGTGCGTGCACTCACTGTCTGTAGTGTACACACACTCTATTTCCTTGTGATTACTACTGATTATTGTAACTGCTAGTTGTACTTCCTGACTGTTACTACTTACTTACTGTACTAGACATTCACTCAGTCACTGTTCATAGGCTAGCTCCTGCGCGTGTGTGCGCGTGCGTGCACTCACTGTCTGTAGTGTACACACACTCTATTTCCTTGTGATTACTACTGATTATTGTAACTGCTAGTTGTACTTCCTGACTGTTACTACTTACTTACTGTACTAGACACTCACTCAGTCACTGTTCATAGGCTAGCTCCTGCGCATGTTTGCGCGTGCGTGCACTCACTGTCTGTAGTGTACACACACTCTATTTCCTTGTGATTACTACTGATTATTGTAACTGCTAGTTGTACTTCCTGACTGTTACTACTTACTTACTGTACTAGACACTCACTTAGTCACTGTTCATAGGCTAGCTCCTGCGTGTGTTTGCGCGTGCGTGCACTCACTGTCTGTAGTGTACACACACTCTATTTCCTTGTGATTACTACTGATTATTGTAACTGCTAGTTGTACTTCCTGACTGTTACTACTTACTTACTGTACTAGACACTCACTCAGTCACTGTTCATAGGCTAGCTCCTGCGCATGTTTGCGCGTGCGTGCACTCACTGTCTGTAGTGTACACACACTCTATTTCCTTGTGATTACTACTGATTATTGTAACTGCTAGTTGTACTTCCTGACTGTTACTACTTACTTACTGTACTAGACACTCACTCAGTCACTGTTCATAGGCTAGCTCCTGCGCGTGTTTGCGCGTGCGTGCACTCACTGTCTGTAGTGTACACACACTCTATTTCCTTGTGATTACTACTGATTATTGTAACTGCTAGTTGTACTTCCTGACTGTTACTACTTACTTACTGTACTAGACACTCACTCAGTCACTGTTCATAGGCTAGCTCCTGCGCGTGTTTGCGCGTGCGTGCACTCACTGTCTGTAGTGTACACACACTCTATTTCCTTGTGATTACTACTGATTATTGTAACTGCTAGTTGTACTTCCTGACTGTTACTACTTACTTACTGTACTAGACACTCACTCAGTCACTGTTCATAGGCTAGCTCCTGCGCGTGTTTGCGCGTGCGTGCACTCACTGTCTGTAGTGTACACACACTCTATTTCCTTGTGATTACTACTGATTAGTGTATTTTCTAGTTAGTGTACTAGGGGACACACTCACTGTTCACTGTTCACACTTACTGATTACCGATTTTTGTATTTTGTATTTGTACTGTAATAATCACTTAGCGATCTAATCACTTAGTGATTAGTGTCACCTCACCCAACAACCCACTCCATTAAAGTACCCCACTTTTCACCCGCAGTTTTAAAAAACTTTTGTGTTTACGCCCAAAACATCTAAGATGTCTGGAAGTGGCAGCCAGCGCGGTTTGGGCAAGGGGAAGGGCAGCAAGGGAATCAGGAGGAGAGGGAGCAGCATTGTGGCAAGCCGCGGCCGCGCCACCATGCACAGTTCCGCAGCAGCAGCAGCGTCAGTGGCTAACATTCCTCCTATAGCCACTGGCAGTGGACGCCTTGGGCGCCGTCCAGCAGGAGCATCTGCAACTCACGCTGCAGAGACACAGCAGCAGCAGCGTGTAGCACCTGCTCCTATTTTCCTCCAGCCGGGTCGGAAACGTCCCATTGAGGAAAAGGATGCAGACACTGTGGTGCAACTGATGACGGAGGATGAGCAGCCCGCCATCAGCTCTGCATCCGAGGCCTCCACCCTCACCACCACCACCACCCCTGTTCGCAGCAGCCGCCCAGCAGGGCCTGGGGAGGAGGCCAGTTCACCGTCAGTCGCCGACCTGTCACTCAGCACTCTTTTGACCCCAGGCATGATGGGTCAATTGTCTGCTGTTGTTGGCGATTTGGAGGAGGAGATGCTGATGGGCACTTTGGGGGATGAGGGATTGGACAGCAAGACTGTGGCGACAGTCAAGCAGCCCATCCATGCATCAGGAGAGGAGTTTGGGGGGTCATCATCCCAGCAGGACATGTTTCAGGAGGGGGAGGATGATGATGACACGGTGACAGACAGAGACTGGGTGCCACCAGCTCCAGGGGATGTCGTCATCAGCAGCTCTGAGGAGGAGGATGCGCTTGTGGGCCTTGCAAGGAGGCGCATCATTGCAAGCATTGGCAGCAGTAGGCAGGTCCCACAGCCTGCTGGTGTCTCAGGCTCAGCAGCAGCAGCAGCAGCATCTGCCAGTACCACCACCAGCCGCACCCAAGCCCCCCCCCCCCAACCACCACAGGGAGACAGGCAGCCGTAGGGTGTTGTTTTTGTCACCAATCTGGCGCTTTTTCACCATGCCCACTGTGGACAGCAAGTACGCCACTTGCAACCACTGTCAGCGGAAGTTGAGCAGAGGTGCAGACCCCTTAAAGTTCAGCACCAGCTCGCTCATCAACCACCTTGCTGCGAAACATTTCCACCAGCATGAGGAGTTCCAGAGGCTGAAGGCATCTGGTGCTGGCAATGGCACCACACCCATCACTGCACAGCCTTCAGCAGCAGCAGCAGCAGCAGCAACAGCAGCCACCCGCCCTCCTGCTCCTCCAGCAGCACCAGCAGGAGTGCGGAAACGCACTGCTCCTCCCCCCTCTGCAACTCCTGCCGCCGACACTGAGGCCTGTTCTGGCAGCCAGTCCTCAGTGGCCTCCTCTGCTGTGTCTGCTGATTCCCGTGCCAGCAAAAGGCCACGCCAGAGCCTTTTGAGCGAGTCCTTCCAGGGGGTGGTTAGGGCTCTGCCTCCCAGCAGCCGTCGCGTGCGGCAGCTGAATGGCTTGCTGGCACGGGCCATGTGCTCCCAACTCCTGCCGTACACGCTCGTGCAGGAGGGGAGCGACATGCGTGCGCTGCTTGCTTGTGCAGCCCCAGACTGGCAGCTCCCCAGCAGACACTTCTTCACCCGCAAGGCCATTCCTGCACTGCACCGCTTTGTGATGGCCAATGTGGAGCGAGGGCTGGAGCACGCGGTTGGTGAAAGGGTCCACGTCACCATGGACTCCTGGAGCAGCCGCTTCGGGACAGGCCGCTACCTGTCCTTCACTGTCCACTGGGTCAGCTTGGTGGAAGGGGGTGAGGATGGGAGAGCAGCAGCGGGCACAGCAGCAGCAGCAACACAGTGGGTGGTGCCACCCCGCAGGGTCAGGGGAACTGCAGCAGGTTCCTCCGATCCTCTGCCATCCTCCGGCACACCTGGCCAAACCCCCCGCCTCAGCAGCAGCGTGAAGTCCCGCCACTGCCAAGCGCTGCTGCACTTGGTCAGCCTTGGGAAGACCAAGCTGACGGCAACCCATGTGTTGGCCAAACTCCAGGAGCAGGAGAGGATTTGGCTGACCCCCAGAGGCCTCAGAGTCGGAGAGGTGGTGGCCGACAATGGGGCCAATCTGGTTGCCGCAATAGACAGGGGAAACCTGACCCACATCCCCTGTCTTGCCCACGTGCTGAACCTGGTGGTGCAGAAGTTCTTGCGCACCTACCAGGGGATGGGCGAACTGCTGGAAACGGCAAGGAACGTTGTGCGTCACTCCGACGCTCGGCTGCAGCCTGTGCAAGCCTGGAAGACGTGCAAAAGGAGCTGGAGCTGCCACGCCATCGGCTGATCCTTGACGTTCCGACTCGCTGGAACTCCACCCTGGCGATGTTGGAGCGTCTGGTTGAACAGAAGCACGCTGTCAACCAGTACCTTGCCCTGGCCACTGTTTCCGCCGCTCAGAGAAGGGACAAGACCAGCAACATCCCGTCCATCGTCCCCGATGATGACTGGAGGCACATGCAGCAGGTGTGCTTAGTGCTGGCTCCCTTTCTGCAGGCCACTAACATGGTGAGCAGGGACCATGCTATGGTCTGCGAGTGGGTGCCCCTGGTTTGTCTGCTGAACAGGGCCCTCGATGCTTTGCTGGAACAGGGAGCGGCAGCCTTGGACCAGCAGGAGCGGCAAGCAGCTGCACAGTCCACCTCTGAGGGGGAGGAGGAGGAGGACTTGGTGGAGGTCCCTGACCTTGCTGCTGATGAGGGGGATCAGCACAGTGCAGCTGAGTTGGTGCGGGGGTGGAGAGAGGATGAGGCTGAGGAGGGAGAGGAGGAGGATGAGGACAGCACTGCCGCCGATGTGCCAGCACACGTGGCCCGCCTCTTCCCAATGGCAGCGCACATGCTGACGTGCCTGCGCAAGGACCCCAGGGTGATCCAGATGAAGCAGAGGGAGGACATCTGGATCAGCATGATGTTGGACCCACGCCTCAAGGGGAAGTTGAGCCAGTTCCTGCCGCCTGCAGGAGGAGACCCAGCGCAACAAATAAGGAGCTTGCAGCAGGCCCTTGTTGAGCGCTTGGAGGAAGCCTTCCCCCAGCCTTCCACCCCCACTGTCCAGCCAGCACAGAGGCAGCAGCAGGTGCCTGCATCCAGCAGCAAGCGCCCCACAGACCTGTTGTCTCTCAGCAACGAGCTCTACAGGACTGTAGAGGCTCCGGCAGCAGTGACTAGAGAGGAGGTGCATGCAGCAGCATCCTCCTCCGGTCACAGCCAGCGCCTGACCCGAATGGTGGCTGACTACATGGGGTCCTACAGCGGGCTTGACAGCGATGCCCCTGTTGATCCCATAGAGTATTGGGTTAAGCGCCTGGAGATCTGGAGCGAGCTGGCGCAGTACGCCCTGGAAGTGCTGTCCTGTCCCCCTTTCAGCGTGCTGTCCGAGCGCTGCTTCAGTGCAGCTGGTGGCGTGGTCACCGAGAAACGCTCACGTCTGTCTCACAAGTCTGTGGACAGACTGACGTTTCTCAAGATGAACCAGGCGTGGGTGGAAGGCGAGTTCCTGGCCCCTGTTGTCGGCGAGAGGGGGAAATGAACTGAAGAACTATCGTTAATGTGCCTTACCACCCTTTACCACCTCCTGGCTCCTGCTCACTAAGCCAGCCTGGTTCACTTTGACTATTACGTCGCCTGCAGCCACACATTTTACACCTACAGTGGGCTGCTGTGTACTGCCCTTCTGCTGTCTGTCTGTGTTTCCCACTGTCAGGGTACACAGATTTACCTTCTGCTGCCACTCTGCCACCAGCTATTACGTCAAAAAATAGCTATATCTGTGTAATTGGTTGTAAAACCAAAACTACAAAACCATTAAAAAAAAAAAGGTTTAATTTTTCTGAGGTGCCCGGGTTGAAAACTGTGTTGTCCCAGTTGTGTATTGGACACAATGTGGGCTGCACGACCGCTGTCTGGGACCTCCTGTTGTTTTTATTTACGCCCTGGTATCACCGCTAGGTACCAGGGCTATTATATCACGCTGCCTGCCTGCTGCCACACTCACACTACTCCTCCATTCCTCCTGCTGCTGCTGCTGTCTGTGTTTCCCACTGCCAGGGTACACAGAATTACCTTCTGCTGCCACTCTGCCACCAGCTATTACGTCAAACAATAGCTGCTCACATAATTACTCCTCCATTCCTCCTGCTGCTGCTGCTGTCTGTCTGTGTTTCCCAACGCCAGGGTACACAGATTTACCTTCTGCTGCCACTCTGCCACCAGCTATTACGTCAAACAATAGCTATATATCTGTGTAATTTGTTTTACAAACAAAACCAAAAAACCATAAAAAAAAAGGTTTAATTTTTCTGAGGTGCCCGGGTTGAAAACTGTGTTGTCCCAGTTGTGTATTGGACACGATGTGGGCTGCACGACCGCTGTCTGGGACCTCCTGCCTGCTGTGTTTATTTACAGCCCTGGTATCACCGCTAGGTACCAGGGCTATTATGTCATGCTGCCTGCCTCATTGACTGCCTGCTGCCACACACTCATCCTCCTCCTCCTGCTGCTGAATTTACCTCCTGCTGTCTGTGTGTTTCCATTGCCAGGGAGCACATACAATGGCGCTTCCAACATGCGTGCGCCACCAGCTATTTGTTACGCTCAAAAATAGCTGCATTTCTTTAAAAAACAAAAAAATGATATATACTTTTTATTAATACTGTGTGATATTATTTTTAGAGGTGTCCGGGTTGAAAACTGTGTTGTCCCAGTTGTGTATTGGACATGATGTGGGCTTCACGACCGCTGTCTAGAACCTCATGCTGTGTATTTACGGCCTGGTACCACCGCTAGGTACCACACAGCCTATTATGTCTCGCTGCCTGCCTCATTGACTGCCTGCTGCCACACAATCATCCTCCTCCTCCCGCTGCTGCTGCTGAATTTACCTCCTGCTGTCTATGTGTTTCCACTGCCAGGTAGCACATACAATGGTGCTTCCAACATGAGTGCGCCACCAGCTATTTATTACGCTCAAAAATAGCTGCATTTCTTTAAAAAAAAATATATAAAAGAGAAATAAGTGAAGAAGAAGAAGACGATATAGAAAAAGAAGGAGAAGAAGAAGAAGAAGAAGAAGAAGGAGAAGAAGAAGAAGAAGAAGGAGAAGAAGAAGAAGAAGAAGATGAAGAAGAAGAAGATGAAGAAGATGAAGAAGATGAAGAAGATGAAGAAGATGAAGAAGAAGAAGATGAAGAAGATGAAGAAGATGAAGATGAAGAAGATGAAGAAGATGAAGAAGATGAAGAAGAAGAAGATGAAGAAGAAGAAGATGAAGAAGATGAAGAAGATGAAGAAGAAGAAAAAGAAGATGAAGAAGAAGAAGATGATGAAGAAGAAGAAGAAGAAGATGAAGAAGATGAAGAAGAAGATGAAGAAGAAGATGATGATGATGAAGAAGATGAAGAAGATGAAGAAGAAGAAGAAGAAGAAGACAGTATAGAAGAAGAAGAAGAAGATATAGAAGAAGATATAGAAGAAGAAGATATAGAAGAAGAAGATATAGAAGAAGAAGAAGAAGATATAGAAGATAAAAAAGAAGAAGAAGAAGAAGTATATACAGTACTGAACAAAATTCTGGACACAACTTCTCTTTCCACCTTTTTTTTTAAAGGAACATCCCCACATAATCACTTGCTGTTGTTACTTGGAAAAAAAGATGTTTCTTGCATCATTCACCCTCAAAACAAGTGTTGGAAGCTATTTAAGGCCAATTCGAATAGTCAGCTCGAATAATGAGCTCGAATACCGACTCGAATAGTGAGCTCGAAGTCCGAGGTCGAATCGAATAGTAAAAAATATTCGACTCGAATATTCGACTGAATTCGAATAATTTACTATTCGAATTCGACCAAACTCGAATAATAAAAAGGGGTATCCGAGCACCACTAATTTTTGGTAATGCCACTGATAGATTTTGATACGTGTCATGGAATAAAGACTACCTCATCAGAAAAGAGGTGACTATCAATCTTATAGATCTTAATTCATACTATTTCTTAAAATAATCGCCATAAATTAACCACTTAAAGAGACATTGAAGCCTCTTTTTTTTTCCTGTTTTTCCACTTGGCTCACCTTTTTCTTTATGAGCCAAGCAGAATTGCCACATTCCCTGCAAAAAACGAGTGTGTTATCACCAGTGGCGTACCTAGGGTATTTGACACCCGGTGCTGATTATCCACAGACCCCCCCCCCCCCCCAAATAAAAAGATGAAAATTAGTGAGCGTGACAGTGAGACAGTGGTAGGATTAGATTGTGAGCTCCTCTGAGGACAGTCAGTGACATGACTATGTACTCTGTAAAGTGCTGCAGGAGATGGCGCTGCTATATAAATACATAATAATAATAATATTGTACGACATTAGACTATGACTGTGGTAGGATTAGATTGTAAGCTCTGAGGACAGTCAGTGACATGACTATGTACTCTGTAAAGTGTTGCAGAAGATGTCAGTGCTATATAAATACATAATAATAATACGGTAGGACATTACACTATGATTATGGTAGGATTAGAGTGTGAGCTCCTCTGAGGACAGTCAGTCACATGCCTATGTACTCTGTAAAGTGATGCAGGAGATGTGAGAGCTAAATTAATACATAATATGGTAGGACATTACACTATGACTATGGTAGGATTAGATTGTGAGCTCCTCTGAGGCAAAGTGGGTGTGGCCATGGGTGGGGCTCCACTATATAACTAGATGTGGGTACCAGCTCCCCAGTATAGGCGGCAAGTCACATAAATATGTAGGGAGCCCCCAGTATAAGTAGTGAGGTGCCACAGTATAGGTGGTAAGCTGTCCCCAGTATAAGTAGGAAGGTGTCCCCAGTATAGGTGCTAAGCGTCCACAGTATAGGAAGTAAGGTGACCCCCCCAAGTATAGGTAGTAAGGTGACCCCCAGTATAGGTAGCAGGGTGTCCCCAGGCAGTGGTTGGGTAGTTAGGTAGGAGCTTGTGGGGTTTTAGATAGGCAAATAGGTAGCAGTGTGTGGGTTTAGGTAGGTAGCAGTGTGTGCGTAAGTAGGCAGGTAGGTAGCAGTGTATGGGTAGGTAGGTAGAAGTTTGTGGGGTTTTAGCTAAGTAATGTAGCAGTGTGTGGGTTTAGGTAGGTAGGTAGCAGTGCGTGGGTGGTTAGGTAGGTAAGGTTTAGGTAGCGGTGGGTGGTTAGGTATGTTGGTAAGTTTAGGTATGTAGGCAGCAGTGGGTGGTTAGGTAGTAGAGTGGTTAGATAAATGGGTAGCAATATGTGGGTTTAGGTAGGTAGCAGTGTTTGGGTTTAAGTACGTAGCAGTGTGTGGGTAGGTAGGTAGGAAACAGTTTGTGGGGTTTAAGGTAGGTAGCAGTGTTTGTGTTGGTGGTTAGGTAGATAGGTAGGTAAGATTAAGGTAGCAGTGGGTGGTTAGGTAAGTTGGTAAGGTTTAGGTAGGTAGGTAGGCAGCAGTGGGTAGGTAGGTAGCAGTGTTTGGGTGGGTGGTTAGGTAGATAGGTAGGTAAGATTTAGGTAGCGGTGGGTGGTTAGGTAAGTTGGTAAGGTGTAGGTAGGTAAGTAGGCAGCAGTGGGTGGGTAGGTAGGTAGCAGTGTTTGGGTGGGTGGTTAGGTCGATAGGTAGGTAAGGTATAGGTAGCGGTGGGTGGTTAGGTAAGTTGGTAAGGTTTAGGTAGGTAGGCAGCAGTGGGTGCGTAGGTAGGTAGCAGTGTTTGGGTGGGTGGTTAAGTAGATAGTTAGGTAAAATTTAGGTAGCGGTGGGTGGTTAGGTATGTTGGTAAGGTGTAGGTAGGTAGGCAGCAGTGGGTGGGTAGGTAGGTAGCAGTGTTTGGGTGGGTGGTTAGGTAGATAGATAGGTAGGTAAGGTATAGGTAGCGGTGGGTGGTTAGGTAAGGTGTAGGTAGGTAGGTAGGCAGCAGTGGGTGGGTAGGTAGGTAGCAGTGTTTGGGTGGGTGGTTAGGTAGATAGGTAATGTTTAGGTAGCAGTGGGTGGTAGGTAGTGTTTCTCTCTCTCTCTCTCCCTCCCTCCTCCCATCAGACCTGCAGATCAGCGCGGCGAACAGGAGCAGATACCTCAGATCAGCGTGGGACCCGGCTGATAGAGCGGCGCACAGTGAGCCGCGCGAGTCGGCTCATATGCAGGAGGTGACGAGTGACGTCACTTCCGCATATGAAGTAGTCGGGTCCCGCGGAGTCTGTGTCACGGTGCTCGCCGCGTTGATCTGTTGGTCTGATGATGGGAGGGAACACCCATGCCAGCGGAGCCCAGCCCGAGGCCCCTGCAGGGATTGAGGCCACAGGCGAGCCAAGCACAGCGGCAGGGGCGGCAGCACAGGATGCCGGGTGTCACCCCCCACCATGAAGACACCCGGGGCGGGCCGCTCTTGCCGCTTGACGGTAGGAATGCCACTGGTTATCACCCTGAAATAGGCAGGCAAAATCCTACGACTTTCTTGGTCGTAGATTTTGCTGCCCTGCAGTGTCAGGAGGAGGCAGAGCTGTTTGCAGGAGCTCTATCTCTTGGTGTGTCACTGCCCGCCTCTCCCTGCCCCTCTGTTCACTCAGCACTAATTATGCTGCCCCCTCATGCTCGTCTGTGCTGTGAGACTCCAGGCAGAGAGCTGTGAGTCATAGCTGCAGGAGAGGAGAGAGACATGTACATAGCTGGACACAAAATCCAAAGGTAAGAAATACACAGGAGAGTTATTAAAATGCAGGATAAATGTATAATATTGGGTTTAGTATATATATTTATATTGGATGTGCAGTTGTGGTCTCTCCTGTGTACAGTAGAAAAGTGCACAGGGGAGTAAAAGTGCTTGCTAAATGTATAGTATCTACTTTATAATGACGAGTCAGTTGCTATTGTGTGCGGGCGAAGTACGCTATTGTGTGTGGGGAAGGGTGGTATCTCATTACAATAAATTATCCTGGCTAGAGCTGCGACCCGGAAACAGGAAGAGGGGTCACGGCCATTTTAACCAGGAAGTGACAAAATTGAAGTGACAAAAGTGCTGTAAAACAATAACTAAAGGGCTGAGAGCGGCGGTGATGGGGTGGACAGCATACTAAAAATAAGTGGTGCACAGCAATGTATTTTTTTTTTAAATAAATTTCGCTTCAGACTCTCTTTAATGACAAGCAGACTTATAAAAACGTCCTGCTAAAGCCTCTTAACGGCTCCAGGACGTTTTTGTAAGTCAAACAGCGCTGCTGCCACTGTGCACTGACTAATACATGCATTCCAGCTACCTTGTAAGTTTCTAAATCCAAAATATACGACTTTGTCATTGTTAGTTGATGCACATTTGTAAAATCTGCAAATGTACAGTATTTGTCTATTGCAATAAAATGGGAAGTTGAACTAGGGAACTAGGGCTAACCACTTAAGTCTATCTGGATGGATATATCCGTCCAGATAGATTGTGCAGTTGCCACTGCCTGAGGCGCGCAATCCCTCACGCGTTCCCGCTGCCTGCCGTTACCTCCCGATCAGTGAATGGGAATATAATTCCCATTCACCAATCTAAGTTCCCCGTAGGAAAACCGACACTTTCTAATCAGAGAGTGCGGTATTTCGGCAAAAAAACCCAGCCTCTTTATAGTTCCTGGTAGCGTGATCGTACGCTCCAGGACTTTTTTGACTATGGCCATCTTGTGTCCAAATAGTAAACTACACCCACATACATTTTTTACATTACAATACATTATTTTACATTTAAAATTATCTGTTTCCCTCACACACCAAAAATTACCCAAATACATTTTTTTGTAAAAAAAAAATAAATAAAAAAAATTACAATAAAAAAACAACAACATAAATAGTTACCTAAGGGTCTGAACTTTTTAAATATACATGTCAAGAGAGTATCTTATTATATTTTTTAAAATTATAAGCTTGTAAATAGTAATGGATGCAAATTGAAAATATGCACTTTTATTTCTAAATAAAATATCGGCGACATAAATTGTGATAGGAACAAAATTTAAATGGTGTAATAACCGGGACAAATGGGCAAATAAAATACATCAGTTTTATTTACAGTAGCATGTATTAATTTTAAACTATAATCTTCCTGGTAAAATAGATTTAGAAAAAAAATATTCTTAGCAAAATGTACCACCCAAAGAAAGCTTAATTAGTGGCGGAAAAAACAAGATATAGATCACTTAATTGTGATAAGTAGCGATAAAGTTATTGGCAAACGAATGGGAGGTGAATTTTGCTCGGATGCATACGATTTTTGACACTGTAGGCTAAAGTGGTTAAGGGCAAATATCACAAGAAGAACTCATTATTCAAGCCTTTAATAGACATTTTCACAAATTAAATTCAGTTGCATAAAATATTTTGTTACACTTTTATTCCAATTACAAACAAGAATAGGAACATTAGATTGTAGACATAAAACTGTGTTCAGTAAAATTAACTTTTTTGTATTTTTTATCTTTTTATTGCTTTTTCAGATAATAATGTTTTTCAAAAATCGAAGCAAATGACATAGATTTAAAGTTCCATATTGTTGTAAAAAGATGTTGATACAATAAAGTAACTGAATATAAGCAATAACTTATATGTTTTCCCTAAACAATCAATAAAAATGTATGACAGTCTTAAATTTCATATGCACTATGACATATGCTGCATCTGACCTTAGTGAACTTGTATGTCTCCATTCACAGGCTATTGTATGTCTGACAATCACTGACTCTCATTTCAGTCCTCGGAGGTGTTAAACATCTTCATCCAGAACTAGTCGTATGATGACTCGCAGAACACACATTACATGATGGCGGATGTGCACTGTACTGTACTGTGTTAGAATTCAAAGTAAGAGGTTTCCATATGACCAGTTTTTGTTTAAAGGGGCACTATGGCGAAAAATTGTAAAATTTTAAATATGTGCAAATATACAAATAAGAAGCATGTTTCTTCCAGAGTAAAATGAGCCATAAATTACTTCTCTCCTATGTTGCTGTCACTTATGGTAGGTAGTAGAAATCTGACAGAAGTGACAGGTTTTGGACTAGTCCATCTCTTCATAGGGGATTCTCAGCAAGGCTTTTATTCTTTATAAAGATATTCCCTAAAAAGGATTTAAACAATGATGCTGGCCAGCTTCCCTGCTTGCTACACAGTTTTTAGCAGTTGGACAGAGCAACTGCCATTCACTAAATGCTTTTGAAAATAAATAAATCCCTGAGAATCCCCTATGAAGAGATGGACTAGCCCAAAACCTGTCGCTTCAGTCACATTTATACTACCTACTGTAAGTGACAGCAACATAGGAGAAAAGTAATTTATGGCTCATTTTACTCTGGAAAAAATGTACTTCTTATTTGTATATGTTTGCACATATTTTAAATTTTACAATTTTTCGCCATAGTGCCCCTTTAATGATTGATTTGGTTTACTTTCTACTGTTTGTGTTTGTGATTTTGCTTTCTGAATCCCAGCCTTATCCTTGGCGCTTTCTGATAAACAATGGAAAATGAAAACAAAAATTCAAAAGACGTGAACTAAGAAAGAGAAAGGAAAATATGAAACCGTTTCCATCAAACCAAAGCCAGTGAAACGGAGAACGTAGATCTTGTCTTTATTGATGTATGCTGTATAATTTCACATTGTGATTCATGTCTGAGATGTAATAAGGGAGCAGAATTGTTAGCTAAACTCTAACTTAAATTGTCTTTAGTAATGCCTTGGATACATGAAAAAACAATGAAAATAAAACACTGAGTATTTAAAACAGATTCCTTCCAAAAATGATATGTTCCTTAATGTGTTCTTTAATTTAACATTATATTAGACTCTAATCATTTTATTAGACTTTTATTTATTTTCTTTATGATTTTGGTGTTATGTGTTGATAGTTTTCCTAAGTAAATGCTGCATCTTTTTCAATGCTTCGGTAAGCATCCATGTGTTCAGTCTGTATTAAATACAAAACTAATTAATTAAAGAAGTATTACACAAAATATTTAATTGTTGTTATTATTGATTTATCAAGTACCAACATATTCCATAGTGCTCAATTGAAATATTCTAATATAAAAACAGTTTTAAAAAAACATTATCAAACAAGATGCTTCTTGCTTCTAAGATAATATAAAACAGCTTAAAAAAAAAAAAAAAGTTTTTGTGTCTCAGTCACACCTTAAATGTACTTCTGAGGCATTTTTTACAGCTCCCGCTGTGCTTGGAAACCTACATTACACTATTACACTCTCCCATCTCCCAGGCACAAGCTTGTTAGTCTATTTTTCTTTAGGTTGAGCCATCTGCAAGCATAATCATTGCTCTAAATAATTTCCAGGTTTTATATTTTGTAAGAGAAAAAAATGTTGATACAAATTACAAATGTTAGTCCTATTTACGCCCAATTTGATATTTAGAAGAATTGGAGCCTTAGTCAGATGTATATGTGCTGAAGTAGTGGATTTTCCTAGATTGTTGTTGAGGATATCCAGGGCTCAGTTATTTACTGAATGTACTGATTCCAATTTCTATGATGATGATATGTTCCATATACTCACTGGCATTGGTATAAAGATATTGTGCACATGTATGTCACCAGAGCCCAGGGAGTCTGCTCCTTAAAGTCTATCCCAGGCACATGCAATTAGAATAGGAGGAAGGCCACATATTCTAGCCCCCCTTTCTATGGGGATACAGCTTTTTATGTATGTATGTATTAGGTTAAGTGTAAAAGCATTTTCCAACCCTTACCCCTTGCCACCACCCCAAGCAGCAAAACAACTTTAGGGCCCACATTTAAACATGTCACATTGTTGTATGTGTGTGTGTATGTATACATATATATATATATATCATAAATGCACATCCAATACACTAATAGTAATATCTAAGTGAAGATGACTGTATAAGTATCTTCCACCCACATTCCCCACACCTTATCAAATTTAGTTGGATGTCTCCAAACATTATATTTGAGACTGTAAAGGGGTAGATTTTGATACACCAAGGTCTTAAAGTCTTCCGGCGCAGAATCCCGTCATAATTTCGATTTAAAGCGGAATATAACCCAGAATTTCTTCTTTGCTCTAAAAGATTATTTACAGCATATAATATACTAACACAATGTATTTTTTTTTTTTTAGTAAAACAGCATTCAAAGGGTTACATCACAGGGCTGACTCTTTCTTCTGCAGGGACAACCATCCTAACTGCTGTTAAGCTTATCTTGTGTACACATTCTTTACTTGATACATTAATGTAAACATTCTCTGGCTGTGCAGGACTTCAGCTGATGAGTCCTGGGGTGAAACACAGGTCAGAAATCACTGGTGGCTGCATTTAAAACAGAATGACAACAGTTATAAATAAAATGCACCAGCAGCTTTCAAAGTAAATTAACTGAACTTTGGGAAGTTATAATATCTAAATGAATATTAAAGGAATACTTAAGTCATAAAAATAAAATGACATTTACTCACCCGGGGCATCCCTCAGCCCCCTGAAGCTGGATGGTGCCCTCGCAGCCCCGCTCCGATCGTCCTGTCCCCGCCGGCGGCTACTTCCGGGTTCGGTGACAGCCGCTGACAGGCTGGGAACGCGGCTGATTCTCTGCGTTCCCAGCCACTATATTACCCTCTATGCTGCTATAGCGTATATATATATACACGCTATAGCAGCATAGAGGGTGATATAGCGGCTGGGAACGCGGAGAACCAGCCGCGTTCCCAGCCTGTCGGCGGCTGTCGCCGAACCCGGAAGTAGCCGCCGGCGGGGACAGGACGATCGGAGCGGGGCTGCGAGGGCACCATCCAACTTCAGGGGGCTGAGGGATGCCCCGGGTGAGTAAATGTCATTTTTTTTGTATGACTTAAGTATTCCTTTAATACTTGTGCACAAAAGAAAATATGGTAATTGTATGGGTTATAAAAAGTAGGAAACACATTTTTGTTGAAAATGTTGTCAGAGTTTTAAACCGCTTTAAACAACGCGCATTTCATAGCGTGAAAGAAGGCCATTTTTTATTTATGACTTAGTTCATGATATAATGTGAAATATTACAAATAAGTACTTTTTTTGAAGCCCCATCTTTTGACTTTGCTAGAAATTATTTTGGTTTTTGGTCCAGTGATCATAAAAAACATTGGAGGCAAAATAGAACTTCATTGTCATTTACCAAGTCATGAGACATAGTTACTGTAATGTTTGAGAATCGTTTCCTAAAGCAGTAAAACAACGTGGTTCCTGCCTTCAAACATTGCCAAGCATATCAGAACTCCAACATTGGAAAGTTCATTAGTAATATTTTATAACTTCCTAACTAACAATGTGTTGCAAAAGGCACCAAAATATTAAACTGGTTAAAAGGTGTGTAAAATAGGAGAGTAAACTTAGCCCAGAGCCCAGCAATTATATAGCTGACACTGACAGCAAGTGCTAGGAGGGGGTGTGACCTTTTCATTCAACATTGAAAGTAAAGTTAACCCTCTACACTCCACCATGTTATAGCTGACCCTTATCACTGCACAAGCTTTTCTGAGGAAAAGTACATTGTAAAGTTACGTAGGCATAGTACTATTAAAGTAGGACTCACCAGACCAGGGATATGTTGTTGGCGTTGGTGAGCTTATGCGTTAATCACAACCAAAATCCCTACTTTTGTAGCTGAAGTGTGACAATCCTTGTTTTCATGCAAAGTTCCTGTTTTAGTTCAGATTGTAGCTCTTCATTTTATACCACCCTGGCCCTGGAAAAGTCCTGGTGGTGTTAATTACAATTCCCCCTCCAGGCTGCCATGGACTCAGGGAAAGACATATTCCGATATCACAGCGTGCGCGGAAGCCTCAGAATATGCTCAAGTATGCAAAACGGTCATCAGGCAGCCCCACCTCTCCCACCTCACCCCACAGCAAATAGGAATCGGGTAGGCAAGATTTGCTACTGTACTGCTATGTTTTAATTACATCAGCCGGAGAAAAAAACTGTTTTATACCTTTTGACTTGCAAGTGCCAACCTGACCTCTCTCTACCCATATTAGTCACATGTTTGTTTACTGGTTAGAGCACGCAATCCAAGATATTAAGTAACCCGATTGACCGCTCTTATGACGTCCACACAACTATTCCTCTGAACAACGCTGAGAAGCTGTAGTGCCTGTTCTATTATCTCTCCTGATGAAAGACATATTATGCAGCCAGTTACTGCTGGCAGCCAAATTAAGCTGTTTTTAAAGTAAATTGGGCCCAATTTACTATCTGAGCACCACTATAGCCATAATTCCCATCATGGCCTATGGGGGCGCATGGTGCACCAAAATTCCCCTACGCCATTTTGTGCTGTTTCGCAATTAATATCCTCTCAAAAAGATTTTTGCCGCAGGTTAGGGTTTATAATTTTAATGTTACATGTTACAGCATGCACCAGTTTTTTTGGTTTTACCGAATTACAATAGTTGAGTTAAGGCAAAATGTATAGGGCTTCTAACTCTTCGAGGCATATATGAGGCATATTTCAAATGACCAGTGCAAGACAAATTGGAGAGAAAGCAGAGTTTTTGGTCAGAGCAACCAATCAGGTTACAGCTGTAAAATGAAACAAGGGTTTTGACAGGTAGATCTTGGCAAGGAGGCACATTTGCTGAGATAAGTCAGGAGGCAATAGTGCGTATGAGATAACTGTCCGCCGGGAGACTTGGGCGCAGGATACAGTACACCCCTCTAGGTCCACGTGGATAGTGGGGAATTATGTAATTCGGCTTCCAGCTATTGCTGGAGGCCGAATTACAGTGTTTTAAACGTAACTTCAGCTCCGTCTTCTGGTGGCGCCGAAGTTACACTCTGTGCGCCGCTATAGCTGTAATTCCTATTATGGTCTATGGTGCACCGGCTGCACCCAAATCTCCTGCACTGGATTATTTGTGTTTGGACAATAGTATGTCCATATCACAAGGGAAACTTGGGACAAGCTGCAGTTGTTGTTTAATCTCTTTACAAGATTGAATACACTTCCAACTTTTGCTGTAAAAACTGTAAAATGAAATTAGTGTAGATGGAGGATTCCTGCTTGCTGTGCTGATGAAAGCAAAACCTAATGAGGTGCACTCATCTTATTTAAGCCTGTGTTCTCTTGCTCTGCACAAGCAACGTTCTCACAACATAAACACCGCAAGAGCACAGACTGCGCATACAATTCCCCGAAGGACAATCCTCACATTAAAATGTAAAAACAATAAGGTAATTACTAGCAAATGTATCCATACTCACCAGTAAGCGAACGAAACTTGGACACGGAGGCACTTGGAAGCAGGTCTTGTCTCTTTAATGATTCCCACCATATGGTAAATAAAAGTAATTGTTCTATGGTGATTTATGATAAATAGGACATTTTAAATTATCCATTAAGTCACTCAGGTTTCATAAAACATTTTTTTTGTATTTCCTTTAAGTGTTTTCCAGCTTGAGGTATGGAAGTAATAGAATGTTTTTCATTCTCAAATGTCAACTTACAACATGCGATAGCCTAGGAGAGCCCTTCAGAAACAGACGATTTCTTTTCCACGTCTCTCAAGGAAGTCAGTCCTTTCATTGAGCAGCTGTTATTCTTAATGTTTCAACTTTGTTTCTTTATAATACAGAGGTCACCAGCCCTCACCCAGCTATACTCCACAGGGTCCATTTATTAACCTCAACTATTCAGCAAAAACACATTCTACAAGTCATTTAATTACATGGCTCTTTATTATAGTAGTCATCTATCAAGCTGACTACCATTAAGATTTGCCACCTGTGCACAAGCAAAGTTGTAATGGAAGTTACATACACATTAGAATAATCAGGTTAAATGCTACAGAATGGTTACATTCACTGAACATTGCAGAAACATGGGGAACTTTCAGGCATACCCATCTTATTTTTTTTAGTGTTCAGTGGCAGAGAATTTACTGTTGGAATTATATAAAAGAATTCCATTAAAGCTCAAGTTCAACCCCACTTCTTTTTCCATCTCTTCACAGACATTTGCAGCTAATTGGTCCAATCCAGAGCAGGATCATCCACCAAGCACCTAGACAGGTGTTGGGGCCTAGTGGGTGTCAAGTGACCCACCGGCCACCTTCTCTGACCTCTCTCCACTTCAACTTACCAAAAAGACATCAAGTGGGCCCCAAATCTACTACCTTGCCTAGGGTCCCATTACATCTTAATCCATCTCTGGTCCAATCTGTGCTCCTCTGATGCAGCTGCCCACTCTCAGTAGAAATACTTGTGGCTAAGAGGAAGAGTGAGTGTGGGCAGCTGAACCAGAGGAGGACATATCTGACCCAGTCTTAGAGGAGTTAAAGTGGACCCAAATTAAAAATACAAGATTTCAGAAATAAAATCTATTTTCTAAATTATAATAATAAATAGCAGCCTTTTTTCAGCTGCATGATGACAAATATAAAATATTTTACATTTATTGGAGGAACCCCTCCCTTCCTTTCAAATTGCCGGGATTTTTCCGGCAAACTGGTGGAGTAGATGGTGTCCGGCAATGGAGGAATTGCTAATGGCTGCCCCCAGTATAACCCTAGCTATGAAAAGAGAAGGGTGAAAAGCATGCACTGAAATTTTCATAGGCTTGAAGGAGTGTTTATTTATCTTTGTATGTGTCAGAGTTGTGCAACTAAATATTTTTAAGTAAAAAAATGTTTGGTTTTGGTCCTCTTTAAGATGCCGGCGCCACAGTTGCACTTCTTTGCAAAGGGAGGGAAGAGAATGAGAGGCATTGTCTGAAAAGCACAAGAGAGTGACCCTAGAGTAGGGTGGAAAGAAAGAGGTTGCTGTCCTCCTTCCTGCAGGAGATCAAAAACTACTGAAGTGGGATGGAAAGTATGGAGGTGCACTTTATGTTGGGAGGGGGAGCATCTCATTGGGTGGAAATCAGAGGGAAGTTGTATTGGCTACACTTGTTATGAGCCATGGTTGAAGCACCTCTAATAGGGATAGGAGAATGGTGCTTTACTGGTTATAAAGGGAGAGGGTGTCTGCAGACTCTGCACTTGTTAGGTGGGTGAGGCCACTGTATGAGGGGACAATGTGTGAGGGGCAGGGGGAGAGGGTAGTTGGCAGGTTCATTTTTTCCTAGGTGATATTTTCACATCTTATAAAAAAATGTCTTTTACATCATCAGCAAGCAAGAAAGTACTTTTTCAGTTGCAGAGTACCGGAAAGTTATATTTTATCAGAAGATGAAAAAATGATCTCCTAGTAGAAAACTTAGGAGAAAAAGTGAATTGGACAAGGGCCAGAGTGTTCATCAAGTCTGTGTCAAGGTAGGGCATGTGCAGCTAAAAAGAGGTAGCGAAAATAGCCTGCGCAGTAGAGAGGCCCGACGGAGATCGGCTATTTTCGCCTATCTCCATGCAGAGAGCGGATACTGCGCCTGCACTGGAGCCAAGCGGTAAATATTTACATCGCCGCCGCTCCGGGAGGATTTTCGCCACCGCCGTGGGACCGAGGAGGACTGGGGAAGCCTCAATAGGATCTGGAGGCTTCCCCCACTCGAGGTGAGTACCCTCCAGGGGAGGTTTTTTCATTACAGATTTTCTTTAAACATAATGTCCCTAAGGGTCACTTGCTGGTGTCAAAGATTCACCTTTCTTACCCCATTCTCCCCAAAAGTGAGTAGGATTGTGATGGACAGAATTGTATATCTCATTTCTGGCAGCAAAAAAAGGTGCTGTTGCTCCTATACCTCCCAGAGATTTCGGGAACATGACCATATAACCTGCGTTTGCATCACACTCTTGCTTCTGAATAATTGAAAGTGCTTAGTGACAACTATGCTCCTCCACCCCCTACAATACTGCCAGGGAACTTAGGCAGTGGCATAACTACAATTCATGGGGGCCCCCCAGCAAAACTTTGATCCCCCTCCAATGGTCACACCCCTTCCCTTGCTTCCCCTTGATGCCCTTCATGTCCTTGTTGCTCATCTCACAAGGGTCATATAACAAGTGTGGTCATCGTGATCTTCACACCCATAACAAGTGTAGCCACAAAAACACCAACCCACTGACCTTTGTTTAAATGGCATGCTGGACATTATGAGACACAGACTTCTCACTGAAACGTGCAAAAGTAAACATGCAGATCCAGATGCATGTTTGTGAACACATCTGCATGTATAAACTCCATGCTGACCAATTAGAGCTCCCCTTGTAGCCTCCAATGATAGCAACTCAGAAAGGTACAGGTGTTGTTATAGCGACCTGTCTCAGCACCCACTGCATTCCCTCTACTATGACCTGCCCCATTGTTCCTACTCCTCCACAATCTCCTGTTGTCACTACATTTACATCATATGAGTACCGACTGTAGGAGATAGAGATATAAGGAGAAATGAAGTCAGCCAGAGAGCAAGGCAGGTGGGAGAACAGGGACTGTTGTGTGCAGCTATATTGCCACTTGCTTCAAAGCCTATATATTAATGGGAGGACATGGTATTACTGTTTTACTGGGAGGACATGACTTTATGGGGTCATCGCATTATTTAGGGGAACATGGCTATATTTGGCATATATGGTTATACTAAGGTGACATGACCATTGCTATAGGCGAATGAAGGGTGGAAGGATGTCATGGAGGCTACACCTATGGGAAGGAAGAATAATTGTGGCTGCATTGTCATGGAGAAGGTTATGATGGCCACAATTGTTCTATGAGCCTCAGGATGGGGTCCCCATGGACATGGGGGTCACTACAGGAATGAGGAGGTAAATGTAGGGAGGCCCCATAAAAATGCTGCTGGTACCTACCTACCCTGGTAGGGAGAGAGCAGGAAGTGTGCCACAACCCCTTCCAGAATGTACTGTGGCGGCTTTCTGATGATATGGAGCCCTGGCTGGAAACCCCACAGTGATTTCATCTCTAGAGGGTGAGGGTTATGTGAGTGTGAGGTAACTTTAATATATGCCATAATAAAATGGAAGCTGCCTAACATTGATATATCAAGTTGAGTTATAACTACCCTTTAATAGTAATAAAATATCCAATTTTTGTTTGAGGAGGGATGCTATAATCCAGATGTTACACTAAAAAGAGAAACGTAAACTAGCATTTCAAAATGATTTGTTTTGTCATATGTGAAACAAACACCATGGACACCTTGTAAGTGTATCCTGTGCGTATTTACGTAAGTGTCAATACTTATTATAAATTGGCGTAACAACAGCTCTAATCAGTTTGCTGTAAATTCCAAACTTCCGTATCACATTCCCAAATGCGTTTGCCAAACTATTGCTGGACTGAGCTAGAGTTCATTCTTCCATGTTTCTTCTGTTTCTAATCAATTAAAAGCCAAAGTGTTTGATAGAAAATCAGGAGTCAGGACCAAATGAAGGTGTTGCCACATTGGAAACAGAGACATGATAGAAGACCTTCAAAGCAGAATCGATACACAGATGTAAAAATACCATATGATGGCTTAGTGTTTCCAAAGATAAAAATCCTCATTTAGTTCACCTGAAGGAGCCCAGCTTTGGCAGTTAACAGTGGGCTTTGGTGTTTGGCATACTACTACTTGGTACAGTGTCATCATGTTGTCCTGAGTACATGTAGTCATAGCAATGACTAAGGAGTGAGTTTGTGCTCCAATACATGTGAGCTGATATGTCTCTGTCCAGAACGATTTGTCAACAAAGATTGGACTTTTATGCTATTTGGTTGAGCGGACTTTCCTTCTACTAGTAAAGATGATGACTTGCAGGCTCATTGTGGATCAAACAACATGGACAAATGACATGATGAATATCAATAATTTCTTGATCTCTCATATATGTTTTAACTACTCACTTTGCAATGTATTTCTCTTTAAGTTAGGGCAGTGGTGTAGCTAAGTAGCTATGGGCATCTGTGCAAGTTTTACATGGGGCCCCCAGGCACTCTATACATAACAATTAATACCGTGCACCAAAACCTGCCAAGGACAACCATAGTGTCAGAGATGCAAGAAGGGGATGGGGGACAGTTTGTTAAAGACTACTACTATTCAAAGCATCTATAGAAGTGATTATTACCAGCACATGACCAATAGAGAGCTAATATTGTGCTTGAGGGAGGGCCCCTCTGGCCCAAGGGCCTGATGCGGTCGCTACCTCTGCATCCCCTATTGCTACGCCACTGAGTTAGGGTGGGTACATGAGGCACATGGCGTCCCTATTTCCTACTATCATGTGTTTCAATATGTACAACTGATGGCACTCTTAAGAAAGGCACGTGTTCTATAAAGTTGTAGTGAAAGTCTAATTGGTTTTCACAACACCTGTTGTAGCTGTAGTGAGCACAGTGTGTGCCTTTATAAAGGCAGAGTAGCCATGTGCAGCCAGTTTGATTCAGGTGAGTTGCTATTCTTTTTTCTACATGCAATTTCTATAAAACGTTTCCGCCTAGAGTATTTTTTTTTATTATCATTATTATTTTAGCTTTGGTTAGTGTGGAAAGAGGTTAAAAGCTCTTCAGGGTATTTTATTACCTTAAGTGTCCCCATTGGAACAAATTACTCTTGCAGCTTGTCCGGTAAGAAAGTAGGAGAATCTCTAATAAGGATAGGGAATGGAGAAAACAAAACCTTCTTAGTAGAGTGTGGAGTTTGAATCCATGTTAGGGGTTTATCCCTTGTTTACTGTCTTAGGTGCAGATGGTAGGCTGACTGTTGTCTTACAC
This sequence comes from Hyperolius riggenbachi, assembly GCF_040937935.1. NCBI lineage: Eukaryota > Metazoa > Chordata > Amphibia > Anura > Hyperoliidae > Hyperolius > Hyperolius riggenbachi. The sequence goes on along the minus strand of NC_090646.1, from coordinate 229,826,034 downwards.
TATGCAGTACTGCTGCTGGATTTGTATTGTACACATGCACGGTATCACTCCAGTGGTGCACAATGTAGACTAGTGCAAGGTCTGCTGCATGAGATTAATAGCTATGTGAAAAAGCTGTACCAGTGGATTCTTCTGCAGCAGACCAAAACAGACATATGTGACAAGGCCCATAGGAAAGCATAGGACATTGCTACATGGTAGTGTATCCTCAATGTCTGCTGCACTAAATGCAAGGCCGCAGGCCTAGTGTGAAAAAAGGCTAAAAATGGCAACTTATGTAATGGGCTGGTGCACAATGCACTTTACTCTGGACAGTGAGAAGGTCAGATGGATCTGACAGCAGTTGGTGGATCTACTTGTTTGAAGTGATCTGTGTTGTCCATGTTTTTTTTTGTCCAATTTGCAGCATTCTTGGAATTTACTTAGTTAATTGGCTGCAGACTTCCAGAGACTCCTTTAAATATGTGTATTATTTACTTCAATGGGTAATCCGCAGACAGACAGCCAGAACAAGAGATGTGCAAAGAAAACTATAGAAAAAGCACAGCAATTGCCTAGGGCAACCTATGTGGCATTCTCCATAAAACTGAAGCAATTAAACGGTTCTTATGGACAACTGTTCCACTTTTGTTCCAGTTTTATTTGCACTTGTGATGTACTGGCTCTAGCACAGCTCAAGCTGCTGGAGTGTGATGGCCATGTCTGTTTATTCTGCTCCTCTGACTTTAGTCCTCATTTATGTAAGTGCTTTCCATTTCCCGGTGGGGTTGGTGGAAAGCTGCTGACCACTATGCTCCAGTTCTTGTTTCTCCCAGGTGCCATCCACAGTTGCTGCTTAAAATGTGGTACTGCATGCAGGAATGCTCACTGTGTGTTCCTGATTAGTGATGCTCACATTTGTTTCAAGGCTTTTTGAACAAACAAGCCCAAAAATTCAGGAATCAGTGGGTCCACTCCACAATCCAAACAACATTGATGTCACTGTGGAAAAAATTCTGGTGGTTTGTTCAGGTCTCTGGAGAGCAACTACAGCAGCCAAATAATCCAACATGGCATGGAAAGACCACTAAATGTCTGAGAAACAATGTGCTTTCTAACTAAAAGGGAAAATCTGTATAGCGGTAAGAAGGGGACATTTTGTGCGTCAACATGGAAAATATGCAAATCCTTCGATTTATAGCTTTGTGGGGACATTTATTGCTGGACACAGTGTTACAAAATGATTAATGTTCTGGGAGTTCTGACGGGGCTATCATGGATTTACAAAGAATACTTTGCTATATATGAATTGTTTTTAATACTTTTCTTTACTGGCAGCATCAGCATCAACCCCAAGAAAATGTTAAAGAAATGTCTGTCAAATTAAAAGGCTTTTCTCTTGTAGCATCCCCTGGTGTCATTTCTCCTGGATCCTTATTCAATTAATTATTCTTCTGACTTTTCACTCAAGAGATACCTTTTCATCTTCACAAAATTGTAATTTTTAAGCACTAAAAAAAAGAGGTAAAAAAATAAATATCAAAATTGTTTTGAGTATTTTTGCTGGGGGTTTAAAAGTTATGATAAGGTATGAAAACATCTCCTGCGAGAAACCTTAATTGGTTATTGGCCCTGGGCCCATATGCAATTAAGTTTTCTCTTAGGAGATTATTTTTAAACTTCTATTTAAAATAATTGTAAGCACTCTGCAATTGTAATTTTACCTGAAAGTAGGTAAAAAAAGTACTGCACATTTGCACAATTATTCTGAATATTTTCTTGCTTGCTAGTGGTTTAAAGGGCACTTTATTGACAAGTTGTTAACATATCACTTAGGAGAAAACTCATCAGAAGAAGTTAATTGCATATGGGCCTTGGTGTTAATCTAGAAAACAATATTAGCAATGCATTTGTCTGCTCCCCCAAAAAATCGACTTTTAGTATTGGCAGTGTGCAAAATTGTTGTAATTTAGTAGTTGTAAGGCCCCTAATTTACCAGGTCTTAAAGGGATACTGTAGGGGGGTCAGGGGAAAATGAGTTGAACTTACCCGGGGCTTCTAACGGTCCCCCGCAGACATCCTGTGTTGGCGCAGCCACTCACCGATGCTCCGGCCCCGCCTCCGGTTCACTTCTGGAATTTCAGACTTTAAAGTCTGAAAACCACTGCGCCTGCGTTGCCGTGTCCTCGATCCCACTGATGTCACCAAGAGAGCACAGCGTAGGCCCAGTATGGTCTGTGTCTGCGCAGTACACTCCTGGTGACATCAGCGGGAGTGAGGACATGGCAACGCAGGCGCAGTGGTTTTCTGACTTTAAAGTCAGAAATTCCAGAAGTGAACTGGAGGCGGGGCCGAAGCATCCCTTTAAGGTCCAGGCATTGGTATGGTCTTTCTAAAAAGGCATGCTTTAGAGCAAAGGTAGAAAGCCCTAGTGAGGTTTTCCAGCAAAAATTCCTACAAAGTTAGACAGTCCTTACCTCAGAAAAGAGCCGAAAGACCCTTGGAGAGGTCTTCTTAGAAAATGAGGTCCTCACCTTAAAACAGAAGGACCCCTGAAGAGGGCTGGATACTATGTGAGGCTCCTATAGACTTCTGTGGGGGATTTTGCCATGTTATTACATTTCACATTAGATGTCCTCTGTAACAATGGTGGAGAGTAGTTTATGTTTTTTCATTTATATTATCCGTCCACAACTATCATTTGCAATTTTCTGAAGTTCTTACAAAAAGGAAAGCATACTTTGCTATAACTGACTTTGTCAGTTATAATATGACCACCAGATTCTAGAGGTCACTACTGGAAGACAGAACATAACCCGTCTGGTATACTGAGTGACCAAATCACTGTACCAGAGAAGGGGGTGACAGGATTTTGTCTCAAGACACCTGACCTGACTGCAGGGCCCAGAGGATGCAATACCAGGTTCCCCTCAGAAAAGGTAAATGATCACACTTACTTTTTGGGGGCTGCTACCTCAAAATACAGTATAGGTATGTGTTTCTAAATGTACATTTTAGTATCTGTGTGGATAAAACCAAATATAAGTAGACATCTCACATTTATCCAGCAACCATTGTTTTTAGATGGGTGTACATTTATTTTCTCAGAACTCGGTGCATTTTCCATTTGACCTTTTGTGAGAAATCACAGCTTATAACTCAGTGCTTCTTGCAGGATGACATTACTGCTGGATCTGTGACTCCCATCTGTATGCATACTTCACTTTCCACACTACTGCACCCATTCTCATGAGATAGCCTCTCAGCTGGACAGACATGGAATCAGCCAGTAGCAGTAGTCCTTGTCCTCATATAACTCGGATGAATATCAGAAAGGGAGCTATGTCATTATGAATCAACTTCTGTTATATGTGATATCATCTAACAATGGATTTACATTTCAAAAAGCCATTAGCATGTTAAGGCATGAGTTACCTCAAATACTTAGGTGCACTCCAATCTTATGACTCACTTGCTTTAGTTTTGTATGTAAATGAATGTCTATATATGAATTACACATATAGAATCCGTGCTACAATGTTATAAATAAATACTTAATTCTATGTGATTAAATTATTCAGTCACTTGAGTAACTGGGGGAAGCAGCCGCCGCAGGGAGGAGTGGTCTGGACTTCTTCATTCCTGCTCCATTGCTGAGGTAAGCCCTGTCACTACTGTCACGCTGATCTGTATAGGTGGCAGAACCGGGGAGCAGAGGAGGGGGCCCTACTGGAGGAAGGAAATAATCCAGGCCCCTCCTCCCCACCGGGCACAGTCCTAAGGAGGAGGAGGGGGCTGAAAGAAGAAAGGGGGCTCACAAAAGGTTTTGCACAAGAGGCCCATCAGGCATAGTTACAACCCTTGTTCAGACCAGCTATGTAGTTTTTGGTTGTTTCTCATGTGTAACCTAAGTAGACATGAGTGAGGATAGGTTCACAAAATGCAAAACTGTCCCGGCATGTTTGGGGGGAATGTGCCCTTAACTTACCCATGTTGCCGCCTCTCGCTGCTGCAATTTACTTTGCTCTCTCTGTTCCTGACACTTCTGCCTTGACAGTTGGAAGGCAGGAAAATTAAGTGCAGCATGTGACCCAGGCGTGAGAGGCAGCAACATGAGTAATTGAACCTTCTCTATTGCAGTCCTTGCTATTTCTCCCACAGAAGTCTGTCAGCTGAATCTGCTAGCATGTGGCCTGCTTCACACAGATAGTCTCATAAACATTTAGATCAGTTGTTCAGACACTGTTTCACTGTGGGAGGGAATGGGTGGAAGAGGGAAGGAGGGACTAAACTACTACTTTCAAAGGAAACCCTCATAGGAAATAGGACAACATAAAAACTCCATACAGATAGCATCCTCGAGGCACAGAAAAGCTCTCGGCTGCCTATAAGCTGTACTGCTGATTAGTGGAAATAAATAAATGATATGCTCCATTTATTTCTGATGGAGTACTGATGTTCATTGGAGAAATGTGAAATCACACAATGATATTAGGCTTTTCTTCATATCATTCACCCATCTGCAGCAAATGACAGCTACTGCTTATCTACTTCACACACATCCGCCTCTCTGTGCCTATAGGCCATTCGTGTCAAACTCAAGGTCCGCAAACCTACTGCGGCCCTCCCTGCCATTTTATGTGGCCCTTAAGAGCTTCAAATGTGCATCATTTAAGCAGTAAAATAATAAAACACACTGGCTTCCCATCTAGAGCACACTGGTGACAACGCTTCTGGTTGAAACAACGTCAGTTTGAGCTGGGATGCAGTGACAACTATCAGAACCCTCCAGCAAAAACTACATAGCAGAGTAGTGAAGCAGAGCAGTGTAAAATTTACCTGCCCCAGCACTGCATTGCATCTCTTCTGTTCTTCCCAGCAGCTGCATGCTCTCTGTGTCTCCATAACTGCAGCTCCCGATCATATGACATTCATTGGGAGCCAGAGGTATGCAGCATGGGAATGTGGCTGTCAGGAAGATCAGAGGTGACTCAAAGCAGCACTGGAGCAGGTAAATATTAAACTGCATACAAGGAGGGAGAGAGAGGAGAGGAGAGGAGACCGGCACTGCATTCATTATTTATTCCATATTGTAGCAAAGAGGTTAAAACACGTGACAGTGTAAATGATCGAACATATTAGTTGCTGAAGTGTTGAGGGTGGCGGTGGGTGCTGGGCACTGGGTGCCTTACAGCCGTTTCGCGCGGGTATGCGCTTCCACGGAGGCTCTAGTGCGGGCTGGGTGCTGGCCGGTTGTTTAAATACACTATATGGTCAGCATTCGGCGCGTACGCGCCAAAGAGAACCGCCCACTTCCTCTCGGAATCTCCAATAGTGCGCTGGAACGCATATGCAATCCAGCTGGAGTTTCCTGGAGGATGACGTCACCCCTCTACGTCTGCCCAAGCAGTCCACACTTATTAGGTGGCTGCTAGATGCAATTGCATATATAGGCAGTGTATTGGAGGGGTGATCGCCATCTTGTGGCCAAATTTGAGAAAGCAGTGGTAGAAAATTTTTTTCATGTGCATAAAAACTTGATAAATCTTGTGGACAGTGAATATTTCATATTATTCAAAAACAGTTACACGCTGATACATAATGGTGCGAGTGCTGAACATAATTAAGATGTGGAAACTGACCACAATATATTAAAGTGCTAATGTGCAAAAAGTTATGCTTGCAGAAAAATGGCAATTAGAGTGAAGTATTGGCTAAAAAGAAAGCTGCAGATATGCACGCTTTCATGAATTGGGAAATGGGGCGAAAGGAGGGACAAAGGACCTTTAATTAGATATTAAGACATTAAAATAAGCATCACAACTGAACCATATTTTTAAGTGGTGTAAAAAATGGACCTACAGGGAACCTGTATACACATAATTTGTGTATAAAGGCATACACTTTATATTCTATAGTGTGGCTTGCTTCTGATGAAAATTAATTCAGGGGCTAGGGAGGAATACAACCACGAACACTTAATCCCAGCACTTGATGTGGTTGTGGGGCATAGATTAGCATTGTATCATGGGTCTAAAAAACAGGATAAATTGGCATAATCATTTAGTCCCAATGCACCCATGGCGTCTGTACGTATTATGAGCAGGACTTCCTCTCTTTTCAGTTTCTTCTCTCTGTCCCCACCACGTAATAGGGGGGGTACTTGTAGTATACTGGCAAAGGTCATCAATCTTGCATTTCCTTCATGAGCTTCTCTCATATGTCTAATCAGACGTGGGGAGCCATGTCCCGATCTTATCGAATTAAAGTGTTCTCTGAACCGTCTATTGACAGATCTAGTGGTTTCCCCCCATGTAAAACCGGCCGCAGGGACACCATATCGAGTATACAATAAACTCGGTTTGGCAGGTAAAGAATGATTTAACCGAGCGGCGTAAGGGTCCTAGTTGGTAACTGGTTCCGGTGCGCATTTGTGGGCAAGAAATACAATGGCCGCATCTATGGTTGCCCTGCGGCCTGAAGTTGGATAACCAGGTTTCTGTTTGGGGACTCTGAAATTCACTTTTACTTATCTGGGAGCCTATTGTGGGAGCACGCCTAAATGAAAATAGAGGCCCATCATTAACCAGACTTTTGAGCAAAGGATCTCTGGTGAGGATCTCCCAATTCTTTTTGATGGCTTTTTTTATCTGTTCTGCCATTCCAGTGTAGTCAAATGAAAAGAGGGCTTTAGTCGTGACATCCATACCTTTCTTACAGGTGGTACTTAGCAAGTCTTCTCTGTTTAAGTCTTTAGACTGAATAACAAAATCTGTGTCGCGTGCGTTGTTACGACGCAGTCGGAGGAACTGGGCATAGGGCAACGAGCGGGTGATATGGTCAGGATGGAAGCTTTTCTTATGTAACAATGCATTGGATGCTGTTGCTTTTCGGTATCCTCTAGGGATTAACTTATCCTCATCGATGACTAACTCTAGATCTAAGAATGCTATCCTTTCCTGGGAAGTAGTGGCAGTGAAGATCATGTTGGCCGTGTTATTATTAATATAATCCATGAAGTCATTAAAGGTGTCACAAGTCCCGGACCAGAATACAAGGATGTCATCCACGTACCTGGACCATGCCCTGAGTTGGCCGACGAAAGGGTTACGATTGGAGTGGATGTACTCCTCTTCCCACCAAGCTAAAAAAAGATTAGCGTAAGTGCATGATACAGCTGTGCCCATGGCAGTGCCCGAAACCTGCCAGTACCACTTGCTGTCAAAAGTGAAGGCATTATGTGTTGGCACAAATTGCAAACACTCACATATAAAATCTTTATATGTCTCATCCTTACCGGTGCGATCCAAAAATGATCGTATCGCTCTGATTCCTAGATGGTGTGGAATACGACTGTACAAGCTCTCAACGTCGACAGCTGCAAGCACGTCTCCATGATACCATTGGAGCTCTTCCACGCCTTTCAAGACATCAATTGTGTCCGCCAGGTGGGAGGGCACAAGATCTAATAGGGGTCTCAGGACATGGTCCAGATACCTGGACAACCTCTCCGTGGTCGACCCCATTCCAGAAACGATAGGGCGACCCGGAGGGTTGGTCCGGGACTTGTGCAGCTTCGGTATATGGTACCAGATGGGCTTGGTAGGGTGTGTTGGCAAAAGGCCATGGGCTAAAGTGGGTGGTAACACTCCTCGTTCAACACCCTTTCTTAATAGTGACCTAAGTAGATTCAGGTAATGTAGAGTGGGGTCTGAAGGTAGGCTTAGATATGTTTTAGTGTCTTGAAGCTGTCTTAATGCCTCGTTGCGGTATTGTTCTGCCGTCATCACAACAATTGCTCCTCCTTTGTCCGCTCTTCTTATTTGTAGATCAGGTCTATTCCTTAACCATTTCAAGGCTGTTTGCTCAGAGATAGACAAATTGCTTTCCACTTTTGGGTAGATCTCTGCTTTTAATTCTTTTTCAATGACTTTCTGGAAAATATCAAGACCTGAGCCTGCCTGAATAGGGAATGGTGCTGTTGATTTGCAAGGTCTAAAGCCAGCATTTGGGTTCATTAAGCTATCATTAGACTGGGATTCTAATTCTGTCAGAATGTTTAGATTTTGTTGATCCTGGCTTGTCCAGGTGACCGATGGGCTAAATCCTAAAGGGCCTACTTTGGCGTTTCCCCAATACATAGTGCGTGGTTCTTCCGTTGGGGTTTGTTTCTTGAGAAAATGCAATTTGATATTCAATCTCCGAATATTTTTGTACAGGTCTATCTTGAAGTGTGCGAAGTCAAAATCCGTTGAGAGGCTATAATTGAGTCCTCTCTGTAGTAGCTCGATTGTTCCCTGTGGGAGGGAGTGTTCGGATAGATTAATAACTTCGAGAAGATTATCCTCAGACTGTGCTGATAGATCTAGAATCTCTTCTTTTTCTGATTCCTGGGGGTTCTTCTGTCCTCCCAGAAAAGATGCTTTCCTTTCCTTTTGTTTCCTGGGTTTGCCTCTCCCTCTCCTTGCGCTACTCTGCAGAAGGGGGAGGAGCTGGCCCCTCATGGTCGCTAAAGTCACTTAGAAACTGTTCTGTAAATATTAAAGGGACTCCGAGCACCTCTCATGGACACCAAATAGTTTTCATTCGATTTCAATTTAAAAATCGCGGCTGCCATCTTGGCTATGTTATAACTTCCGGGTCACCCCTATCTTCTCTGTTGGAGAAGTGCATCACTGAATGAAGGAGGAAGAGGAAGTGATACGCACGGCCATTGCAAGAGGCTCCTCCAGGAGGGTCATAGCACGACTTTGTTGGAAGTCGTCTGGCTTAAAGGCATGCCCATGCGAGGTGCTCGGAGTCCCTTTAGTTCTTAATTACTGTATTTGGCTCGACACTTAGACTACATTTTAGATATTGGACCCTTACATGATTGAGTTTGACACCTCTGCTACGGGCAATAGACGAGCATGATGTGATTCATGCTGATTATACTGTATATATTCAAATCAAAGCTGACTGGGCACACTGAAAACTGCTAGCTGCATAAATAAAAACACAGAGTGAGATACAGAGAGAAAATACAAGCAAAGATCTTCTGTGGTCACTTAACAAGGCAAAGTGAGGGCATTCAGTCACTGATTACTGTGGTCACATGACATCTCTTTTAAGGGTTTTTTTTTTTAGTGGTTTCAAATTCATCCTTTGCTTGTGTCTCATAATGTTTTGCCTTTGAAGATTAGGCTGGGATTATTTTTGTGCTTTCCGAAAGTCTGTAGTCTCTTCTTTTGGTTAAGGCCTGAATATTGCTTTGTTTTTCTGTTTGTAAATATCTTAACAAGATGTTCCTATATTAGAATGAATTACCTGATAATTACTTTTCATCATATGTCAAAACCTCTAAAGAAGTCTTCTGTTTTGTGAGGACACATCTTAGTCATAAACCTTCGTGGTTTGAAGAAGATAAACAAACGTATTTCTGCTTAGAAGAAAATGATTGTTTTTTTATATTTTTTCTGGTACATGACACAGTATTCCATAACATCTGTGATAATAACGTGACTGGGAGGTTTTGCGCTCACTTCCTGTCCTGATGAGATATTTTCCACAGGGAAGGAAGTTGTTAGGGACAATTTTCTACAGCTTGGAGGGCAAAATGGATCAATCAATGCAGAGCAAGGGGGAGGGGGAAGAGGGCGGAGCAGGAAAAAATGCAGCAAGTGGACTAAATGTGCACAGCCATAGGCACCAATACAAAATAGCGGTCTTTGGGCGCCACAATGGAAATTTGGGTGCCCGATATATATCGGGCATCGCGGCCAGCCAAATGATACTATTCTGTGGCATGTATTTTACTTTTTGTTTTCCTTTTTTTGTGCAGTGCGATTATCGCACCGCACCACTGCAACCCCCATGGTTACATTGCACCGCTCCACGGGGTTGCAGTGTTAGCTAGGTAGTGTGTGCAGGGGGAGGGGTTAGTTTTAAGCATTAGGTAGGTATTGTGTGCGGGAGGGGGGGGGGTAGTTTTAGGCATTAGGCAGGTAATGTGTGTGAGTGGGGGGGGGGTAGTTTTAGGCATTGGGGGGTGTTAGGGTTAGGTGTTGGAGGGAGGGTTCTATGTGAGAGTAAGGTTAGGTTTGGTCATAGTAAAATATCTGTATTTAATATTCATATTTTATGTTTTTATATTAAAATATCGGTATTAAATCACAATATTTTACTTTCACCATAACTACGTGCCCAAATTTTCAGGCACCCTTAAAGGACATCTGAGGTGAAAATAAACTGATGAGATAAACAATAGTATCTATCCTCCGTCTCCTAAAAATGACTTTTTTTTAGCTATCCCACAGTTTTATTTTATATTTAAATCTAGTTTTTAAGCTTTTACTGTTTCATTGCCTCTGCTCAATGACACCTTCCTTGAAGTATGCAAGAGCTAACATCTATGAACTATTGAACCTTTTTATCTCTTTCCTGCTCTTAGAAGCCATTTGCTGCCAGGAAAGTGTGTTATGGCTGTAATTATTTATCAGTGAGGCTTATGCTATAGTCGACCCAGTCCCAACCCAGACAGAAACTGTCACTTGCATACCTAATTATTAACTTTTTCAGGCATAGAAAGAAAAAAAGGAACATTGCATAGTTATTTGTGTGCTTGGCACTTTACATACACATGTCTCTCTCATCATGTCACCTCCGTTGTCCTTTAATTCACATATGCAGAAGAGGGGTCTCCTGCTGGTGTTAGGCCCGGTACACACTGGTGGATCGGTCCGTTCGTGGATCGGATTGGATACTAACGAATGCGAATGGATCTAATGTTAACCTATGGATCCGTTCACATCTGTCCATTCAAATGGATCCGTTCCGCACAATCAGCTGAACGGACCGCAACTTTGGTTGTGCAGCAATTTTTCCAGACTGCTGAGCTCAGCGGAATGGAAACAGAAGATGAAGCGCTGCATTGGGGGCAATGAAAGGACGGAATGTTTCTTCACATTATTGAAGAAACGAACCATTCAAATGGGTAAAATCCAGCCAGAAGTGAGGGAACGGAAAGGAAGCAGCTGAACGGCAATGGAGTGAAAACGGATCCGATCGACCGGTGATCCTTTTTTACGGATCCATTTGCCACTCTAACGCAAGTGTGAACTGGGCCTTATTTAATCTTTAGGGCTTATTTCTGGGATTCTATACATTGCCAGCATATGCTTTGCTCCCTGTGGCAACAATATTTTTTAAAACCCTTTTCTTTTTATACACTCAAAACATATTTGAAGAAGTGTCCATGAAAAAAAAAATGATTTCCTTCAGTAGTATGATCCCTGAATGGCGTCAGTTAAGCCCCCCCCCCCCCCCCCCCAAATTTTATTTTATAAAAGTATGATATCTTAACAGATATAAAACGGGGATGCAAGTTAGACGTAGCCGTGGACTATTGCAATTGGCATCTGTCACTTTAAGTGACATTGTCAGCGCAGGCAACAAAAGTAAAAATAGATTTAACAATAGATTAGCATAAAAATTATTTTAAATTATCTGACTTTCTCTACCACAAAATACATACTGAAAACCTACCATGACAATTTTCTGGCCCAGTCATATGTGGATAGGAGGTGTGGTCTGAGGCATACTTTGCAATTGCTGTGCCATTGAAACAGCCATAGAGAGAACTGGATTGGCAGCCACAGAATGATGGTGTGCAGAGCTACCACAGTGCTTCCCTGTTGCTTAATGTAGAAATCAGCTGTTGCTGCATTGGGTGAAAAAGTGGAGGCTGTGTTGGCACTGCATGTCCAAGTGGCAGCTGGGTAAGACGAGTGAAAATGCATGCACACTTTCCTGGCCTTTTTAGAAACAGATGTGGCCCACAGCAGAAGGGGTTAACTCACTCTTGTCCCCATCTCTGACTGCAGTATTTAACTCTCCTACACTTCCTTCTTCACAGCCCGAAGTATCTGAGAGATGGAATGTGACGTGGAGAGCTGTAGCCAGAGGCAGCTACCAGGGTGAGTTATACAGTGCAGCTTGCAGTGTGTTTAGAAGGTGTGTGTGTGTGTGTGTGTGTGTGTGTGTGCGTGCGTGCGTGCGTGCGTGCGTGTGTGTGTGTGTGTGTGTGTAAAAAAATCCTTCCCGACTCCAGATAGCAATCAGATAAAATCCCTGGATCAACACCACCAGGCATTACCTAATAATTATAGCCATATAAGGATCCCTCCTGTCAGTTGCAGTGGAGCTGCAACTAACCAGTTTTGATTTCTCTGCCTGCATTTGGTTGCTTAGTTTTGATTGCATTGCCATCTGCAGTTACTCTGTAGTTCAGAGTAGCTCAGGATGTTGTCATGAATTCAGTTGAACTGCAGCCAGACAGCTGTGGATTTCTTACATGCATGTGGTTGCATAATCTAGGATGCATTTGTAATGAAAGTTCTTTCCATTCACAGGCAGCTTGCAGCCTTCAATCAGTCTAACACAAGATTGCATGATTACCATTCAGCTGTGTGGGAATTTGCATGTCTGTTCTCATTGGTTGATGTCCATAGAAAAGCCTGCTTCCCCTCTCAGACCTCGCCCAACATAGCATTCAGCTAAGCCATAGTTGAGTGCTGGGTTCCTGGTGTGAAAGTTGTATTATATTGTATTGCCTTGCCTTACCTTGCATTGCCTGCCTGGACATTCACTGCAACCGCAGGGGTACAGTGAAGTCTTTCCCATCCTGAAAGTTGGAGACTGCTTTCACCAGTAGTGTTCCTGCTAGTTCTGTTACAATAACAATAATATTTTTATAGCACTTTTCTCCCTGGGGACTCAAATCTCTGTGACCCTGCATTATGCAGTCTCAAAGGCTAGGGAAAAGAGGTGAGTTTTTAGCCTTTTTTTAAAGCTGTCCAGAGAAGGAGCCTCTCGTACTGATTGTGGAAGTGAGTTCCACAGAGTAGGGGAAAAGGCCCGAGCACCAAATGTTAAGTGTATCCTTGGAATAACCAGCTTCATCTTGTTGGCAGAGCAGAGGGTGCGTGGAAGGGCATAAAGTTCCAATAGATCCGCTATGTATTTGGGTCCCATGTGGTTTAGAGCCTTGAATGTTAGCAGGCAGATCTTAAAATTAATTCTCCATTTTACTGGCAACCAGTGAAGAGTTTGCAGTACTGGGGTGATGTGTGAGCTGCGGGGGGCATTGGCTAGGAGTCTGGCTGCAGCATTCTGTACTAGCTGTAAGGGGCGCAGAACATTTTCTGTAGATCCGATGAACAGGGCGTTGCAGTAGTCTAGGCGGGAGGATACAAATGCATGAACCAAGGTGTGAGAGATCGCGGAAAAGCCGTCGCATGTGCTACTGAGCAGGCGGCTAACCCCCCCCGTCTAGTGCGGTGGTTTGCCCGCGGAAGCGTGTGTTTGGTAGCAGGGCAGAACGCGGAAAAGCCGCCGCATGCAACAACAGTAAGGCGGCTGGTTCTGCGTCCAGCGCGGCGGTTTGCACGCGGCAGCGTGTGTCTGGTGTGGCTGTTAGTGCACATAGGCTTAGGAATACACGCGCGCGCGCTGAGAGGCAGAATTCTTATACTAAGCAGGAAGAGTCAGCTGACCACGCCGATCAGCTGACCCCAGAGCAGGATACTATTGGTTGAGCAATTAGGGGTGGTGCTGGAGAGCACTACTCCATATATAGTTCCTGCTGGTCACTTGCAAGTTGTCTGCCGTTGCGATCACTACGTGGAAGCACTCAGACCTAGTCAGATCTTTCAGTGTGTTTGAACCAGGTGGACCTGGGAATTCACACTTAGCCAGATTATTTGAATTGTATTCTAGTTCCAGGGTGTAGAGACCAAGGACCTTACACCCAGCTTAGGGAACTGTGTTATCATCTGTGTTATACTTCAAGCTAGTTCCAGGGTGTAGAGACCAAGGACCTCACGCCCAGCTTAGGGAACTGTACTACCATCTGTGTTATCTTTCAGACTAGTTCCAGGGTGCTGAGGCTACGGACCTCGCACCCAGTCTAGGGAACTGTATTATCATCTGTGTATACTTCAGACTAGTTCCGGGGTGCTGAGACCAAGGACTTCGCACCCAGAATAGGCATTGTTTGATATATGTTATGACTTATAGCTTTTCTGACTACTCCTCTGTCTTCTGATTCGGTACCTCGCATATCTTATATTCCGTTGCCAGACCCTGCTTGCCTTGGATACCGAATCAGCCTTCTTTCTTTGTACTTTATCTCTCAGTGTGTTGCCGACCCGGCGTGCCCGACCTCGAGAGCTATCTCTCCCCTTAAGAGATAGTCTCCAGATCAGATAGTGACATCCACCTTTAGGTGTCACTCACTCTCTGGCCGTTCCTGTCTCCAGCCTGACTCCTCCCCTTGGAGAGCCTCAGGCTGCTGGAAGGTTCCTGTGCTCCCAGAGCAGTGTCTCTTTACTGTCTATTATCACCTGCTCAGCAGGTGCATTACTCAAAGTACTACTGTTGCACCAAACACTCACATACCAAAAGGTGTCCAGAGGTTAGCAAAATATCTGTATTATCGGTGATTCTGCAGATCATCAATAATCAGGTATATATCTGCATTCTTGGTGATACTGCAGATCACCAATAATCAGATTCTCTCTGCGTGCGGACACCGATCGTTACACAGGGCAGGTAGGTCTCCAGGTGGGATAAGGTGTTTTTCGCTATATTTCTTAGATGGAAGTCTGAGTTTTAGATTTCCATCCAGGATCACCCCAACGTTTCGCACAGAGTCTTTACTGTACGGTATCTCCCCCCAATTGCTAGTTTGAGGTGGTGAGCATTTTGAACTTTATCCATCATGTGTGGACCACCTACCATCAACACCTCTATTTTGCCAGAGTTCAGCCTCAGCCAGCTGGTGTTCATCCAATTTTGTAAATCTACTAGACACGCATTTATGGATGCTGATGGGTCTGGGGTGCCAGGCTTGAAGGACAGATGCAGTTGTGTGTCATCTGCATAACAGTGGCATCCTAGGCCATAGTTTTGGATTATTTTGCCCAGTGGGAGCATGTAGACTGCAAAGAGTAATGGTGATAGTACAGAACCCTGTGGAACTCCATAGGCAAGTGGCACTGGATTAGAGTAGTGTGTGCCCAGACATACTTGCTGTGTCCTGCCAGATAGGAAGGTCTGAAACCAGCTAAGAACAGTACCCCTTAGGCCACAGTAATTCTTCAATCGCTGGATTAGTATTTCATAATCCACAGTATCAAATGCTGTTCCTGTGGATGTGACTGTAGCAGCGGTTGCTATTAGTTACGCTCTTACTTGTTCGTCTTCTCTGTGTCAGCGTGGATGTTTGCTATTACTTGAGGCAGTGATTAGATTGGAAAGCATTCCGTCTGTCTGTCTGTTGTCTGTCTTAGTTACTCAGTGTGGTGGTCATCAGAGGCTCAGTGCTATGGTCGCACTGAGTAACCATTGTATCTTGTTAGCTGTCAAACGTTCTGTCTGTCTGTCCTTGTTACTCAGTGTTGGTAACATCAGACACTCAGTGCTGTGGTCACACTGAGCAACCATTGTGTCTTGTTATTTTTGGCGGTTATCGGAAGCTCAGAGCTGCGGTCGCTCTGAGCAATCTTGCTCTCTGTGAACATCAGATGCTCAGTGCTGCGGTCGCACTGAGCAACCATTGTGGCGGTTATCGGAAGCACAGAGCTGCGGTTGTTCTGAGCAATCTTGTGCGCTTGATCATAGCTCCTAGTGTGATCTGTGTAACTTCCTCCACAAAAGCACTCTGCTCTACTACCTAATATCACCCAGTTGCAGAGTCTTGTTGCTCTGGTGGTACTCTGGCTTTCTTGGCCTCAGATGCTATATCTTGCTCGTTAAGACCTGGGGGTAACCGAAGTCAGGAAACATATTCAGTGTGCTGTTCAAGAGGGGCCTTGTCTGTAGGTGAAGGCGTGGGCTGAGCTCAGAGCTGTTGCAATAGATTGGGGTATAGCAGCTGAAAGAAAGCAGGAGATCTGCCAGGCATTACAAGCCACGGATGTCGTTCAACGCAAGGAAAGCATCTAAGCCTCCTATAAAACGCGGATATAGAATTTGCCATAACTACATTCTGTGGCAATGCATTCCACTCTTATGCTAAAGAACCCTTTCCTAAATAAATGGCTATAACATTTTTCCTCCATGCCCAGATCATGTCCCCTAGTCATTAGGGGCAATAAGCTCATCTGCCAAGCTTTCATATTGCCCTCTGACGTATTTATACATGGTAATTATATCTTCTCTAAGGTGCCTTTTCTCCAGACTAAATAAACCCACTTTATCTAACCTTTCTTGGTAAGAGAGATCTTCCATCCCTCATATCACTTTTGTTGCTCATCTCTGCACCTGCGCTAAAACTACTAGATCTTTCCTGTAATGTGGTGCCCCGAACTGAATTCCATATTCCAGCAATATTATGCTAGCATTTCGAGTTTTTATTTCCCTTTCAATGCATCCCAAAATGTTATTTGCTTTAGCTGCAGCGGCTTGGCATTGAATACAACTATTTCACTTGTTGTTGATGAGTACTCCTAAGTAGAGGTGGGCGAACAGTTTGGCTGTGTTAGCCGAACTGTTCGGGCTGCCCAATCTGTCATTTATCTATGCCTCTTACTACTTCCGGGTCGCAATGACCCGGAGTAGTACGTCTGCGCTGCCCGGCGGAGCGCGTCCTAGCGACGCGCTCCCGTTGCCGGGCACTTTCTGCGCATGTGCGTGACGTCACTCATGACGTCACGCACATGCGCAGAAAGTGCCCGGCAACGGGAGCGCGTCGCTAGGACGCGCTCCGCCGGGCAGCGCAGACGTACTACTCCGGGTCATTGCGACCCGGAAGTAGTAAGAGGCATAGATAAATGACAGATTGGGCAGCCCGAACAGTTCGGCTAACACAGCCAAACTGTTCGCCCATCTCTACTCCTAAGTCCTTCTCCAAGTTTGATGTCTCCATCTGTATTCCCTTTATTTTGTATGATGCCAGACCATTGGTACGACCAAAATGCATGACTTTTTTCAACATTGAATTCCATCTGCCATTTATGTGCCCATATAGCCATCCTATGCAGATCCTGTTGCAATATGTCACTATTCTCCTGACAGTTGATGATTCTGCACAATTTTGTATCATCTGCAAAAATTGCAACATTGCTTTTTACTGCATCTACTAGATCAGTGCCGTCCAACTTCACGGGCATGGAGGGTTCTTGCCCCCCCCCCCCCCCCCCGGAAAAAATTGCAATTAAAGGACAATTAGATTGGCAGCACTTTCCACAAAATGCGATTCAAGATTTCGGTGAAGTTGTGTGGCGCGCGCAGTGTGGCAAAAACCATGAGGGTTCCATTGTGCGTGCCGCGCCAAAAAATGGGTGTGGCCATGGACCAGAATGTGGGTGTGGCCACGGGTGGAGACAAATTTACATGAACTTAGCAATGTGGGACATTAGATTAGGACAGAGGTGGCGAACCTTTTGGAGGCCGAGTGCCCAAACTGCAACCCAAAAGTCACTTTATCGCAAAGTGGCAACAGCAATTTAAACTACATACAAACGTTTTAACTCATACATGAACATTATGGAAAATCCAAGTTGAAAATAAACTGTGAAGATAAATAATTTCATCCATCCTACTTTAGAAAAATGTATTATTTTTTTTAGAACCTCCCAGTTTTATTTTCCGTTTTTAAAAAGCGAAAAAAGTAGGTTTAATGCTATTGTCTCATATGATGATGATTCAGCTTTTCCCATAGTCTCGCAGTTAGCAATCATGTGACCCCCAACAAGACAAATTCAGCAATCATGAGGCCCCAAAAAATCATGAGGCCCCCAACAAGACAAATTCAGCAATCATGATGCCCCCAACAAGACAAATTTAGCAATCATGAGGCCCCCAACAAATCATGAGGCTCCCAACAAGACACATTCAGCAATCATGATGCACCCAACACGACAAATTCAGCAGTTATGAGGCACATAAATAGACAGCATTTTACATAAATGCCCCTTTAATATGGTAGACACCTCTCACCTGGCTTCTAAATTCTCCTCTGCTGGCTGCTGTGCCTGGCTGGCCCAGCAATACTGTTTTTTGGCAGGATTGGGGATGATGTGTGGGCTGAAAGGCCTTGCGGTGATGCTGTGGCCAGCTGGCGGTGATGCTGTGGTGTGGCCGGATGAGGTAGTGACAGATGCCCCCCCCCCCCAGTTGAGGTAGTGACAGGTGCCTCCCCAGTTAGATAGTGACAGGTGTCCCCCCAGCTGAGGTACTGACAGGTGCCCCCCCAGTTAGATAGTGCCAGGTGCCCCACCAGTTAGATAGTGACAGGTGCCCTCCAGCTGAGATAGTGACAAGTGCCCCCCCAGTTAGATAGTGACAGGTGCCCCCCAGCTGAGGTAGTGACAGGCGCCCCCCAGTTAGATAGTGACAGGCGCCCCCAGGTTAGATAGTGACAGGTGCCCCCCCAGTTAGATAGTGACAGGTGCCCCCCCAGTTAGATAGTGACAGGTGCCCCCAGGTTAGATAGTGACAGGCACCCCCAGGTTACATAGTGACAGGTGACAGGTACCGGTCCCCCCCCCCCAAGTTAGATGGCGAGAGGTGTCCAGTGCCCCCTCCCTCCGTTACCTTTGCCGAGCATGGCCGCCAATGCCTTCTCCCGTCCCCGCAGGCGCTGCCTCACAGCTCAGACCTCACAGATTGCGGCGACTGAAACAAGCAGAGTGCACATTGTACCCGCGCGGAGGAACTTCACATGCGGAAGTGACTAATGATGTCACTTCCGCATGTGACGTACTCCGTGTATGCGGGTACCACGCACACTCTGCTTGCTTCAGTCGCCGCGATCTGTGAGGTCTGAGCTGTGAGGCAGCGCCAGCGGGGACGGGAGAAGGCACTATATGAGGGAGCAGGCATGGCGCCCATAGCGCAAGCCATGCCTGCATCTCGGGGAGAAGAGCAGGCCGCAGCAGGAGGCCTGGCAGGGCCGGATGCGGCCCGCGGGCCGCCAGTTGGACAGCACTGTACTAGGTCATTAATAAATACATTGAAGAGCACTGGACCCAGTACTGACCCCTGTGGGACCTCACTGCTAACAGTCTCCGAATTTGAATAAGATCCATTGACCACAACTCTTTGCTTATACACTCGTATATACAGGCCAATCCCTATCTCAACATACTACACTATATTGTCTTTCATTGTCCCCTTTCGGGTTATTAGAGAAGTGACATCACAAAAGCAAAGCTAAGTATGCTTGTCATTAAGTGGTTATTCCATCTCTGCTAACGAACCTTCAAATCTTATCAAATTATCCACTGTACCATTAATGGGCACCCTTAAAAAGAATGTAAAAGCGCCATATGCTAGTTCGCAATTTGCAGGTACTCACATGACCAAGAGAACATCGGCTTCCATTTTTCTGGTTGGTCATTGCAGCAGATTTGCTCAGCATTAGAGGCTGCTGTGAGAGAACTGAAGCACCTTCTTCCACAGGAAGCTCTACCGTGACACAGCCACGTTATATGGCTAATCTGTTTCAAATCACTCCTGAGCAGCTTGCCAGATCCATGTGATCCATGTATGGAACTGCAGAGCCCGTCCATGGTAAAATATCATTTCTATCACTGCCTGTTTTTTAATGAATCTTCTGTGAACTTTGTTTCATTCAATATTATTTCAGGTGTTTGTTGCTGTGTCACAGCGAGAAATATATAATTTGTACTGTATCCTGCTGCTGCAGCTGGAATCCTTAAAAGAAAAATATGTGCGGGTGTCGAATCTGTTATTTCTTATTCTAAGAAGCTGCTTAAATGATATCATTAATAATATGTGGTGCGAGCTGGCCTGTTTGAGCTTAGCTGTTGGGGCAAAAGGACAACCATGCACATCTGTTCATTTTTACAAATGGTGTGACCTCATACTGTCCCCTCTCTTACATCTGTGGGCATTTTTGTTATTGCTATTTTATTTCTTGGACAAATACTTAAATTTTAAGGAAAGCATACATGGCTTACATTTCCTTTTGTGCCCTGAGAAAAGATATGGGAGATACTGATTTGAAAAGTCAATAACCAAAAATACAGCAAAAAAATCGATAAAGGAATCCCAGCTCATGAAGCCAACTGATAAACATAACAATTCTAAAAATGCAGCTGAGTCTATATTCATATCCATCAATATGAAGGTGAACCCAAGAGCTAGCATCAAAGCAAATGTAATTCCGGGGTTCTACCCGCTAAAGGCATCCTACACAACAGGCATAGCTTCAAGTAAACGCTGAAACCCCCTTCCTCCTCCACATATGGTAACCTATATGGCCTCAGGTCCCATTTTACCAAGGGTCATAAAACTAGCGTGGCCACCATGATCACCTCTCAAATCTCTGCATCTATTATGTCTCCCCCAACCCATAACAAGTGTGTCCACCATGATTACCTCCCATAACAGTGCATCCATCATGACTCCCCCATCCCATAACAAGTGTGGCCACCATGATCCCTGCGCATAACAGTGCATCCATCATGACTCCCCCATCCCATAACAAGTGTGGCCACCATGATCCCTGCGCATAACAGTGCATCCATCATGACTCCCCTATCCCATAAGAAGTGTGGCCACCATGATCCCCGCGCATAACAGTGCATCCATCATGACTCCCCCATCCCATAACAAGTGTGGCCACCACGATCCCCTTACATAACAGTGCATCCATCATAACTCCCCAACCCATAAAGTGTGGCCACCATGATCCCCTCACATAACAGTGCATCCATCATGACTCCCCCAACCCATAAAGTGTGGCCACCATGATCCCCTCACATAACAGTGCATCCATCATGACTCCCCAACCCATAAAGTGTGGCCACCATGATCCTGTCGCATAACAGTGCATCCATCATGACTTCCCCAACCCATAAAGTGTGGCCACCATGATCCCCTCGCATAACAGTGCATCCATCATGACTCCCCCAACCCATAAAGTGTGGCCACCATGATCCCCTCACATAACAGTGCATCCGTCATGACTCCCCCAACCCATAAAGTGTGGCCACCATGATCCCCTCGCATAACAGTGCATCCATCATGACTCCCCCAACCCATAAAGTGTGGCCACCATGATCCCCTCGCATAACAGTGCATCCATCATGACTCCCCAACCCATAAAAGTGTGGCCACCATGATCCCCTCGCATAACAGTGCATCCATCATGACTCCCCCAACCAGAGCCGGATTAAGGCCAAATGGTGCCCTAAGCAAAGTAGCAGATTTGGGCCCCCCTCCCTCACTCCCCCCCCCCCTTCCTTTCCCATGGTCAGAGCTGTCTAATTTAAATTTTGATCCTGAGTAGCTATGAGTATGGTAAGAGCAACAGTACTAGCAAGTGCCCTGAAGATGAACAAGTGCAGCTGGCAGGCAGTGAATTCACCGCCTTCAGCTGCTCATGGAAAAAAGGACCTTAGTCTGTGAAGCACCAATTTGCTATATAACACACACACACACACACGCACGCACGCACGCACGCACGCACGCACACACACACACACACACACACACACATATTATACATACAGTTCTCTCCCCAGAATTTTTTTCCAGCTGGGTGGCATGATAAAGTAGCCAGGTGGGGCATGCATAATTTACCAGAGCACACTATGCTGCACTACCGTAGCATAGCTTAAGGTGCCCATACACTCACTTGATTTCCCGGTGATAGACAGCAGATTCGATCACTATGATCGAATCTTCTGTGAAATCGATATGCAAACGCTGACCGATTGACCAATTTCCTTCCAAAATCGATCGATCTCATCGATCTGTCTGTGCGTAAAATCTTGCTCGATCGCCGGCGGGTCGGGAGTGCATGGATTGCGGCGTTCGAATGTCCGACGATACATGTTCCGCCGGCGCGTGTCCCCGCTGTCCCCACGGTCCCTTCTCCGCTCTGAGCTACTGCTGGCTTCACTTCCTGTCGGGGGAAGTTTAAACAGTAGAGCGCCCTCTACTGTTTAAACTTCCCCCCCACAGGAAGTAAAGTGAAGCTGGAGCCCAGAGCCGAGAAGAGACAGCGGAGAACGGGGGACTCGCGCCGGCCGGATCAGGCAATGTATGCACGGGACGCCAGCGGCAGCTCCACAGATTGTGAATCGATTTCATAGTGAAATTGATTCAAAATCCGTTTGCAGTATAGGCAGCCAATAGATCCCTCTTTGTTCAGATTAGATCACAGAGGGATCTATCTGCTGGTCGATCTGGTGGCAATCGACCAGTATATGGCTGCCATTACACTCTACGCTAGCTCCTCTCTCTATCTCTGTTCACTTTTAACGTTTCATTTCCAGTTGGATTGGTCGTGGGGTATTGCAGATAGTGTGCAGGGACCACATATAATCATATATTAAAGGATATGTCAGAGGAGTTAAAAAACAAAGATCTACTTACCTGGGGCTTCCTCCAACCCCTGGCAGCTGTCCTGTGCCCTCGCTGCTGCTCTGGTGTCCCAGGATCTCCTCTGTTTCAGATGGCGACCTCACCCAGCTGGCATGTACTGCGCCTGCACAGAACGCTCCTGACTGTGTGAGCATGGTCACCAGCGGGGCTCACGCAGGCGCAGTAGATGCTGACTGGCTTGGTCGGCATCTCCAATGGAGGGGATCCCAGGACACCAGAGCTCCGGCGAGGGCACAGGACGGCGTCCAGGGGATTGAGGAAGTATACCTTTGGTTTTTTTAAACTCCTCTGACATTTCCTTTAATATATTATAATAATTATATGTGGCCCTTGCACACTATCTGCAATATCACACGACACTCCTCTATATATGGAATATATATATATACATATATATATATATATATATATATATATATATATATATATATATATAATTTTTATTTTTTTTCAATCTCATAGCCTGCATATGGAGCAAGATTCATATTCATTAGTCAGCGAGCTTCTCACATACCTCTGTCTCTCTCCACAAACGTCCCTGCACAGCTAAGAGCTCACAGACATGCACGTGGCACACGGCTCTGCAGAAGGCGGCTAGCGCTAATGTCACGCCTCTTGTGTGCTGAGCCAATCAAAGCACAAGCTAGCCGGGAAGCACGAGATCTCATGCGCAGAGGAGAAGCAGCACATCCTGACAGCCGGACATTTGTCAGCGATGAGCGCGGCTCACGGTGACAGGGACACACAGATTTATCAGCCGGGCAGTAACCTATTTTACTTGGGCACGGAGACAGTGGGGCATGCAGTCTCATCAGCCGGGCAGTCAGGGCCGGATTTGGGCCAAGGCCGCCGAAGGCCATGGCCTAGGGCACCACAGGAGGAAGGGCACCAAAGTAGAAGGCTAAACTGGCACAGCATTTGCAAGCTTGCAAATGCTGCAATGCAGGGAGATCAGGTGAGCACCTGACCGCGGTACTCTGCTGCTAGCTGCCTGTGCAGCAGCCATCTTGCTCTCTGTGCATGTTTGCATTGTGGCTGGCGGCTATGAACTTAGGCAGCATTGGAGACAGAGGGGAAGAGGAAGCTTCTGCACTGGAGACGATCGGAGAAATGATTGACACTGATGGCTGCTGCGGTGTGCAGGTGAGCTGGCTACCTACGCTGAAGGGTGGTGGGAAAAGGAGGGATTTAGGGAGTCATCTGGCTACCTATACTGGAGGGAAAGGAGGGGAGGAGTCATCTGGCTACATATACAAGAAGGAAGGGGGGAGGGGTCATCTGGCTACCTATACTGGAGTGAAGGGGGGATGAGTTATCTGGCTACCTATACGGGGGGGTCATCAGGCTACCTATTACTAGAAGGAAGGGGGAGGGGTCATCTCGCTACCTATACTGAAAGGGGGCGGCTGGTGACAGTGGCCTAGGGTGGTAAAGAGTACAAATCCGGCCCTGCGTGCAGTAATTAAACTTACCAGGGCACTCCGCCCGGCTGATTGATCATACATATACTGTATATCTATATATATATAAACACATCAAATAATCAAATAACTACTGGCTGCTGCCTGACTCCTGTACTTACTAGTATGGCACTTGCGTCCTCACACTGAGCGGGCTGAGCTTGATTGAGTTGCATTCAGGAGGAGGGAGGGGGCGGGCCAGTGACGTCAGCAGCATCAGCGTCTCATATTAGTGTGCACGCTGATGTGAGGAATGCCATTCAGGGCACACACTGTGACTGATTCTCTGCGGACTGGAGAGCGTCTGTTTACATAGCAATGGCGACTCTCAGCCAGCGTGTTTTCGGAAACTGCAGCAGAGCGGGTAGGCAGGCAGGTTGAAAATCGGAGGATTACATGCTGATGGGGCCACTTAGCTGCAGCAGCAGCTACAGGCATGTAAAGGATAATGGATTACATGCTGAGGGGCTCAGAGGAAGGCCCTTAGACCCCGAACTGGGCCCCAATCAGGTGCTTGAGGTTCCTGGTTGATGATCCGGGCCTGCCCCCAACCCATAAAGTGTGGCCACCATGATCCCACAACATTGCATCCATTATGTACAACATAATGTGTACTTCACCAATAAGACTGTATTGGTAAAAAGTTAAGTGTTAAAGTGTTAAAAGCAAATATGCCTCTGCATCTGGAAGGCTTCCTCCAGTACCCCATTGCCACTCACGGCCCCCCAAAGATTTCTGACAGGCTCATTGGAAATTTGATTACGGCCATGTTCCTCTTGAAATGCAAGCATGGCCATACTGTGCCTGCACAGTAAGCGAGAGCTGCTCAATTATGCATGCAGGGCCGGCGCTACCATTAAGGCAAAGGAGGCAGCTGCCCCAGGGCCCCAGAGCTTGTAGGGGCCCCCAGTGGCTACAAGAGGAAAAACATTTTTTCAAATCGGCCTTATAGTTTTTGAGAAAATCGATTTTAAAGTTTTAAAGGGAAAAAAAACACATTTAAAAACCTGCCGACTTTAATGGTTAATAGCAAATCCACCTTAAATGCTAGAAACCCTAAAATTGCAGGATATGTTAAGGAGATCATTAGGAATAAGGGGAAAAAACAATTTTTCAAAAAGACCCTATAGTTTTTGAGAAAATTGATTTTAAAGTTTAGAAGGAAAAAAGTATAGTTTTAAATGCGGTAAATGTAACTTTTAGTAGCAAACCTAACGGTAGTGTCATTTTACATGTATCAAACGAAAGCGCAATCAATTTCTTGACGGGGTTTCCAGGGGGTCTATACGCAGCCGCAGTGCTTTGGCCAGGGATCGCTATACAGCGCAATATGGCTGTATGAAGATCCCTGTCATTTTTTCCTATTTTCCCAATTTTTTTTTTTATGTTTAGAGTGTGGGAATTAAAAAAAAAAATAATTATGTAGGGTTCCCCCTCCTGAAACTTTTTAACCCCTTGTCCCCCATGCAGGCTGGGATAGCCAGAATGTGGAGCTCTGACCGATTGGGACTTCACACCCTGACTATACCAGCTGCAAAAAAGGTCCCCTAATGCCGATTTTTGTTCCGGGGTATATGTTGGGGGGGCCCCCCAGGTTTATTCTGCCCTAGGGCCCCATTGTTGCTTAAACTGGCCCTGTATGCATGAACGATCTGTGCTACTGTGTGGGTGCGGCCATGCCCATGCAGCTACAGCAGAGCTACACTCGTGCCAGAAGAGAAACAGCAGCAGAGGACCAGAGGACAGTGCGGGAAGCCTCTGGAAGAAGAGCTTTAACCAAAGATTGAACTTCATTCCAATCAGCAGCTGATAAACCCTTTCCCATGAGAAATCTTTACCTTTTCTCGAAGAGATAATCAGGGGGGTCTGTGTAGCAGATATTATGGCGAAACCCCTCCCACAGTGTGATGTCATGGTCATGACCATGGTCCTAATAGTTTGCTGTCTGTGAACCTCATTGCATTGTGGGAAATAACAGCTGTTACCAACTGTCAAGTAAGCAGTATCTCCCTCGGTGCATAGAGCTCTCAGTAACAAACATTATGCACAGATCACCTGGCAGAACTAAAAGATGTCACTACCATTGATACATTTAAAAATGTAAATCAGGATGAGGAAAGATTTTACAATGGGCTAACACTGACTAAATAATCTATAAATTAATATTGTAAAAGATAATAAATGTTATTCTTTATGGTATTTTTACTACAGTTCCTCTCTTAGGCCTTGCTCACATTGCATTCGTGTTCGTCCGCGTTGGGCTGTTTTTGAGATTTTTTTTTTCCGATTCCCGGCACTTGGGTGAGCGATTCGTTTTTGTGCTTGGCGGTTTTCTAAGCTTTTTTTTTTTGAGCAGTTTTGTAATTCACTCCCTGACACAAGTCAGGAAGTGAACTCTTTGACAATGTATTTATTTTTTAAAGCGCAAACGCAATCACTACACAAATCGATTTTGTGAGTGTTTTTCGTTTCTCTTATACCTTCCATTGAGGCGGAATCGCCTCAAAAATGGTCCACGCACCGCTTTATTGAATGGACAGAGCACGGCCCGCGCTGATATGAACCTTCTCATAGGCATTCACTGTCCACGCGGTCGGGGAGCATTTTAAAAACTGCACGCGGGCGAAAAAAAGACGAAAACCCCTGCAGTGTGAACAAGCCCTAAGCAAGTATGTGATTTTTTTTTTTTACCAGAGCTTGCCCCTGCCCCTGGACATATTGTGATTAGCAAGCGGATAAGCAACAGAAAGATGACTAAAGGGGCCCATACACCTAACAATTTTCCCGCCGATATACAGCAGATTCGATCACTGTGATCAAATCTGCTGTGAAATCGTTGCGCAAACGCTGACCGAACGATCGGCTTCTGTCCGAAATCGATCGTTCCCGTCGATTCGTCCGTGCGGAAGATTTCGCTCGATCGCCAGCGGGTCGGGAGTGCGTTGTTAGCGGCGTTGGAATGTCCGACTAGCGGCAATACATTACCTGCTCCGCCGGCAAGGGACAGATCGGGGGGAGGGGGGCAGGCGGGTCTCTTGCCCCAGGCGCAGTTTGTTGAATTTTTAAAAAGGCGGCAAAATTTGGATGGGGAAATAAACACTTGGCAGTTGGCAGCATTGATAGGCGGGCGCAGGAGCGTGACGCGTCGGCGCGTCTGGCTTATGTGTCAGCTGTCAACGCCAGATGCAGCCGTACAAGTGTCGAGTTACTGATTGTTGTGTGGCATACCGAGCCTCGTTCCAGCGAGCGCCCCAGCCGATCTGCACAGCTCCGTATTTCTTCCGGTATGCGGAGGATGGGTACTGAAGTCATGTGACGTCAGACGTCACATGACTTCAGTCCCCATCCTCTGCATACCGGAAGATATGAGGAGCTGTGCAGACCAGCTGGGGCGTTCGCTGGAACGAGGCTCGGTACTATCCCGCAGGGCAGCGGCTGCATGTGGGGCATTGGGGGGGATCAGGGGATGGGGGGCACTGTGACTTACGTGTGTCATGCGGCAGATAGTGTACAGAAGCCCCTGCCCCTGCACCTGCACCTAGCTAACATCTACAGTGGCGCACTGCGCGGACGGACAGGAGGGACCCGCTCGGTTCATACTACCGGGACCCTAGGCATGCTATCTTGCCCCTCTGATGAGGCCCGAAGCGAGTAAGGGCGAAACGGCTGTAAGGGCAGCTAACCTGGAGTTCCCCTGAGCGCACCCATGCTTCTGTTCATACTCATGCCTGCCACCGCATGTCTACACTAACGCAAGTATTGCCTGCACTGCTAATCTTTTGCTCCTCGTATGTTACTTGGCTTGGCTCTGTGCTTGCTTACACATGCTTTATGGACAGTTTGATCACGTTTGCTATATGCATAGAAGTGGTTCAGATGGCTGATGTCCTGCAGCTTTTTTGTCATGTGCATGAAACGGCAATAAATGGCAACAGGTTTTATCCATGAGTGCCTGCCTATGTTTTCTCCTGTGAAATAGTGGGGCTCCTGTACCTAGCTATCCTACACTGGGGGGCACCTATCTATCCTATACTGGGGGGGGGGCAGCTAGCTATCCTATACTGGGGGGCACCTATCTATCCTATACTGGGGGGGGGGGGCAGCTAGCTATCCTATACTGGGGGGCACCTAGCTATCCTATACTGGGGGTCACCTAGCTATCCTATACTGGGGGCACCTATCTAGCCTGTACTGGGGGCACCTATCTAGCCTATACTGGGGGGCACCTATCTAGCCTGTACTGGGGGACACCTATCTAGCCTGTACTGGGAGACACCTATCTAGCCTGTACTGGGAGACAGTACAGGCTAGTACAGGCAGAGAGTTTTTGAATTATGTATAAACGGTAGGGATAAGAGCATAGGCACCAATACCTGACCTTGCCACAGGCGCAACTTGGTCTAGATCCGTCCCTGCCGCCGGCGAGTGTCCCCGCTGTCACCGCTGCTCCTTCTCCACTGGGTTTCCGGCAGGCTTCACTTCTTCCGATCCTGACAGAAAGTTTAAACAGTAGAGCACCCTCTCCTGTTTAAACTTCCCTGGAAAGAAAGAAGTGAAGCCTGCCGGGAACCAGCGGAGAAGGAGCAGCGGTGACAATGGGGACATGCGCCGGCGGAGCAGGTAATGTATGCAAGGGGGGGGGGGCAGCGGCAGCTTCACAGATGGTGAATCGATTTCATGCGGAAATCGATTCACAATCTGTTTGCAATAAAGGCAGCCATCTCTCTCTTATCAGATTCGATCAGAGAGGGATCTACCTGTTGGTCGATCTGATGGCAAATCGACCAGTGTATGGCCTCGAATGTCTAGCATAGATTTTTGCTATGATTTTTGGTCAACTAACTTATGTGTGTACATCATGTGTTCCCTGACGCCAATGGCTGCACTCAGGGGACCCAAAGGCTGGAACCAGGAGAAGAAGCTATGATTATGCTTGGCTGCTTTGTGTTATGGGGGAACATTACAGTGGAAATAAATTTGGGGGAGACTCTCTGCTGCACACTCTACATTACAGGGGGAACCAGTGGATGGAGGACCTGTAGGGGAGATGAGCACACTCACAAGGGGTCAAGGGGTCAAGAATGTGATCGATTAAGTGTGGGGGTACATCTGCAGGAGCAATAGTGAGTAACCAAAGGGCCCTTCTGTTAAATTAATCAATTTTTGCCTGTTCACTCAGCTAAGACTGGGAGCCTTCGTTTATACTCAAATCAGTTTGTGCTTGAGCATATACGGTAAAAGCATATGCATTTACCTTACAACATTTATATTTTATCCAGGTTCACTTTAAATTACTTTGTCAGAAGCACCACACCATCCATTTCCTGATGCTCAGACTTCCACAGGCACCATTCGAGACACCTTGGTCTCTGCCCGGCCCTTTTGCAATGTGAACAGAATGATGATATCAGCCCTACTGGCCCCACCAACAGAGGGTTCTGTATTTTCTTTTATCGTGGTTGCTTTCAGTAAGGTGACCAGATTTTTGATAAGAGGATATTTAGCAGCAGAAGTCTTGTTTAATACAGAAAGGATACTTGGCGACTTTGCTTCCTAAGCTATTAGATGGTATATTTTGAACTGAGGTGGGCTTGGTTGTAGACATATTGTGATAAGCAGGTTTGTAAGCAACATGAAGATGACAAAGAAAACATCTCTGAACATGATTGACGGTCTACAGTGAATGTAATCTTTTAGTGGAATGTGAAGCTAAATAACACCAGCAAGATGATCCAATGACACCTCTGCCAAACTGTAATGAAATGTTGACACTCACCATGGCCGCCTGATGGATAAACTAAAACAGCATACCAGGTCCCCAACGGCTGCACAACCAGCTGAGCGAAGGGTTAAATCAATATCAACAGAGGCATACGAGCATAAGAACCCCCAATGGCAGCTTCCAGACCAAACGAACATTCAAAGATCAAGATGAAAAAAGATCTGCATTACAATAGAGCATAAATTCAGTTTGAATGCCCAATTGGGATAAAATTAAAATACCAGTTCTCACAAAATGTTTGCATACCAAGTTATAAGTGCAATAAATTGCACCATGATACCGGGCCTGGTGAGTGTATTCATTTCACTACAGTGGGATGGAGGCACAAGTAAATCATCTTGCTGGTGCTACTTCCCATGAGAAATATTTACCTTCTCAAATAGACCTTCAGCGGGGCAAGGGGGTCTTTGTGTTTGATATTGTGGTGAAATCCCTTCCACAGTGTGACGTCGGGCCATGTTTGTGAACCTCGATGAATTGTGGGAAACTGCCAAGCAAATAGTATCTCTCGCTCTCTCTCCAAATATATATTTCTTGATCTGTCTTATATTTTTTAACTTCTCACTTTTTCTCAATGTATTGACTCTCACTCTTCCACCCTACTTCTATAATTCGATACAGTTGCTCTTTAAAGTGCGCTTCCCATAGACCTTTCTTACATCAAACTCCAGACAACCGGATTGAATTGTGCCTTTTTTTTGCCTTGCGTTTCTTTCTTTTTCTTCTTTTTTCCTTTTTCTTCCCTTTTTAAATTTCAGTGCATCATTCTGCATTGTACAGTATGTGTTTAAAGAGGAGCTGTTAGGTATAAGGTCTCAGAGAAAATAAACACATATATCAGTAGCTAAAGATTGGCTGTACTTACATTACATATGCATTTCACTGTCCACGTTTGGATTTCACAGAATTTGTATATAGTATATGCAGAGATAGATGCTCCTGACAGCTCATGGCAGGCTCCATGTTTTTCTGTCAAATGTGTCGTCATGTCCTGCCTGCTTCCTGATCACAGATAAGCTGGTACTAAATAACACAGTGTGCAGTGAATATTAATGAGCCATGTGGCTAGGAACAATAGCTGACTCCTGCAGTGTACTCTGCCCGGAGATTTATCAGTGCTACGCGATTACAAGCTGCTGTAACGTCTCATTAGCAGCCGAGGGGAGAGCCCCAGAATGCTTTGCAGTATGGTATGCGGCTTGCGTCTTCTTAAGAATAACAGACTTGCTGATAAGCACACATCAAAGGTAACTGAGTTTTTTATCTTCACTAATTGCTTTTGGGCTTCCTTCTAAACTGTTTAACACAGGAGAATAGAGGTTTAAATTAGCTTCTGCAGCCTGACAGTTACTCTTTAAGTTCAAGGAATGCGCTCTTCAAAAAAGCATAGTGCAGATAACTGTGCGCACAAAAGCCTCACATAATAAATGCAGCCCAATAGGGAAGTATGAAAAATACAAACATCTATTGGCTCATCCAAGAATGATACTATTTGCAATTCTTGGAGGACACTGTTGAGTTGTACTGCTGTAATATTATTTTTCCCAGTACAGTTATGGCGATTTCCAATCTCCTGTGTTCTTATTTCTCTTCTGTTGCTTTTTAATATTTTGTTGTGATGCTTGGTAAGTTATAAAGACCCCAGAGAGATCTCAATTGCTTTTTATATATGCTCATTGTATATATTAAACACCATGGTTGGATAACCATGTTTTCTCAGCGACGAGTGTGTAATATTTATACTTGGATGCTTTATGTAGAATAAACTGTTAACATATGGTATTATTACAGAAGCAATATCATTCAATATTTAATATAGATACTTTACAGAGGACTTCAAACAAGTCATATCACTAACTGTCCCTCAGCAAGGCTCACTGTCTAATGTCCTTACCACATTCTAGGGGCCAGTTTGAGGGATAAGGAGGCAATTGACCTACTATTATATTTTGGTGCTCTCTGAGGAAATTAGAGCACCTGGAGATAGCCCACGCAGACAAGTCATTCTAAATAATGCCATAACCATACTAACCTTGGATGTGTCATATTCAGATTTCTGCAAACCAGAATACTTATAGGACTAAGAACGATTAATGACCAGCTCTGAACAAGAGTTTTGTTTTAGTTTTGGATGGACAGGAAATACTCCTGAATGAAGAGTGGAGTTATTGCGTACCAGGCAGGATGCCAACCGGACCAACGAGACTGGAATATGAACACCTTCAGGCTGACCGCCTGACCACCACCTCCAATGGGACCTTTTCCCCCTCTATAAGGAACATATACAGTAAAGAGAAGCCTTAAAGGCTGTACTATGAAATTTCCTCACTCTGTTGAAAAAAAAGCTTTGATCAAACCTGAGTCTTCATTTGATCCACAACATTTTCCAGTGGAACACAATTACAACACTATGAAATGAACAAATAAAAGACAATTTTAAAGGGAATCTAAAGTAAGGAGCATATGGCGGTTGCCTTATTTATTTCCTTTTAAAGTGTACCTGAGACAAAGAAAAAAAGTTGTATACATACCTGGGGCTTCCTCCAGCCCCCTTCGGCCTGATCGCTCCGTTGCTGCCATCCTCCGCCGCCTGCAGCCTCCTCAACTGTAATTTGGCCGGTTGCCAATAGCGCAGTCGGCCTGCGCACGCTCCCCGTCGCGCTCCCGCTGCCAGGAATGCTCTGCACCTGTGCAGTAGTACGGCGAAGGTGCAGAACTCTCCCCTTAGGAAGGTCAGCAGGACAGCCAGGCAATTTGCATTGTGTAAAAGGACATAAATATGTCAGCCTCCAGGTATTACAGTAAAACAATTGAGTTACAACGTCTCTCATCTTTTGTTTTCTCATACCATTTAACCTTGTGTTATAGTCATCTTTTCTTTGGAAACATGTGGAAACAATAACAGAGCTTGTCTCTGTCTGAAATTGCTACAATCTGTATTGTATATAAATGACCCTGAACTTCCCTCATATCATCCCACTCCCTCTGATGTTTCCTGAACTTGTTTTCCCTTTCATGCCCTTACTGAAAGGCTGGATGGATTGACCTTTTATGGGAAGAAATGTATAAAACGATAGCCATATGTTAATGTCAGCAAAACAGTGCACAATAACGAAGATACATTTGATTGCAAAGCTCTATCAAAACTATCTGTAAAAGTAAAACTGGTCATTTTATAGAACTTTTGATGAGCAAAATAGACATACCAATGTGTGGAAGCTTATTCTTGCACTGTGATAAATAGATATAAATCACTGCAGGACTAAAAGTGCCCACACATCAGACGATGTATGAGCAGATCGACCAAGAGACAGATCTCTCTCTGATTGAATCTGATCCAAGAGAGATCTGTTGCCTGTCCATACACCACAGACCAATTCCCTATTGATTTCAGCATGAAATCTCTTGGCAATCGGCACTGTGAAGACGCATCCACCACCTAGCCTTCCCCAGCCGCTGCCCCCCCCAATGTAAAATGTAACCCCGATGCCCCGTGCAGTATACTTTAGGGGCCACTGTCCTCCCAAATGTAAAATGTGCTCCCCCCCCCCCCCCTGTGCCTTGTGCCGTATACTTTACTTGTCAGTGTCTGCCGTTGGCTCCGCACCCCATCTATATACTCACCCCATGTGGTTAACGGCATCAGGTGGGTGGGTGTGTGACATGTGGATGGAAAGTGGAGCCAGCGGTGGACACAGAAAGGTAAAGTATGTGGGACAGGGCACAGGGGGGGGGGGGGGGGACACATTTAATTTCAGGGGGGCAGTGCCTAGGGTTCCATTGCATTCATTGCTTGTCCGGGTATTACACGCCGTTACTGCCATGCACCTGGTCATGCATTTCGGCCCTACATCTTGCATCTTGTCTGATTGATACATTTGACCAATTTCGGACCCAATTTGGTTGCATCATTGGGCATGCTCTTGGTGGCACTGGTTTTCAACCGATTCTATTATAATAATTGAACCAGATGGTTGATCGGCCACCAAGTCGCCTGATGTATGCCCACCTTAAGACACCTTGCAATAACTATACAAATATTGCTCTTTGACACTGACAGCACTGAGCCTTTTTTGGCACAGATCCCTGCAGCCTGAATGCTGGGAAAAGCCAGTAATTGCTGTTTAATTCCTCATGTAGATCTGACCAGAACCTGGTGCAAAACCTCAGCTTTCCTTGTGGTGCCTAACCCTATGTAAAGTCCCCAAATCTACCTATAGTCAACGATATAACTGACATTTGCTATTTAAAGCTAGATGTCCTGACATTTCTGTGTGGGAGGTACCTGCAAACAGGGAGTTGTTTTAGCTTTTTCTCTCCCCTTCCAGTAAGTGGAGCAAACAATTCCCAGGGCTCCAAGGCTGGATTAAAGCTATTTAAAGTACTCTTGAATCAGGAGAAAAAAACTGAAGCAAAGCCATGGAGGGCTAGATTACCTTACCCTGAGAAGCCTGGAGCTGCTCGTTGTCTTTGAGGCCCCTCTTTCAGGAGTCCTTGGTCCTCTTCTTTTTCACTTTGCTCCATCAGTCGATGAATCTTTTGGAAATTTCTAACAGCCTTGATGAGTGGTTCAGAACTTCACAAGCGTGAGGTCTGAACCGCTTGTGTGCAGCAAAAGGAAGCACTTGTCCTCAAGTACATTTTTTTCACTGCATACTGTATGTGCAGTTTGGAAATTGCTCAAGTGCAGTTCAGAATTGATCATCGACCACTGGGGTAAACTTCTGGGAAGCTAGGGTCAGAAAAGCATCGGCAGCGGATGGGGGAGGGGGGGAGCCCAAAGACAAGGAGCAGTATGATGCATCTCAGAAAAAGGTAATTTGGCTTTCCATGGGCTTAATTCAACTGCCTTTCACTGATTTAGGGTTTCTTTAAAGCTGGGGAGTCAGTACATATTGCTGTTCTGAAAGTCATAAGATTGCTCCCCAAGTTTGCAGCTAAGTAACTCTGAGCTCATGGAGGGAAACCAAGGCTGAGGGTGACTAGGAAGGTTTGCTTTTCCTGGGTCGATTGATTATATTGAAATAACAACAGTAGTCACCATCTTTGGAGAATGCTTCCACCTGAAGCAAATCGGAGCCTACATCTTGGAGACCACCCTCAAACCTGGCTGCTGACTGTTTCTCAGACAATCTTGAAGCCCAGTCCAAGCACTTGATGGCTAGCTTATTCAGGTGCTGGCTGCCTACCAAGTTATAGCCGTCAGTCTTCGGCTTGAGGCCTACAGCAAATGGAGGATCTCAAAGTAGTGGTAGCTTGTCCGCTGCTAAACAGATAGCTTCATTATACAAGGGGGATCACAAGAGGAACTGAGATCAGCAGAGATATACAGTACATTAGGGTTACCAGAGGAGAGGTATAGTGGGAATGCTTATATTAAGATTGCCACAGAAGATTAAAGTCTGCCTTTGGGAAGATGATATTTGTAAAGGAAGATTCTGCTCCGATGAAGATATGCTCTTTCATAAATTTACGAATTATAATCCTCATGGTACTGTAAGTTTAATTGTACAGAAGGAGACCAAGCCCAATCTGTTTCATGCGTGCTTAGTGTTATATTAAATACATTTCTGAGTGAATAAGTCTTCTGAGGTGCAGAAGCTTCCCTTGCAAGTACTATGTTAGCACATTGGGCTTAGTTCAGCACATACTGCTCATGATATGGGTGGAATGGAATGGTGCTTTGATTTTGACTTAGAATGGAATGGCCTCTGCACAAAGGTAAACAGGCACTGGAACCACCATGCCAGATGATAATAATGTGTGTGTGGTGACTAAGGTATCAACAGAAATATAATAAAGATATGTTCTGAAACCTAATGGAAAGAAAGCACACTTTACTAATCTTAAATAAGAACAATAAACAAAATTCTTTGTATGGAGAAGCAGACCAGAATCATCCACAAGGCAACCTAGACAGGTGCTTGGGGTCTAGTGGGTGACAACGGGCCCACCAGCCCCCTTCTCTGACCTCTCTCCACCTCAGCTTACCAAAAGAACCACAAGGGGTGGTGCCTTGCCTAGGGCCCCATTACATCTTAATCCATCTCTGTGGGGAAGCACAAGAACAGTTTCATAAGGTAACTGATGTATGAGTTGCTGGTCATGTGATCATATCCAACCTTTGCTTCCTGTGCAACATATGCACAGCTATGCTGAGGTATGATCACATGATCATAACCAGCCATTCAGACGCTAAAATAAATCACCTTGTCAAATCCCTAGTGGAGAATTTATGTAATGAATACTAGCTATCCTGTGGTGACAAGTGCTAAGGGTTTGCAGAAAATAGACCATTTTTAGGTTGACTCATCTGCTGTTAATTCATTCTCTTTTTAAACCTAAAACAAGAGTTTTAGAAGTGCTGTAAGTGTTGTTGATGTAGTTTGAGAGACATGAAGGGATACAGGTTCACATCATGGCAGCGGAATGATGTCCCCCACATAAGGAGATGGTTGGTAAAGGCCCAACATAACTTGCAGCACATGAGGAGGGAGGAGAGGATTAGGACACTGCGACATGAGTTTATTCCCAGTGTTTGCTGCCACAGTTGAATAAACACTTCATAAATGCCAGTGTATAAATAAAAGCATGTTTGTGGCATTGTCTAGTATTTTGAAAGTGCTTGGCTAGTGTTTTTTGGGCTGATTTCCCATGATCACTCCTAGATGTCAGAAAAACAGCAAGTTATTTATCCAAAGCATATGCTGCCCAAGAAACACTACATGCCGCTGTTTCTTAGCACTGTGTTAAAACACAGCACTGACTAGATGATGACAGTGACTGTGTGAACAGGGGCGTAACTAGAAATCACTGGGCCCTCATGTAAAACTTTAGATGGGCCCCGCCCCCCACTTGCTTTCTGCACAGGTAAACTGACAACCAATGTTATTCAATTGGCTAGTGCACACTTGAATGCGTTTTCCCCATGCAGATAAAAACTGACAGCAGTGAAGCACTGTACGCATTTTCTCTAGAGATTAGATTAGCTTCTGTGATAAACGTGCATCATGTTTTCACACACACAGACACACATGGGGTTTGATTCACAAAGCGGTGCTAACTGTTAACACGCCTGTGAAAACCCCCTTAGCACGTCTAAACCAGCTTTTCGCGCGCAAAACTTTATGCGCGTAAAACTTTACGCAGGGCGCTCCGCGCGAAGTGCCCATTAAAGCCTATGGCACTTAGTAAAATGTTAATTCATCAAAGCAGTTACCGCATGAAACGCTGAAATTCCCGAGCATTGAGATAAATTACCAACTTGTTTAGTGATTACCTCAAAACATGTCAGTAAAATGTCAGCAAATGTCAATTCATCAAGGTCACAGCATTCGATAACACGTGCGGTGATTATCTCCAGTTCTCCCCTGTCGATAACAAGCTTGGAATGCCTTCAATGTGGATGTCTCCATGTT
This sequence comes from Hyperolius riggenbachi, assembly GCF_040937935.1. Taxonomy (NCBI): domain Eukaryota; kingdom Metazoa; phylum Chordata; class Amphibia; order Anura; family Hyperoliidae; genus Hyperolius; species Hyperolius riggenbachi. The sequence continues at coordinate 229,788,997 of NC_090646.1, read as the reverse complement.
TGACAGGAGCAGACAGCTAATAGAAACGTCCCCTGTCCCCTGCAAGTGCAGCTGATAGGTTGGCCAGGCTTCTCCAGTGGAAGAGACCCCCCAGGAAGCGAGCAGAGAGAAAAGAACAAAAGATATCTTCCAGGCACCCTTCGGTAATGTAACCCCTTGAGTGCCTGTTTGAATATGCAGAGATGCTAGTGGGAGCTCGTGGCAAAATGACCTAAGCAGAGAATGTGTAATGTTCCTCAGCAGATCATCTACGGTAAGCTGTGGCAAGTAAATAGAAAGTTAAGACTAATGAGACAGATTCAGCAAGAGCAGAGGCAGTATAACATGTATAACAGGGGTGCTCAATAGGTCGATCGCGATCTACCGGTAGATCGCGACCACCTATTTGGTAGATCGCGGCCTCTTGGCCGCGTCTTGTTAAATATAGCCGCGCATCTTACTCTGTGTCGTGCTGCGGCTGCCAGAATCTGCTTCCGAGCGAAGCAGCGCTGATGGCAGAGGCGCGGCTAAAAAGAGAGGCGTGGCTGGAGGGGGAGAGGAGCCAATTGAGCAGCGCTGATGGTAGAGGGGTGGCTGGAGAGGGAGAGGAGCCAATTGTGAGCGTCTTCTCTCCCTCCTCTGTGATGGTCAAGCGTTGTGGCCACGCCTTCCCCAGGTCCCGCGGGCTTTTAGGACACCATCAACCACCGCATCCATCTTTGGAAGGACTAGAGAGCGGAGGATTTGCATTGCTGCCGAGGTGGGCAATAGAATTATGGTGCTGGTGGGTCGGGTCGGGTAGCGCTGCAGGTCGGGGCCGATTACTTTACTGTGGGGCTGCAGTGGGAAGAAGATTTAGTTATTATCCATAGAAGCCATGCGGGGGGGGGGGGGGGGTTAGGTGAGGGAGGGCTGGGGATGCATGGGGAGGGGTGTTAACTGAGTTTAATGTGGACACCCATAGTTGAGGGAAGGATTGCTGCCAAATATGCTGGGGTGGGGAGGGGGGTTAATGTCACTGTGTGGGGGTGCATTTGTGGGGAAATCTGCCAATGAGATTACATTTGTGGGGAAATCTTCTGCCAATGAGATTGCATTTGTGGGGAAATCTGCTAATGAGATTACATTTGTGAGGAAATCTTCTGCCAATGAGATTGCATTTGTGGGGAAATCTTCTGCCAATGAGATTGCATTTGTGGGGAAATCTTCTGCCAATGAGATTGCATTTGTGGGGAAATCTGCCAATGAGATTGCATTTGTGGGGAAATCTGCCAATGAGATTGCATTTGTGGGGAAATCTGCCAATGGGATTGCATTTGTGGGGAAATCTGCCAATGGGATTGCATTTGTGGGGAAATCTTCTGCCAATGAGATTGCATTTATGGGGAAATCTTCTGCCAATGAGATTGCATTTGTGGGGAAATCCGCCAATGAGATTGCATTTGTGGGGAAATCATCTGCCAATGAGATTGCATTTGTGGGGAAATCTTCTGCCAATGAGATTGCATTTGTGGGGAAATCTTCTGCCAATGAGATTGCATTTGTGGGGAAAGCTTCTGCCAATGAGATTGCATTTGTGGGGAAATCATCTGCCAATGAGATTGCATTTGTGGGGAAATCTGCCAATGAGATTGCATGTGTGGGGAAATCTGCCAATGAGATTGCATTTGTGGGGAAATCATCTGCCAATGAGATTGCATTTGTGGGGAAATCATCTGCCAATGAGATTGCATTTGTGGGGAAATCTGCCAATGAGATTGCATGTGTGGGGAAATCTGCCAATGAGATTGCATTTGTGGGGAAATCTGCCAATGAGATTGCATGTGTGGGGAAATCTGCCAATGAGATTGCATGTGTGGGGAAATCTGCCAATGAGATTGCATGTGTGGGGAAATCTGCCAATGAGATTGCATTTATGGGGAAATCTTCTGCCAATGAGATTACATTTGTGGGGAAATCTTCTGCCAATGAGATTGCATTTGTGGGGAAATGTTATGCCAATGAGATTGCATTTGTGGGGAAATCTTCTGCCAATGAGATTGCATTTGTGGGGAAATCTGCCAATGAGATTGCATTTGTGGGGAAATCTTCTGCCAATGAGATTGCATTTGTGGGGAAATCTTCTGCCAATGAGATTGCATTTGTGGGGAAATCTTCTGCCAATGAGATTGCATTTGTGGGGAAAGCTTCTGCCAATGAGATTGCATTTGTGGGGAAATCATCTGCCAATGAGATTGCATTTGTGGGGAAATCTGCCAATGAGATTGCATGTGTGGGGAAATCTGCCAATGAGATTGCATTTGTGGGGAAATCATCTGCCAATGAGATTGCATTTGTGGGGAAATCATCTGCCAATGAGATTGCATTTGTGGGGAAATCTGCCAATGAGATTGCATGTGTGGGGAAATCTGCCAATGAGATTGCATTTGTGGGGAAATCTGCCAATGAGATTGCATGTGTGGGGAAATCTGCCAATGAGATTGCATGTGTGGGGAAATCTGACAATGAGATTGCATTTATGGGGAAATCTTCTGCCAATGAGATTGCATTTGTGGGGAAATCTTCTGCCAATGAGATTGCATTTGTGGGGAAATCTTCTGCCAATGAGATTGCATTTGTGGGGAAATCTTCTGCCAATGAGATTGCATTTGTGGGGAAATCTGCCAATGAGATTGCATTTGTGGGGAAATCTGCCAATGAGATTGCATTTGTGGGGAAATCTTCTGCCAATGAGATTGCATTTGTGGGGAAATCTTCTGCCAATGAGATTGCATTTGTGGGGAAATCTGCCAATGAGATTGCATTTGTGGGGAAATCTGCCAATGAGATTGCATGTGTGGGGAAATCTGCCAATGAGATTGCATTTGTGGGGAAATCTTCTGCCAATGAGATTGCATTTGTGGGGAAATCTGCCAATGAGATTGCATGTGTGGGGAAATCTACTGCCAATGAGATTGCATGTGTGGGGAAATCTTCTGCCAATGAGATTGCATGTGTGGGGAAATCTTCTGCCAATGAGATTGCATGTGTGGGGAAATCTTCTGCCAATGAGATTGCATGTGTGGGGAAATCTTCTGCCAATGAGATTGCATGTGTGGGGAAATCTTCTGCCAATGAGATTGCATTTTGTGGTCGTCCCATGCTAAACTTAGCATTTATAATGTTGTTATATGACTATACAAGACTTGTTCAGGTTCAGTATTTGAAATGTTGGTAGATCTCCTGGCCTCTGCAAATTTTAAAGTAGCTCGCAAGCCGAAAAAGTGTGGGCACCCCTGATGTATAACATGCACATCTATAGGGATGTCGGAGATGCCTGTTTCCTATTGTAATGCCCTCACTGCACGGACCTCTTCGTTAACTTACCGAACATCTACCACATGTGTGAAAATATTGATGAATTAGCACACACAAGTGTAAAATACCGAATGCAGTGTTTTAAGGACTTGGTTATTGTTATCGAACAGCCCTTGATGAATTGAAGCCAAAGTGTAAACTTATTCAAACATTACCATTGGTAGATCATGTTTTTCAGGTGTTTTCCTGGGACTGCAGTCTCGTGAAAGAGCTCAAAGAGCATCTATCTGCTACATGTTTATAAGAACTGCTGATTTCTGTAGCACATAGAAGCTACTGCACTCCTTCCTAATCAGGTGCAAGTTATACTGACTGAATGCTACCTTCTGTGGAGCATAGTCCATCCATCATCTTTTATGGGGTAGGTCACAAGCCTGTCCTATGCTACCATTGCCATTCACCTTCCTTTTAGCAACACAGTTCTGTATTTCAATGGCATTTTGTGAAATGGATAAAGACTGGCTGAGAAAAATTACAAAAGCATGTTAAATAGTATAACAGGGTACTTATCCGTTAGCTGGGCGCATCCGGCAGGTGGCGACAAAACTCCACCAGAGTTACATCTTTCCCTACTATCCATGTCGGCCTGGAGGGGGAATAGTAATTAGCGCCAACTGCCGGATGCGCCCGGCTAACGGATAAGTACCTATAACAGTAACCAAAACATCATTTTACAGCTACATCCTGCGCCCTTTTTTGCGCGTGTCGTTCTTACATGTACGCCTGTCTGCTGCCTGTGATGTAATGCTGCTGGACAAAGCTTTGTAAGCGCTGATTCACACTGCAAGAGCTTTTCAAACGCCAGTGATTTAAAAACCTCTTGCTAATGCTATGTGTGATTTTTTAATAAAACCACATTGCTCCAGTGAGAACACAAACCTAGTATTACAGTAGCAAGAGCTTTTCAAATCACAAGCGCTTAGAAAAAGCACTTGCAGTGTGAACCAGCCCTAAAGCTGTAGCCCCTTCATCTCTCTCTACTAACTTCATCATAATCATTTGAAAAGATCTTAAGGGACACCATCATACATACAGTACATATAAGAAGTTAATTTGTCCAGAGTCACTTAACAACAACAACAAAACATTTGCAAAATGCTTTTCTTCTGAAGGACCCAAAATGCACAGTATATTACTTTCTTGCATTTGTCGCTGTCACTTACAGCAGGTGGGACAAATCTGACTGGTTTCAGACTATTCTTAGATAATTTTTATTAAAGGGACCCTGAGCTGTAAAAATAATCGAAATTGGTACTTACCTGGGGCTTTCTCCAGCCCACCATAGGTCGGGAGGTCCCCCGGCGTCCTCCTGGCTCCTCTCCCGGTCCCTCCGCCGCATATCGCACCGGCGAAATCCGCGCCGGGCTCCCACTTCCTGAACGGGGACGCATTTCGTCATTACGCCGCCCGCTGCGCATCATCATGGCGGCCAGAGTGACAGTACTGCGCATGTGCGATTTCCTGTTTGCATACAGTATAGGCCAGAGAGCTCTTTCTCAGGTTTCTTTTGCTCCCTTGTTTTCTTTCTAACGTTAAAGGAAACTCAAGGTGAGAGACCTATAGAGACTGCCATGTTTATTCTCTTTTAACCTCCCTGGCGTTTTGATTATGCGCAGCCACACGGCTGCGCATGGTTTTTTACACCTAATTTTTTTTTAATCGTGTAGCTAGCCTAGTGCTAGCTACATGATACCCCCTCCCTTCCGATTGCCACCGGCGCCAATGCCCGTCAGGAAATCCCGTTCTGAACGGGATTTCCTTCAGGGCTTTCCCCGTCGCCATAGCGACGCATGGAATGACGTCATCCACGTTGTGACATCATAGGGAGTCCTGATCCACCCCTCAGCACTGCCTGGCACTGATTGGCCAGGCTGCGCACGGGGTCTGCGGGGGGGGGGGGGCTCTTTCGCCTCAGGTAGCGGTAGGTAGTGCTAGCTGCGTGTTTGCGAAAAAAATTATTCAAATCGGCTTATTTCAGGTGTATGATTCAGACACTACTGAGCAGAAAAATCAGCAGGAATGCCAGGCAGCTGGTATTGTTTAACCCCTTTTGTACCAACAGTCTCTGGCCCCATAAGGACCAGTGACTACTGGTTTAAAAAAATGTAGTTTACCGACATCACGCTGCACGGGCCCGCAGCTACTGCTGTTCATGCTGCTCTCCTATCGATGTTGCCCCCTCTCTCTGCTATCGCTATGACAGCAGAGCTCCCTGAGACAGTGATCAATGTGAGCCAATGGGATTGGCTCACAGTGGTCACGGGGTCAGGAGCCAATGAAATCCGCTCTCGACTGGCTCAGGGAGCTCTGCTCTCATACCAACGGCAGAGCAAGGGGGCTGCAGCAGCGAAAGGGAGGCACAATCGACGGTAGCGGTGGGAGCGTGCGGCGGGTGATTGAAATCTATACCCTGGCACAAATAACAGGTGCCAAACAGCATAGATTTCAATCAGCAAAGTCCAGAAGCGGTTAAACACTTGATGTAAAAAGGACGTTTATAAAAATCCTATGTGTGCACCAATTAGTGCAAATAGGACATTGAACAAATTTTCTGTTGCAATGCACCTCCGTGTGTAACCGTTTTAACCCCTTACTAGATGACGTCAAGTGGTTAAAAGGAAATAAATATGCCAACCTCCAGATGTCTCCCACCTTTGTTTCCTTTAATTGGTTACTAGTATTCTGTAAAATGTAAACCCTTCTGGTCCTACTAGCCTGGTTTATTTTCTTTTATATTAAGATTAGAATATAATAAATATATCAATTTAAAGCAGTGGTCCTCAAACTGGGCCGAATGTAGCTCCCTGAGGCTTTTTTACTGGCCCCCACACACAAAATGTATTACTTATAGATGTGGTTACATCTTTAAATATTGGTGGTCTGCATATAGAATAGCAGTGCTAGCAGCACCCATCCACATGGAAGCCAGAAAGCAGTAATTTGCTGGTTTCCAATCAAGTTCCATCAGGTGACACTGCTGTCCATTTGGACTGCAGGTTGTCACCTGGGTATGCTTCACTGTCTGACCTGCAAAGATTTCTACATCATTTTATGTATACTCCGGCCCCCCAGCAGTCTGAAGTATGTTGACCCGGCCCTTGACCCAAAACGTTTGGGGACCCCTGATTTAAAGGATGGGAATAAAGTTTATAGTCAACTAAGCACATTTTTTTTCATAGAAAAAATACATATGTTTACACAGATTTATACATCAGTCCTAAAAGAGGGACAAATGAGGAAGAAGGAGGGACAGAGCGATTTAGTTTCCAAAGAGGGACAATCACTCCAAAAGAGGGACAATTGGGAGGGGAGCTATGTCTCCTCTATTAAGCTGCAGGCCATGCTGGTAGTCTTGTAGGAAGGCTGAGCTTTATTATACAGAGTGGGGTATTCCTGCACCCTAATTATGAGGTCCTCAATACGGTGTGATATGATCTGGTTACAATGTCTCCAAAATCCAAAGTACGGGCTAGTGTACACCAGAGCGGCTCTGCAGCATTTTTTAAAACACTTGCAGGGGGGAAACCGCTTGGCTAATGAAAGTGAATGGGACGGTGCACATCAGAGCGGCTCGTTTTTTTCCCCATTTTTTTGGATTTCTGAGACGTTTCTGCCTTAAGGCTACTTACACACCAGGACGTTGCATTTAGGGGACGTTATAGGGCACATAACGGGCCCCTAACGCAACGCCTGGTGGTGTTGGAGCAGGACCAAGAGCCGTGTTACAAGCAGCTCTTGGTGCGCCTGCTCTGTCGGAGGCGCCGCGGAGACCACGTAAGCGGAGCTCTCCGCATCACGTGGTCCCGCCAGCCAATCTGCGGCCGCTCCAGGATGTAAACACTGCAAGTGCAGTGAATAATAAGTAGCCATGTGCCTGGCTACGTAGCGGCCTCTCCCTGCCTCCTCTCCGCCCATAAAATGACAAAAAAAAACTACTGAGCACGTGCAAACAGTCTAACGCGGCTTGGCCGCGTGTCAAGTACTGCATGCAGTACGTTATGTAGACGTGCTGCGTTACAATGTAACACAACGTGGGCACTGAACAGCCCATTGATTTTTCATTGCTGTGCGTTGGGGTGTGTTACAGGCTGCTCTAACGTGCGCCTGTAATGTCCCACTGTGAAAGCAGCCTCAATGTTAAGTATAGGAAAAACGCAAAACGCTGTGAAAAACGCCAGATCAGAGTGGTTTTCCAGGCGTTTTTGTTACAGTAGCTGTTCAGTAACAGCTTTACTGTAACAATATATGAAATCTGCTACACAAAAACGCTCAAAAAAACGCTAGGCATGTTTACAAAACGTCTCTAAACATGCCTAAAATCGCTCTGAAATCTGCTCCAAAAACCTCTAGCGTGTTGAGGATCTGCTAGAGGTTTTTGGTGTGCACTGGGCCTACAAATGGAAACTAGTTACAAATCAAATTAGATCTCAAATCCAGTGTGGCATTGTCTGATAGTATGGTTCGCAGAAGCAATGCAAATATGGAAAATGTACAGGCAACACAAAACCTATACATTGCCATAGACTCACATTGTGCTCATTGTGAACCCACAGTGCTATATGTGTGAAAGGGCCTTTAGACAAGTGCATATTTAACATATTTGTTGTGTATGCATTGTGCACTGTGTTAAACTGCAATCGACACTGGGTGAAACAGGGCCATTAAAAAGAGAGAGAGAAAGATTGAGTAGTTCACCTCTGATGTAACCCCGACCGCTTCTGAACTTCAGATCTTGGCATCTGTAGGAGATGCAGTTATCTGCTTTAACAAGTTCTGGAACTGCACTAGCATTTTCTCACTCTTCCTGACATTTATAGCACAACATAAACATATGTTAGTTCACAGATATACAGACATAAGAAAGATCCTCTAGATTTAGGAAGCAATGTAAAAAGCCAGCTCTGTCTCCTCTTGTAAACAGCTATGTGACCAAGAGTCTGACCAGAGCAGCAGGCTAAGATACTGACTACAGGTGCAAAAGCCATGTGATAATGTGACAGGCCTTGTATGCATTATGCTGGAACAATTTAGGACTGTTCCAGCTTTGGAATTTATGGCCTTTCATGCGCATGAACACATATGTCATTCAACACACACTCTTAGAATTTCATACAGAAATGTAAATGTAACATTTGATATATTTTACATTGTTTTGAATATAGGTGCAAAATTATGCTAAAAATACTTTGTTATATTTTTCCTAATAATTATTCTCATCCAGTGTTTCACATTAAAGTGCACCTAAACTGAGCTCTGCAAGTATCATTGGCACGCAGCAACACTAGTTGTTCTTTAGCTTTAGGGTCCTTTCACACTCCACATGTTAAGATTGCAATGCAACGGTGGTAAAGTCACATCACATGTTAGGTGTGTTGCCACATGAACAGTGAAGCATACAGTACATTGAGGGCTTAAACCCACTAGGAGCGATTTACAAGCGCTAGTGATTTGAAAAAGCTCTGGCTAATGCAATCCCATGGGGGATTTTTAGAAAATAACATCCCTCAAGTGGGATCACACCCATAGCATTACATTAGCGAGAGCTTTTCAAATTACAAAGCGCTCAGAAAAGCACTCCTAGTGGGTTCCAAGCCTGAAAGGATGCTTCGATTGCAAACAGATACAGCGCTCACCACCCTACACAGTCACCCGGCTTGCAGCTCACTGTCAAGAAGTGAAACCAAAGTCCCCCTTTCAGCAGTAAAATCCAATCACAGCAGCGCGTCCGGGATTGTCTCCAATGTATTGTCTGTTTCACCAGCCTAGATACAAAGGGATAGATACATAGCGTGTAATCCTTTAGCACTAGTACACCCTGTGTTAACACACACACTGTGCAAAGGAAGTCCTATCACCACATGCAGGTTTGGGGGTCACAATCCCCCCCGCTTTACCCTGCTCACCAGAGATATGCTTTAAGCCAGGCACATCAATAAACAGCAGCAGTTGGATCTAAAAAACATGAAGACATCCGCCTCACATGGCATAAAATCTTCTTTAATAAAAGTATAAAATCGCTAACATATATGCGTACCAGATAAAAATGTAAGTAAAGCGCATCTCACAAAAACATAGGCCGCCCTCCAGGCTTCCCCGTCGTAGCGCCAACTGTGTCCGTCCGTGGTGTGGTCGAAGGGAGCGTGCGTATCCAGATGCTCCGCCCAGGGCTGGATACGCACGCTCCCTTCGACCACACCACGGACGGACATAGTTGGCATTTTTTGCGTTGCGGTGGGATGCGGCAGGGCATCACATCCCCACCGCAACGCAAAAAATAGGTATATAACCACTATAAATCAAAATGAGTGAAAGGTCCAAAAAAACCAGACACAAGTTTCTAAAAATATATATTTACAAGACTATAACGCAGCATCCCACTGAAACAATTTAGTAGGATATGCATTTTATAACTACAAAGCCTACCTGTTCAACATCCTTGTAAAAACATCACTTTACATACTTCTTCTAAGCGATCACAGATAAGAAATAAAATGATGAAAAGAACTGAACTCTTGCATCCCGATTCTCATCTGTCCTGTCTCATCTTGTGTTCCCCCTTTCTTAAACGGACTATATCATTCCATGCTCGTGATTGATTGGCTCCCAGCCCAGAAAGATATCTGTTCCTGTTAAAGTATTCAAAGATTACATCCTATCAGGTTAATGCAAACCAAAACTTCCTACAGCCATTAGAGGCCTATTGCAGCAACACATACTCTGTTTTCACAATTCTGTCTGATGTTCTGGAAATCGATATTTCAGAAGACACCAGTTTATTTATTTAAAGTGTTAGAAAGGAATACATTTATATCTCATGTCAGAGAAGTATGAACACCTTTGCATCTACATTTTATAAAGAGTTCTTGAAATTAAAAACACCACAGTTGGAATATATATTATTTACTGGGTTTGATCATAGCTATATATTATATGTATGCATCATTTGAAACTATACACATCCCAAGTACAATTCTGCCTTTTAAAACATACATAAGGTATTTGCAAGCAAACAACTGCATGTGGACAAAAATGTACTCCCATAATGCATTACTTCAGGAGAGAACAGTACAAATCATTCCTTTATGTCTCTGAAAAGGCAAGCAGATATCCAAAACAAGTGGTTTATGGCACACCTAAAAAAACCTATTCACTTTGCAAAGCTACATAATTCATCTTGCAGACAGCTGTTTCAGATTTTAAAGGCTGTAATCAGTGCAAGGTATGTATTGGTACGGCTCTAATGCTAAGTACACACTTGCGACTATGGTCGTTCCTAACAGCAGCTTAAAGATCACTCTGCCGACAATCGGATAAAGGGGTCGAACGAGCAATATCGGCAAGAGGAAAAAATCCGCCAGTACGGATCATACTGAACGAGAATTGTTACAAAACAAAAGTGTGTATAGTTCTCTGCCGATAACGATCGTTACAAGGGAATGTACGCATGCATCAGAAAGTAACATTTCTGCTACTTCCTGTTTAGCAAGACTTATAATGATCCTTCTATTGCTAATGTTTACTATTTGAACTATAGTTTGCATTAAACTTAACTATGATCTATTGGAATCTTTTGTAACACCATGTAACATCCGTTTGCGTGCACATACTTCTCGTTTTAACGTTCCTTTTCTTGCGAATTATTGATGTGTGTATATATAACAGTTGTATTTTTCCATCGTTGCATTCCAATCATTCCTCCCTCGTTCGTCGGCTAATTATCGGTTCTTTAGAACGATGGTTATCTCAAGTGTGTACTTAGCATAAGGGTTGGCATACACTAGCAGAATTACATATGTGTTTTCCACTACGTGCTATGGAAAACGCATACGCAATTCTGCCTAGTGTGTTCCTACCCTAAAGTAGAACCCAACCATTTGAACTCTCAGGCTGGGAACACCCTTAGCAGAAACGCTAGTGTTGCGGAAAACGCAGCGTTTTTGCCTGCAATGTTAGTCAATGAGCCGCATCAAAAAACGCATATAAAAATGCATATGCGTTTTATAATACGCGTTTTAAAAACAAGGTTTCTTGTTGCATATTTTTCAAAAACGCACATAATGAAAGTCAATGGTGATGCAATGTAATGCGTTTTGTATGCGGTTTTCATGCGTTTTATATGTGTTTTAAATAAAAATGTTTTCTGATGTATTTCAGCTTCCTGTTGTCTTCCTAGTGATTTGCATAAATCACAATAGAAAACTATATGGAAAACGCATATAAAACGCAAAAAAACATGTGCGGAAACAAAAACGCAAAACACAAATGCATAGAAAACGCAACACAAGTGCATAAATGCATATGCATAAAAACATGACGTTTCCCGCACTGCTAAGTGTGCACCCAGCCTTAAAGTGAACCGAGCACCATCTTTAGCACCCAGGGAATTTAAATAGCACATTAAAATGCATATTAATAATGAGGCTCATTACTAAAAAAATCATTCTACCTCCTCTTTTTACATTTAAATCTTTGCTAGAAGTAATTATTGCCCTACTTCCATGGCCTGTCATCAGCAAAAAAAGGACTGCTGTAATTAGTAGATAAAGACTGCTGTAATTAGCAGTAGCAATGAGCAAACAAGTGCTTTCATCAGCAGGGGGGTGGAGATAAAGGACAATGTGCTTCAATGAGTTTAAAGAGTCACACTTGATTGCCTTCACACTTTCCCCTGGATAAATAATGCTTCATACACACTTGAGATAAAAGTCTTTGGAAAAGGCAAGATC